>NC_143584.1:224789779-225106112 GCF_048544385.1 Mastigoproctus giganteus
GGACGCCCTTTTGCCGATCTCACCAGGCGAGTTACCCGTCTTTGCACCCTTTGAAGAAGGCCGATGTCTTTCTTTGGGTGCGGTCTCCATACTTGAACACAGTATTCCAAGTGTGGTCTAACAAAAGCCTTATATAAGGGGATTATCACGTCCCTATCTCTACTTGCAAAAGTTCGATAGATCATCGAACGATAGATCATTTACAATGCTCAGAGAATTTCATGTCTGACTGTATCCTAACACCCAGGTCGCTTTCCTCCAGTACTGGGTTTAGTTGAACTCCACCAAGTGAATAGGTTTTTTTGGGATTACTGTTTCCCAGGTGTAATACCTTACACTTTGTTATATTAAAGCATAGCTGCCATTTTTTTGACGATTCCTGAAGTCTATCTAGGTCTCTCTGAAGAAGCTCAGCTTGGCATCATCATCATCATCATTATCGGCCTTTTCAATCCACTGCAGGATGAAGGCCTCTCCAGCAACTTTCCAGTTCCTTCTGTTTTGAGCACTGGCCATCCATTTACTACCCAAAAACTCATGAATATCATCTGTCCATCTCCGTCTTTTTCTTCCAGGTTTTCTTCTAGCTCCTCTTGGGTACAATTCTGTTATTTTCTTAGTCCATCTATCATCATTTCTTCGAGCTATGTGTCCTGCCCAAGACCATTTTAGTTCTTTAGTTTTGATAAGAATGTCCTTTACTTGAGTTTGCTGCCTAATCCATGTGTTTCTCTTCTTATCTAACAGTCTGATTCCCAATATAATTCGTTCCATTCTTCGCTGTGTAGTTCTCAGCTTCTCTTCCATTCTTTTGGTGAGTGCCCAAGTTTCACTTCCATAAGTCATGGTGGGGAATATACATTGGTTCATTATTTTACGTTTCAGACAAACTGGGATATTGTTCTTCAGTATGTGACTATATTTCCTGAATGCTATCCATCCAAAATTTATTCTTCTCTTGACTTCCAGCCATTTATCATTATTACAGCTAATAATTTGTCCCAGATAAGTATATGACTCCACCTTTTCAATTACTGCTCCTTCAATCATTATTTCCCTTTCCGTGGCATACTTGTTCATCATTACTTTTGTTTTAGCCTCATCTTTAGTCCAAAATCCTTTCTAGCCGTGCATAACTGATTAAGATTTTCCTCTAATTCTTTGGAATCGTGGCTTATGACCACAATGTCATCTGCAAATCGTAAATGGTTTAGGTACTCTCCGTTCACATTGACTCCTTTCTGCGACCAGTCTAATCTTCTGAAAGCTTCCTCAAGGGCAGCAGTAAAGAGCTTCGGAGATATTGTGTCTCCTTGTCGAACTCCTTTCTCGATTTTAAATTTCCTACTGTCTTTGTCTAGTCGAATAAATGAGGTAGCACTCTCATATATTTTCTTCAAAATCATAATATATGGGGTATCAATGCCTTGTCTTTCCAGTGCCCGAAACATTGCCTTATGCTGTATGGAGTCAAATGCCTTTTCATAATCCACAAATGCCAGGCATAATGATGTTTTATATTCATTTGCTTTCTCCATTAGCTGTGATATCACGTGAAGGTGATCCATAGTTAAGAATCCTGTTCTAAAGTCAGCTTGCTCTTTCGGTTGATTCTCATCAAGTATTCTTTCTAATCATCAAGTATTCTTTCAAAAGAATACTTGACAGTGATGAAATGATCACTGCCAGCTTGGCGGTGATCATTAACTACTTTACCAATCTGCATCATCTGAAAATTTACACATCACGCCCTCTATACCTTCATCAGTGTCGTTTATGGAAATTAAAAACAACAGTGGTCGTAATACTGATCCTTGGGGATCCCCACTTCCTACATCAACCCAATCTGAGGAATAGCCATTTATCACAACCCTCTGCCTCCTGCCCTAAAGCCATCCTGCTATCCATCTAAGGATTTTCCCAGTGATTCCCACCTGTTCCAGCTTATAAAGCAACCGCTCATATGGGACTGAGTCAAAAGCTTTGCTGAAATCGAAATAAACAATGTCGAAATTATTCCCTAAATCTAGCTCGTGAGTGACCCTTTCAAAATAGCGAACCAGATTTGTTAAACATGATTTTTCCCTTTACAAAACCATGCTGAGTATCCTTGAGAATTTGAATTCGATCCAAATCATCCTGAATTCCACCCTTGATCATTGCCTCCATGATTTTCCCTACCACTGAAGTCAGACTGCAGGTCGATAATTTCCCACTTTACTCTTAGAACCACCCTTATGTATGGGAGATACATTGGAAAATTTTCAATCAAAGGGAATCTCCCCAGAGTCTAGTGATGCTCGCATAATTAGTCTCAATGGTTCAATGCACTCGCTTGCCGCCTCCCTTAAGATTATAGGGTATATTCCATCAACTCCAGGAGCCTTACTTGCCTGTAGGATCGAAAGTTTTTTTTCATTAAATAATCTCGCGAAATTTCAATATCATTAATTACATATTTTTCAACTTTGCTCCCAAAATTTGCCTTTGCCACAAAAGGTTTTTCTCCAGTAAATATCGTTGCAAAATAACTGTTGAGTTCATCTGCAACTTCGGCTGGGGTATCTAACACTATCCCACGTCCATTACAGAAGGATTCAATCTGGTTTGTTCTCTTTTCTTCTTTGCATTTATATATGTGAAGAATTCCTTATCCCCCTCCCCTCTTTGCTCTGTTTGCTAATGATTTCTCATAAACTGCCTTTGCCTTTCGAAACTTTTCTCTGGCTCTGTTATAGATCATCTTGTAGCTGTTATAGGCTTCAGTACTTTTTATTGCTCTGTAACCTTTCCATGCCACCCTTTTCTGCTCAAGTAATGTGGTAACTTCAATATTCATCCAACTTGGAACCCTTCTCGTGGATAATTTGTTTAATGGTAAATACGCATTCAAGGCGTCTGCAATTGTATTCATTCTCTGTGCGATATCTACCCAGTTAAAAGAGGCCATGTAGCACCTTAAGGCATCGTAATTTCCTTTTCTGTAATTAAAACCCATTCATTTGCCTTTTACTGCTGCTACATCTCTCATCACCATCCACCGTAGAACTCCGTGATCACTTCCTGTACTGGTTCCTCTACTGTCAGCCCTGTTATGTCATCTGATTCATGTGTGATGATGAGGTCTAGGATATTCTTTTCTGTAGTACTTTCCCTGACATGTTGATACAAATAACAGTCATCTAGTTGATTTAAAAATTTTGTTCCCCATGTCGAGTTTCGTTCCCATTTACTCCAATCAATATTTTTTAATGGTATATACGCATTCAAGGCATCTGTGATTAATGTTTTAAAAGTGTACCACAGTTCAAATGTATTCATTTTCTGCCACCCTTATGAGGGTCAATTTACCTTAAGAGGCAAATTGAAATCACCCATAATAAGACATTGACGCTTACTTGCCCATGCCATTTGCAAGTAGAGCCTTTCGTCATAATCTTCACAATCACCTGGTCTGTAGATTACTCCTACTCGCATTGTACCTTTGTTTCCAACTATCTCACACCATACAGATTCTATACTAGCATGTGAAACGTCTGAATCTGGGAAAGGTATCGTAGCACACAGGCTAGGTCTGATAAGAAGGATAACCCCACCACCCCTTCTATCTACCCTATCCTTCTTAAATACATTATACAAGCCGTACTGAAACTCATCATCCCCAATTTCCGGGTGGAACCACGTCTCTGTAAGCCCTATTATGTCCGCGTTACTTGTTTTAACCAGCTGTTCGAATTCGCTCATTTTATTGACGA
The DNA here is from genome assembly GCF_048544385.1 of Mastigoproctus giganteus. NCBI lineage: Eukaryota > Metazoa > Arthropoda > Arachnida > Uropygi > Thelyphonidae > Mastigoproctus > Mastigoproctus giganteus. Next base: position 224,793,535 of record NC_143584.1, read on the forward strand.
CACTTCTAACGTTACTGTATAACCAATTAAGATTTACTGTTCTTGTATATTTAACAACCCTAACACAACCCTTGAAGTTTTTTAGGCTCTCTTCCCTGATATTAGCTACCCGCTCCCTTGAAACGTTTCTGCTCCCAGAACATCTAGATAATATGTCCAGTTGGGGTAACAGATAAGAACTGTTAAGGTATGTGCAAGATTTACTTTGACCAATATTATCAGATAAACGCGTGTCAGTATTACCCACATCCCCCCCCCGTAACTAGCAGTTTACTTTAACCTTTAAGGTACCCTCAATAATCCTGGCAAAAACTTTTGCACCACCTTTGTTTAAGTGTATCCCGTCTCTACAAAACAAATTCCTTCTACCTACAAGTGTGGGCCATGCTGATAGAAATCCCCCCTCCCCGCCAAAGTCTTGCAGAGTCCTTCAAGTCTTGAGTTAATCCACAAGGCTTTTAACATATAATCCCTCCTATCGTGTCTGGGAAGAATTGCAGACACATAGACATTGTGGCGTAGCTCGCGACATTTCCTCAGCATGGTCCTGTATTTTCCCAACAAATCGTCAGATCGTGTACGTGTAATGTCATTAGTCCCCACATGAATAATATTCCCTTTCCCCTTCTTAAAATTTGACAATCTGTTGGTGACTGATTGTCACATTTTAAGGTAACATATTTTAAAGTGACAGATTTTCAGTCGGTAACATAACGAAAATGCCACGTTTGCTGTTCATTAAATAAATCCTTTTCGTTTTTATAATTTTTTGGCGTTCAGCACTAAAAGACATGTCCAGGAAACTATTGAAACCTTAATGGCTATTGGACTATTTCAGCACAATTTGCTGAAATTGTGAAACGGTGCGGCATCCTGAAGAGATACCGTTTTTACATATATCAGCCAATTACCAAATAATTTATAATTTTAAAATTTAAATTTAAAGGTTGAATTTCGATTCTTCAGAAAAGATGGTGTCCCATCGCTCTTTTGTCCGTGAAACATGCGTTTTAACCCAAGCAAGTGCTCATTTGTGGGGTCAACCAAGGCTTCTTCTTGGGCTAATATGTATGCAGGCCACATTCCAAAAGCCGTCATTGGACAGTTCTTTTCAACACCAGAGGCCATCTCAAAGTTCAGTTTTAGATCAGGAGGAGCACTAGCATGGAGATTAGAAAGGCACAGCTGTTTCAAATATGGATCTTGGGAAGGCGTAGTCTCTCTCTCTCTTACAGCCTGATCCAGGTCTTCTCTTCACATCACCTCTAATTCCACCACCCGGGATACTGTTGATAAAATACCGCCTATTTTATCAGCGATAGCACACGTAGAAACCCCTTCCTGGATAGAGCAACAGCTACACTTTTTTTCTTTGTGTCAAATGAACATATGGAGCCATGCTTACACTTCCGCAAAACAGGATACTAATAATGAGCGTGTATTCCCTTCCAACGCCGTATTTATAGAACAGCTGATGCAATACCATGCAAATACTGTCCTCATCGGGCAGTAATTGCAGGGCAGTGAAGTGTTATCTGACGCAATACCTTTGCTTTGAGACAGACGCAATTACTGTAATCAAACAATATCTTAAATATATTTCATTTGAATGTTCTGCTTTAAAAATCTGTACTACTTTTATAGAGATTTTGTGTATACACTATCACGAGTGAGAGTGAAGTGTTGCTGTTTTTTCTTGCAGGTTTCTGTACACTGATTTCATTTCAATTCCCTCGATGGACGCAGCCATGGATGCGTGCTACTGTGCAGACAAATATCAAATTCCTATGCTTAAACTGAAGAGTGAAGAATTTCTGGTGACCACGTGACAGTTGACTACGTGCACGTGTGCCAACTTTACGAATTTGCAGAACTCATGAACTTAGGTATACTGACGAGGAAGTGTGTTTTGCTGTTTGCTGAGGAGTCAGAAGCCATTTGAAGTCTCCCGATTTCTTGAATTGCGAGAACGCACGGTGCAGCGCATAGCAATGATGTTTGGATTTGAGAATTGACTCAGAATATTCCCTGTTTCGGGCTGTTCACGAGTGGGTAAAAATTACCTGAGAAAGGAGGGTGTTGAGCCAACGTCAGAAAAATTACGAAATCTTGTGGTAGATGTTTTTTTCGACATCAGGTTTCGTTTATGTCAGCCCAAGAACTCGTTGACGTTGAGGAAACAAAATTATTAAACCTGAAGAACTTGTATCTCTGTTCTGCCATTATGCAAAATCCTAAGAGGGAAATTAAGAATGTCCCTTTTTATCGTAGACCGAAAGAGTTCTCCAAGGAGAAAGACTTTGAATGTAATTACTTGCTATTTTATTATGCACGAGGAACGGTTCTTAATTGACAGCGTGAATTCCTGCAACTCTCATTCAACACCAGGCGGCGCTCTTTCTGTTGCGCTAGAAGTTATAGAAGGTTCGTTAGAAGTCTCGTGGATGTGGATGTTTGTGATTACTAAAGGCCTTACGTTTGAGTTAAATGACGTTTCCCTGAAACCACTTTCTGAACATTCAGAAGTAGTGACATTTTCCAAAAATGAACTAAATTCGACTGCATTGTGTTGCAAAGGAGAGAAATTTCAAATTACTGGCGAGATTAAAGGAAGTATGAGTGTATGCGAGGAAAGGAAATTAGAAAATAATGACGGGTTAAACGTCGAGACATATATGAACCCTGCTGCTGCTGCTATGAAGAAGGTCTACGAAGTGTGTGGTTGCAAATTGAGTGTGGAATTAGAAAATAAATGGAAGGTGGAAGCTGTCCATATTAGCATACATTATGACATCGATAAGCAGAAACAGAATTGGGGTCAATCCAGTGCCGGATTAAGGTCAAGCAATGCCGTAAGCACAGCTCAACCACGGTTCCACCCCATCTTGGACTTCTCCTTAGCTCAACCCACAAGACGTTAAGATTCAATAAGTGCTGAACGTGAAATAAGAGTTTGAAAATTTATAACCCTTTTTCAGTTTTCTTCCACGCAAGACCCCACACCATATTAAATAAAAACTTTTGGTTTTTTAAAATTTTTATTTATTTAACGAAAACACTTAAATCGCGGTAAAAGATATAAGCAAAAGTTTACTGTTTATTTACTTTTTAAAACGTTGTCTTCTTGATTTTTTAATTGCCAAGTCTTTGATCAAGTCCTCAAAACTAATTGGGCGTAACAAATCTGCTTCTGTAACAAAATTTAGCAGAGACTCGGTGTCCAATCTGTCATGTCGCAAAACTGTTCTCTCGAAATTTTTAATGTGCTTCAGTTGAGAACATGAACGCTCAGCTCCGAAATTTGTAACCATTAATGTTACAAAAATACGCGAGACGATATATCTACATTTGGAAAGGCACAATCAATTTCGTCTTCTATGATTCTTTTATAAAGTTTAGCAACACTGAATCTCGGGTTTTCACTTTTTGTTGCGCTGAACCTCTGGCGCGCATATCTGGTGCATTCCGTCATTGGGTACCTTCTTTCTGATACGTTGGCGAGTTTGAACGGCCTTCTAATCAATATCTGGCAGTATTTCCTTTACAAATCTTTCAAAGTCATCTCTTAAAGAGCATAGTTGGTAAAATAATGACCATACAGAACTGCACGTGTTTCTAAATTCACACCTTCACTTTGCAGAACTTGACTTGCTTTATGAAAGTTTGCAAAATCTCATCCCACATGATGAACACAAAAACCAATTCTACTCTCGCATCTATTTGCAATATTGTCTGCTTCTCTCTAGTGTCTCCTTTTGTGATTGGTCTCAGCTAAACACCCTGAAGCACTTCAAAATTGCTGCTGTTGCCATTGCATATGCTTCCCATCTTTTATTAAGAGGGGGATTTTAACACAGGTTCACTTCAAAAAAACAAAAGAAAAACTTATTTTTAGGCCACCCGAATAAGTAAATTCATCTGCCGAGCTGTGTGTTTTATGACTGTTAATTGCGTGTATTCTCTGGTCCATTGTCTGTTTTGCTGGAAGAAAAACACCAGTTTCTGGGGAAAAACCTTGCTATCTGCGTCTGAGACCGACTAACTCAGCCACGGAGTGAAAAAAGCCCATTAAAGTTCCTCGCATCTTCGACGGGATTCGAATCGAGCCTTTTCCACCCGGTGTGGGGAGGACAGTGACGATGCCACTGTGCTACCGCGCAGACTGGTTCACTTCCGAGACAAGCTTTAAGAATTTTCCACCGGCTGGTTGAGGCTGAAAAAGAAAATGAAAAGAGCAAATGCACTGTAAAGAAAAAATTAACTGCCACAAAAATTAACTGCCACTTGACAGCAATCAGTAGCCCCTCGGCATATCAGATTTAGAGAATGGGCTGCCCAGGGCACATATATGTCAAACTTATTTTCTTCTAAAATATTTTGCTGCCTCCCCTTATAACGACCAGACATGTCGTAGTACTGACCCCTACATTTTGAGAAATTTGATGTAAATGATGATTAGGTGTTTAGCCAGTAAAATAATATCGTTAATATAAATAGATACTGAATGTCTTTAATTACAAATAGCTTTCGAGGCAAATCGTGTCTCTTCTTCAACAGAAAATGGAAACTTTAGAGATAAAATTATTCAAACGGACACAGTTGTGCGAGCAGTGAGGCGTGCGAGGGCACGAGGTAGCAATCATTAACTGGTGTTCGTTGTTGCTGCACGGACGTGCGCAGTTTTTCTCCACCGCTTGTTTAGACATAAAACCGTTTCTCTAAGATGGAGTGTAGTCTCGTGCCTTTGCAGCAGTTCAGGGCTCTTGAATTGCCCAATATATTGAGTGACTCTAACCAGAGGGGGTGGCGAAAGTGTCGGCAGCGGTCAATTATTTCACAGTCCCGCTTGGGACTGAGGTCGTGGTGGGTGGACCAGAAGTGATCCGCGATTCGCCTTGCTGGTTGGTCTCAGCAAGGCGAATCGCTCTGTCGTGTTCTGCAAGTCGGTCTTGAAGACGTCTCGAAGTCTCTCCTATGTAGCAGCTGTCACAGTCTTTGCAGACTATGCGGTATATTACACTGCTGCGTAAGAGAGGGCGACAGGAGAATTTACACTGAAAACTAGAGAATGTAAGCTTCTACCAGGCAACTGCACGCCATTTTATGCAGTATTCTTGGAGGATTTTTGAGATCCAGCTAGACATGCCTGGATAGGAGGGAATGTAGGCGGTAGGTACATTGTCCTGAGTTGATGGTGGTCTCGGGTGGACAGTGAGCTCCTGTGCTTGTAATAAGCACTTGTCTAATATGTGTGTTGGGTAGCCACAATTAATCAAGTCTGTCCTCACTCTAGAAATCTCGTTGTGCCCAGCTTTATCTGTGCTGGAATGGCTCCAAGCTCTGGAGAATAGAGTGCGGGCAGTGCAGTTCAGATGACTGGAGGCAGGCCGGATCTGTAAATTTTGAACTGTCCGCACCACATAGGCTTACGGTATACTGAGGTTTTCAGATTTGGGCCCACGCGTTTTACTAGAACGTCCAGGGAATGGGAGATATCCGTTAACCTCTTAACTCTAGAGTGAACTGGACGAACACGGACAGGGAATTGAGATATTCTAGCAATGTTGTTTCAGAGCCACATGGAATGACGGTGAAGATGTCATCAGCGTATCTGCATCGTTTTGTAATAGGTACTGGTGGGTTCAGGAATATCTGATCTTCAGATGTACCTAGTGGTATACGGAATCCTTAAAGGTAAAGATGCTGCTTGACAGGCACAGGTTGAGGGCCGTACAGATGTCGTCTGTAGACAGTGATGTTCTCTTTGGAAGGTTTGGCTCATTCTCAAGAAGCCTCTTGGTGCAGTGTACGGCCTGTTGGACAGGGATTGATGTAAATAGCGACACTACATTAAATGATGCCATAACAGCGTTGTCAGAAATTGAGAGCTCTTTAATAAGGCAAATGATTTCGCCGTTGTTAGTGACAGTGTGGGTGGTATTTTCTACAAGAGGTGTGAGCAGTCGTGCAATATATTTGGATAGTTCATATGTAGGTGCATTGCAGCAGGACACTACGGGCCAGAGAGGAACACCTGGCTTATGGATTTTTGGTAACCCATAAAACTGTGGTAGTTGGCAGCCCGTGGTATGAAGAAGCCGCCGAGTCGGACCAGAAATTTTCTTTGCTTTAAACCATGCATGGACAAGTTTATTGACGCATGACTCCAGACGCCCTAAGACATTAATGGGCGGATCTGTCACAGGTTCATATACGCTGGGGTCTTGCAAGCGGACCAGGGCTTTCTCTCGGAGGCTGATCGGTCTAATACGATCAAAATTTGGTTTGCAAATTTTACGTAAGTACTGCAATACGTGATTTGCATTTCTTCACCGGTATGGTTTGGTTTTTCGGTTCCCAAAAGGATAAAAAGCTTTCAATAGGCTACCCATCTTCTGAGTATCGAAGTACAACTCTTAATTGATCTATATACGATAGATCTGGTGTTGAATCAACTGACATGGTAAAATAACCAGAATTTACTTCTTCAACAATGAACGCGTGGACCTTCTGAGCCATTAGCACAATAAGCTCCTCACAGGTGGTTTTGGACAGATAACAAATTTCCTTTTCCAGATTTCGAAATGTGCTCTGCTAAAAATGGATCAAATTGACTTATGAGCTCAAGCAGCACTAAAAAATTCCCATTCTGCTGCAAACCAAAATTTATCTGTTCCTCGTAAAGCAAGGCAACATTCTGCTAATGTAAGAATAACAGCTATTACACGCTCAATATCTGTTCCAAGTAATTGAACTCTTCTTTTAATTTGTTTTACCAACTCTTGTTGAAAACCCAAGCCTTCTCTGCGAGTTACGTACGTTAGCATAGAGTATCGGTGAGTAGTGATTCTTTCATGAGGAACAACTACACTAGCATTTCGCTAGTCACTGAAGCCTTCTATTTCAACAGAAGACGAGGAACATTTAGGAGCAAAAAGTGTACAAAGCAGTAAACTGACCTGTTGATGGTAAATACAATAACCACGCTCTGTTGTATTGCTCTCCATTGGCCTATACACCGAAGAAATGTTTTTGTGAACGGTATCTTGTTTGTTTGCAACTTTGAAAGTTCGGAAAGATTTGTCATGTGACCCATTGTCGTGTTAATTGTGATGTTAACTGGGTCCGCAAGCAATCCAATAAGCGACATCATCAGCTGAAAAATCGCGCCACGACCCTAGATCTTTTGCTTTATTTACTTCATCTTTTTCAGACTGAATCATTTCACCTTGGTCCAGTAGATTTTCATTTTCAGCAAACTTTTCAACTTCAGATTGTCTTGTAGAGCAACTTACCTCAGCATTTACACTAGACATATCAAGAGAATTTATGGACAAAGTGTGATCAGTAGTGAGACTCATGCCAGTTGAGCAAGCCTGTGACACGTCATCATCATCATCATCATGTTCTGATCTTGAAGTTTACCGACCGGTAATGATAGGTGTGGAGCTTTGTGGGACTAGTTATTGTCGGTGATTCCATTGTCAGGGAAACGGGGAATATATTACGCAAAACGAATAGGAGGAACAGGACCAGGGGCAAAGGTTGATGACGCTGCATAGCAGATATCTTTTAAGGGCACAATAGGGTTAAATTTAAAGTGTCTACAGGTGCTTCTACAGGGATGGGATACACTTAAATAGAAAGGGTGCAAGAATATTTGCTGATGCTACCAAGTCAGTGTTAGGTGGGTCGAAAACTGATAATTTTGGTGGATTCGCAGATTAAAGATTAACGGTAGCCACTGGCAGGGGCGAAGGCGATTCTTGCACGGCTTCTATTGTAATGAGCAGCAGCCTGGAAAACTAGACGCAGGGGATTACAGAGATTGCTGGAAGACATTGCGGAAAAAGCAAATACACGGGCTGTGTTAGGGTAATTAAGTAAGAACAAGTGCATAGAGACTTGCATGTACATTAATGCTAGAAGTATAGTTAATAAATTCAATGAGCTTGAAGTGATAGTCAAGACATCAAAGGTGGATACTATTGGGACATCAGAGACGTGCAGTCACACAGACATATGCAGTGCATAATTGGAATTTGGGGAGTACAACGTGTAGAGAACGGATAGACAGGGTAGGAGGGGAGGATGGGTTATGTTGTTAGTTAAGTAACACATAAAATCCAAGGAAGTGAATCCAGTCGACATCGCTGGACAATGCAGTGTCGAGTCAGTTTGGTGTGACATAAACACTAGGACAGGGAAAATGAGAGCAGGAGTGCGTTATAGGGCTAACGAATCTGATGAGTATAATGAGCAATTGTGCAGAGAAATAGAGTGGGCCACTAAATCAGAATGTCTTATAATGGGGGATTTTAACTTTCCAGATATTGACTGGAACTTGTGGTCAGTCGCACGCTAACATGAATTTTGTGGATTTATTGGATGATTGTTTTCCACAGCAACATGTTCGAGGGCCAGAAGGAGTAATACCCTTGATCAGATTATCAGCAGGGATTATTCATGCATTAAGAATGTGCAGATAAAGGAACCACTAGGTGGCAGTGATCACAGTGTGCTGAAGTGGGAATTACTTAAAGATACAATTACCATCAGGGGTAAAGGGAAAGGTTTTGGCTTTCGTAAAGGTGACTATGATGGACTGAGACAGTTTTTAAAATCTGTACAGTGGGATCAACTGACGATGTTACCAACGATGAATTCAAAATGGGAAGCCTTCAGAGATTTAATCTTGGAGGCTTCTAGGCTTTTCATACCAACTAAGAAATACCGTTCACGGTTCAGGCCTAACTGGATGTCGTGACAGAGAAGAAAAATGTATAGGATGTATATAAAATATCATGCGACACAGAAGCCAAGAGAGATACACGGAATGACCACAGAATTATGACCACCTACCTAATACTTCGTAGGTCCTCCTTTTGTCCTCAGTACAGCAGCTATCGGACGTTGCATTGATTCAACAAGATGTCGGAAGCATTCGGGAGGTATGGCTAACCAAGCTGTGTGTAATGCAGTCAACAATGCAGGTATGGAGGTCATTGGTGTATCCAGACGCCTGATATGCCTTTCCATAGTGTCCCACACTATGGGATTGATATCGGCGGAGTTCGGAGGACAATCGATATGCTGGAAGTCAGAACTGTGTTCCTCAAACCGTTCCTGCACAACAAGTGCCCGATGGCTCGGAGCATTGTCATCTTGGAAGATACCATTGCCATTCGGGAAGAAGTGTAACATAGCGGTGTGTGCACAGTCAGCAAGCAGTTTACGATAGCGGAGACCACTGATACGTTGTTCCACATGCACCACGGGTCCAAGTTCCTGCCAGTGAAACATGCTCCACACCATACAACCGCTTCCACTGGCCTGCACTTTTGTTAGCATGCATGATGGATCAAGAGCCTCATGTTGTTGACGCCAAATCCGTACACGACCATCCACGATGTGAAGTAAATAATGTAACTCATCCGACCAGCACGCCTTCTTCCAGTCTTCTAACGTCCAAGTTGCATGCTCTGCACCAGGCGAGTCTTTTACGCAGATGAACCTTGGTTAGGAGAGGATGCCGTAGGGGTCGTCTGCTGGTTTAGCCCATACGTACAAGCGTGCGACGCATGGTCATGCCAAATATTGCTCCAGTTTTACCCATGTTTTATTGGGTAGTCAACTCTTCAACAGTGTTGCGCCTGTTCGCCTGTACGAGTTGTCCGACCCGGTGCTCACTGCTAATTTTGCCATCCCGTCGTTTGACGACTTTGACTCCAGTCCTGGTAACTCTAATGACGTCGGCTCTCGAACACCCCACCAGTTCAGCCGTTTGGGAAATCGAGGTAACCAGTTCGGTGAGCACCCACAATCTGTCCTTTATCAAAGTCCGATAAAACCTTCCTTTTACCCATCACGCTCGGAATTTTACTACCTACTGAACCACTGACACCTTATCTATGATACGTAGGTCGACTAACTGCGCACTCTCGTACCTCACTTCGTCAACGGCTCGCACGCAGGTTTTATAGGGGTGGTCATAATTCAGTGATCACCTAGTGTACAAGCTAGTCAGTAATCAAGTCACAAAGGAGATCAGGCAGGCGAAGGCAGATTACGAGAAATCTTTGGCAAAGGATGCAAAGAAAAACAGCAAGGATTTCTTTACTTATATAAACTCTAAAAGGAAGGGGATGAATCAGATTGGTCCACTTAATATAGATGGTTCGATTATTGATGATCCTTCTCAAGTAGCTGATAAACTGAATAAGCATTTTGCATCTACATTCATACATGAGGAGTTATTCAATGAGGGGAATGCCAGAGGTTTACCAAACTCTAACAGGGAGCAAAGTGAATTTGTGATAACTGAGAGCAAAGTGGAGTTGAAATTGTTGAAGTTAAACCTATAAAAGGCACCTGGGGCAGTGGAATCTATCCGGTTATAATGAAGGAGGCAGCAAGGGAAGTATGGAAACCCTTGACCATAATTATGAGAGTAAACTTCAAGTCAGGGGGGGGGGGGATCCTCAAGGACTGGAGAAGTGCAAATGTATCCCAAATTCACAAAAGGGGATTAAAACCGTGACACAAATAATTACAGATCTGTGAAGTTTAACTTCTGTTCCGGGGAAAATAAGGGAATAACTGGTTAAAGAAGCACTGCAGTATCACCGAGATAAGACAGCAGTAATAGTTCAGACACAGCATGGATTTGTTAAGGGGAGGTCTCGTCTGACCAATTTAATTGGATACTATGATGTGGTCACAAATGAACCGGATGCAAAAAATATATTGATGTCATATACTTGGATTTCAGGAAAGCTTTTGATACTATTGCTCATGGAAGACTACTGTACAAATTGGAGCAGAATGGATAAAAGGATGGTTGAGTGAGAGACGGCAGAGAGTGATAATCAATGGACATTGCTTTACGTGGACTAATGTTATTAGCAGAGTACCCCAGAGTTCGGTGGGCGCATCGTTGTTTTGTGTATTTATCAATGATATCGATGAAGGTATATCAGGCTGAATGTCCAAGTTTGAAGATGATACACAGGTTGGCAGGGTTGTTAATGAACCAAATACAGTATGCTACTGCAACAGGTTCTAGAAAAATTAGGCAGATGGGCTGAGAATTGATAATTGAAGTTTAACATTGACAAATTAAAGTATTCCATATGGGTAGAAGTAACCCAAGAGTAACGTACTAACTCTGTGGTATTGCATTCAGGGAAGTGAAGAATGGAGACTACCTGGGGGTAATTCTGCAACCAGATATGAAGTTCTCCGACAGTGCAGACGGGCTGCCAGAGCAGGTGATTGAGTTTTGTCAATGATATACAGGAATTTTGCTAGTATAGACAAGGAGGTGATTATCTCTTTGTATAAGGCAATGGTCAGGTCACACCTTGAGTACTGTATACCGGTCTGGAGGCCTCATTTTAGGAACGATGTACAGTTGGTAGTACGAGTACAGAGAAGAGCAACAAGATTTGTGAGAGGTACTGCAAGTTGTAGCATCTGGAGACTAGGCACTTGTGAGTTGACCTAATCGAGGTGTATAAGGCCTTGAATGGTTTGGGCGGTATCATTGCTGACAGGATACTTCCATTTGCTCATTCTAAGAACCTGAGGAGGCATAGATTCAGATTGAGGAAAGACAGATGTAGGATAGATCTGCGGAAGTTTGCATTTAGCCAGCGGGTAGTTGATTGCTGAAACGGACTTCCATCTGTTGTTGTGGAAGTTGACAGCTTAAATAAATTTAAGGCTGAAATAAACAAACATTTGTTGTGACTGGATAGGTGAAATGGGAGGATTTTTTTTTTTTTTTTTTTCGGCTGATGCTGTATAAGCTTGGTTTCTTGCATCATGTACCTTAACTACTGCTAATGCTTTGTTCATCTCAATCTTGTCATAGATACAGTACAAGTTGCTTCTGATGGCGGCGATTTGTTTAAATCAGGTTGGTTAATTTTTGTGAAGAAATTATTATTGTTATTTCCAATCTTGGCCACTAAATCCAAAACCTTTTATTGTCTGCGCGGTAGTGCATCGGTATCGTCACCGTCCTCTCCAAACCTGGTGGGAAAGGCCCTGTTTCGAATTCCGTCGATGACGCGAAGAACTTTAATGGGCTTTTTTCACACCGTAGCTGAGTTATTCGATCTCAGTTGTAGATAGAAAGGTTTTTTCCCCCAGAAACAGGGTTTTTTTTTTGTCCAGCAAAAGCAAATCGACCAGAGAACACACGCAATTTACAGACACAAATGCGGTTTTTTTTATTATTATTATAATCTTTATTTTCTCCTAAGCTCCGAAGGTTGAAGGTTATTTTCTCCATAACTTTCAACCTTCACCACTCCTTAAGCAGGCAACCACCTCAAAGACAGACCCAATACAGATATGCAGTACATAGGGCAGACTGGCCTCAGTTCCAAGCAACACTACGCACTGCAGCACAATCTCTCCGAACCAACGGACTCAATCCAGACCAGCACTACAAACTGCAATAGTTAGACTTATTACAGATGCCACAAACAGCACCATTTGAAGGAAAAAGCCAACTCCCGGGGCCGTCCCCTGGTGGAGCAAAGACCTGCAACACCTTAGACATGAAGTTGAGAAGCGGCGCAAGAGCTTCCAACCTGCACGGCGCTCTTGGCCTGCTGTTGAAGTTACTCCTGCAACCAGGACGCTGCAAGGAAACTATACGAAAACATTGCAGGAAACTACCAACAAAATTCTCAACACCATGTTTCTCTGACACCTTGCTCCACGTACCCCAGACCAAGAAGTACTCTTCCAACTAAACAATGCCTACAACACAACTGTAGCTGAGGACCCCTTCACTAGAACTGAACTGGCATTGCTGCTGCGAAAGTAACGAACAGAAAGTCTCTGGGAGCTGACTACTTCGAACCGGACAGAATTAAAAAATCCACCAAGACCATTCCAGAGGAGATTCTCAAACTCTTCACCCACTGCCTTAGAGAAGATTTCTTCCCACTAGAGTGGAGAAAAGAAAAACTGTGTTAGCATTTAGCATTAGCATTAGCATTAGTAGAGGCATTTGATGCAAGAAAGCAAGCTTATGCAGCATCAGCCAAAAAAAAAAAAAAAAAAAAAAAAAGTAACATAAATAAATAAAAATAACCACTTCCACTTCACCCCTCTGTTCGTTCGAAATACCTGTCCAGCTGAGCCTTAAACTTATTTAGGCTATCAACTTCCACGACAAGGGATGGAAGTCTGTTCCACCCACCAACCACCCGCTGGCTAAAGGCAAACTTCCGCACATCTATCCTACATCTGTCTTTCCTCAATTTGAATTTATGCCCTCTCAGGTGATTTTTCTGAGCTAGAGGAAGAATCCCATCAGCATTGAGCATGCTCAAACCATTCAAGGCTTTGTACACCTCTATCAGATCACCCCGCTGGTGCCTAGTTTCCAGACACTGTAATTTGCAAAACTTAAGCCTTTCTTCGTAAGAGAACCCCTTTGTCCCATTCACCAATCTAGTTGCCCTTCTCTGTACTCGTTCCAGCAGCTCTACATCCTTCCTGAAATGAGGCCTCCAGGCCTGTATACAGTACTCTAGGTGTGGCCTGACCATTGCCTTATACAAGGGAATAATCACCTCCTTATCCCTGCTAGAAAAATTCCTATATATCATTGACAATACACCATGAGCTACTCTTGCAGCTCGTCTGCACTGCTCAGAGAACTTCATATCTGCCTGCACCACCACCCCCAGGTCCCTTTCATTCTCTACCACTGTCAGTGTAGTACCACAGAGTTGATACGTTGCTCTGGGGTTGCTGTTTCCCATATGTAGTACTTTACATTTGTCAATGTTAAACTTCATTTGCCACCTCGAAGCCCATCTGCTCAACCTTTCCAAATCCTGTTGCAAAGGTACTTGCAAAGGTGTTCCATCCTCAAGAGCCCAACTAAACAACAGGACCTCCCAGGGTCTTATCGACCTATTGCACTCCTGTCAGTGTTAAGAAAATTACTGGAAAACCTCCTCTGTAATCGGGTTGCAATTCATTACACAAATGATGGCCTACAAACACAAAATCAGTACGAATTTAAGAAAGGTCTCTCCACTCAAGATTCCGTAGAAAATATCCTCGACCAAGCAACAACCACAATCCGCAAATATTTCCTTCTAATGGCAGTTGACTTTGCCGGGGCTTTTGACACCCTGTGGAGGCCAAGCGTCCTCGACAGACTCCGGGAGGATAACCTGCTTGTAAATCTATATAACTGTATCAAGACCTCTGACAGATCTATCACTGTTCAAGCTCCTTACTGCACACGCTAAATTCACAGAGGATGCCCGCAAGGGTCTGTCCTGGGTCCACTACTCTGGAATGTGGTCCTCGACAGCTTCCTTACCCTGGACTTTGGTAACCTTGTATCACAAGCCTATGCTGATTATCTGGTCCTGATGCTTGAGCACAGGTCTCCAACTGTGCTCTTGAGATCAAGAGCACAGTTGGAGACCTCAGAAAACCATGCAATCCCCATACTACAAAGCTGTGTGGAACAAAATAACTTACAAAAATCCCCCTCCCTTAAGAAAACTTGCTCCTTCCTACTAAAGGGAACTCTGAACATTAGGAGACTTCCCAGACCCGTATTCAAGGAACCACAATAAAGCTTGCCACGGAACTAAGACACCTCGGTGTTGTTTTAGACAAAACTCTGTCTTTCACACCACAATTGGCACCTCCGAAAGAAAGTCAGGAGATACTCTGCCCTATTTGTCAGGATTACCCACAAGGACTGGGGTCTCAGAGAAAGGACGCTGGAACTCTTCTATAAGGCTGTCTTCGCACCCATCATCACTTACGCAGAAGGGGTCTGGTTCAGGAAGCCATCAGAACTGTAAATAGAGCAAAGCTTGAAACAATCCAACGTTACATGCTTCTAACAATTTCAAGGGCCTGCAACACTGTGAGCACTTATGAACTCCAGATTCTGGCCGGGGCCCTGCCCTTAGACCTCGAGATTGTCCATCGAGGAATGCTCTGCTGCCTCTTCACAGTCCAGAAACCGACTTTCTAGATTTCACGGCAAATACTGCAAGTGACTCATAATTAGAGAAAATACGCGTATTCAATCATCTCCATAATACACTGGGAAACCTCAACGAATGGGGCAATCACAAAAAATTCCTACCCAACATACAGATCATGTATCCCAAGCATCCAAGCTGGCTTTCAACGGGGACTCCTAGTCACGTACTAATTACGGGACATGGTGCTGTCAGGGTAAAGCTAGCAGAGTTTGGGCTCAGTGAAACCCCTTTTTGCTTCTGTGGTGAACCCGATCATAGGAACACCTAACTGCAGCTTGTATGATGGCCTTCGCTGCTGCCTGGTGACCGAGCTGCAATAGTCACCAAGAAACCAGGAACACCTAATCGTTATGGAGGAGAACAACTACAAAGTATTTGCACAATTTTCTCAGGACCGACCTATTCATGAGACGGACCTATTCGCAGCATTAGAAGCGTCAAAACTGCCACTAAAACAACCTACCACTATCTACAAACCTATTGTGACCACAACTACCCTTGACGAGACTCAATGATTAGAACTTCACTGGACAGGACTTTGTCCCACGAGTGACCCATAGCACTGCGTGCTGGGTAAAGGCCACTCGTCTGCCTACTACCATACAACACCTACCCTGTACACGAGCATAACTGATTCACAGTACTGAGCAACCGAAAATTTGATGACAGACTGCTAGCTGCAACCTGAAGAGCCTAAACTACAAGGATGGGACTCATCTCAAGAGTAACCCACACACCTAGCCGTGAGACCCATTGCCAACGACCAACCTATAATATGGACTACTACTGACTTGACTCTACCAGACTGGACCTCAAAGCAGCTCTGTTGCCAACGCCGTAGGCGATCTTATACTGTGCTCTCTTGCACCGTACTTTCTTTCCAGTTCCCCGGTGGGAAGACTACATGGTTTCACTGTCTCCTCCCCTGTCTGTGCCGTTAGAACAGTGGTATCATAGCCGTCCTCCCAACAGCGGGTGGAAAAGGCCCGGGTTCGAATCTCGTCGATGAAGCGAGGAACTTTAATGGGCTGTTTTCACTCCGGGGCTGAGTTAGTCGGTCTCAGGCATAGAGAGCAAGGTTTTTCCCCAGAAACTGGGTTTTTTTCGTCCAGCTAAACAGGCGAATCGACAAGCGAACACACGCAATTTTGACCCTTTGCTTCTTGCTTCCTCCCGCCTACTCTGTTCACTTTCATAGCGTAAGCCCCACACAGTCTAAATTTAAAACTTTCAAATTCCATTGTAGAAATGTTCCTCTCGGCCTCTTACCTCAAAGCTACCACGTTTTTCTTTTTTAGGTCCTAGCCACTGAAATCTCAGAGGACCAGCCAGATTGCTTACTTAAAATACTGTGTATTTGATCTACCACCACAGGGTCAAGTGTGGACAATCGTGGGCCCCAATAGGGATCGAACGGCTAAATGGCCAGATGAACAACGGTACACGACACTACACTTAACAATATCCATACACTTTTAAATCTGTGGCCTGTACAGTGTACTGTAACACACGACAATGTATACTACGCGGAGATTGGGAAACCCCTGGTGCCGTCAGACCATAAACACATTTTACACAACTGTTAAAAAGACAGAGGAGCACAGCGCTAACCAGATGCTAAATCTTTACAACAAATGCCTCCGGGCAAGAGCCTTTCCAATGCCATGGAAGGTGGCCAATGTCAAACTTATACTAAAAAATCGTTCCAAGCCGCAGACTCTTACAGGCCTATAGCCTTGCTGTCGGTAGTCAGCAAGCTCTTCGAGCACCTATTACATGCTTGCCTCCAGCACCACTACAATACTGCAGGACTAATAACGCCCAACCAGTCTGGCTTTCGATGGAGTCACACCAAATTATGATATTAGGGTCACCCGTAAATGATTACGTCTACCTATATGTTTATTTGTCTGTAAATTGCGTGTATTCTCTGGTCGTTTTGCCTGTTTGCTGGATGAAAACACCCCAGTTTCTGGGAAAAAAAAGTCTTGCCATGTACGCCTGAAACCGGCTATTAGTATTAGTATTAGTAACGGCCGTATGGTGCAAGAAAGCCTATGGCTTATGCTGCACCAGCCAACAAAAAAAAAAAAAAAAAAAAATCCGAACAAAACAATGATAAAAACAAAAATTAAATAAATAAATATTAATAATTAATAAATAAATAAAAATAATAAAATGAAATTAAAAATTAAATAAAAAGGAAATTAATCCTATCATCCTATGCGCTTCCCTTACCCGAAAGTACTATCCAGATGACCTTTGAATTTCCCCAAACTGTCGGCCTCTACCACCCATGAAGGCAACTTATTCCAGTAATTTATAACTCGCTGGCTAAAATAAAACTTCCTGCAGTCCAATCTAAACATTTCCCCCGTAACTTGAATTTATGTCCCCTAGTTCTAGCATCATTTATAATCTTGAAAATTTTGTCCTCATTCATTTTACTGATGCCTCTCAGAGCCTTAAACACCTCAATCAAATCTCCTCTAAGGTGTCTAGTTTCCAAACTCTGCAACCCACATATTCGAAGTCTTTCTTCATAAGGACGCCCTTTTGCCGATCTCACCAGGCGAGTTACCCATCTTTGCACCCTTTCAAGAAGCTCGATGTCTTTCTTTAGGTGCTGTTTCCATACTTGAACACAGTATTCCAAGTGTGGTCTAACATAGGCCTTATATAATGGGATTATCACGTCCCTATCTCTACTTGCAAAAGTTCGATAGATCATCGATAGGACACCATGGGCCTTCCTTGCAACCTGTTTACAATGCTCAGAGAATTTCATGTCTGACCGTATCGTAACACCCAAGTCCCTTTCCTCCAGTACTGGGTTTAGTTGAACTCCACCAAGTGAATAAGTTATTTTGGGATTACTGTTTCCCAGGTGTAATACCTCACACTTTGTTGGATTAAAGCACAGCTGCCATTTTTCTGACCATTCTTGAAGTCTATCTAGGTCTCTCTGAAGAAGCTCAGCTTGACAGTGATCATTAACTACTCTACCAATTTTAACATCATCTGCAAATTTAGACATCACGCCCTCTATCCCTTCATCAATGTCGTTTATGAAAATTAAAAACAACAGTGGTCCTAATACTGATCCTTGGGGAACCCCACTTCTTACATCAACCCAATCTGAGGAATAGCCATTTATCACAACCCTCTGCCTCCTGCCCTGAAGCCATCCTTCTATCCATCTAAGGATTTTCCCAGTGATTCCAACCTGTTCCAGCTTATAAAGCAACCGCTCATGTGGGACTGAGTCAAAAGCTTTGCTGAAATCTAAATAAACAATGTCGAAATTATTCCCTAAATCCAGCTCGTGAGTGACCCTTTCGAAATAGCGAACCAGATTTGTTAAACATGATTTTCCCTTTACAAAACCATGCTGAGTATCCTTGAGAATTTCAATTCTATCCAAATGATCCTGAATTCCACCCTTGATCAATGCCTCCATGATTTTTCCCTACTACTGAAGTCAGACTGACAGGTCGATAATTTCCCACTTCACTTTTAGAGCCACCCTTATGTATGGGAGATACATTTGCACTTTTCCAATCCAAGGGAATCTCTCCAGAGTCTAGTGATGCTCGCATAACCAGCCTCAGTGGTTCAATGCACTCGCTTGCCGCCTCTCTCAAGATTATAGGGTATATTCCATCAACTCCAGGAGCCTTACTAGTCTGTAGGCTTGAAAGTTTTTTCATTAAATAATCTTGCGAAATTTCAATATCATTAATTACATATTTTTTAACTTCGCTCCCACAATTTCCCTTTGCCACAAAAGGCTTTTCATTTGTAAATATCGATGCAAAATAACTGTTGAGTTCATCTGCAACTGCAGCTGGTGTATTTATTACTATCCCCTTTCCCTTACGTAAAGGTCCGATCTGGTTTGTCCTGCTCTTCTTGGCATTTATATATGTGAAGAATTCTTTATCCCCCCTCTTTGCTCTGTTTGCTAGTGATTTCTCATAAACTGCCTTTGCCTGTCGAACCTTTTCTGTGGCTCTATTACACACCACCTTGTAGCTGTTATAGGCTTCAGTACTTTTTATTGCTCTGTAACGTTTCCATGCCACCTTTTTCTGCTCAAGTAATGTGGCAACTTCACTATTCATCCAACTTGGAACCCTTCTCGTGGAGTATTTTTTTAATGGTATATACGCATTCAAGGCATCTGTGATTAATGTTTTAAAAGCGTACCACAGTTCAATTGTATTCATTCTCTGCGCGATATCTACCCAGTTAATAGAGGCCATGTAGCCTTAAGGCATCGTAATTTCCTTTTCTGAAATTAAAACCCATTCCTTTGCCTTTTACTTCTGTTACCTCTCTCGTCATCATCCACCGTAGAACTCCGTGATCTTCCTGCTACTGGTTCCTCTACTGTCAGCCCTGTTATGTCATCTGATTCATGTGTGATGATGAGGTCTAGGATATTCTTTTCTCTAGTACTTTCCCTGACATGTTGATACAAATAACAGTCATCTAGTTGATTTAAAAATTTTGTTCCCCATGTCGAGTTTCCTTCCCATTTACTCCAATCAATTAGAGGCAAATTGAAATCACCCATAATAAGGCATTGACGCTTACTTGCCCATTTCATTTGCATGTAGAGGCTTTTGTCATAGTCTTCACAATCACCTGGTCTGTAGATTACGCCTACTCGCATTGTAGATTACGCCTACTCTTGCCTGTAGATTACTGTAGATGTCTGTAGATTACGCCTACTTTTGCCATCTACGCCTGAAACCGGCTATCTCAGCCAGGGAGTGAAAAAAGCCCATTAAAGTTGCTCGCGTCATCAATATGATTCGAACCCGAACCTTTACCTGCTAGTGAAGGGAGAATGGTGACGATACTACCGTACTATTCGCGCAGACTTTCGACGAGATAAAATATATATATATATATTATTTTAGGGTTGCCCGTAATTGAATATATTAACCCGTATTTGTGTCTGAAAATTGTGTGTGTTCTATGGTCGATCTACCTGTTTTTCTGGAAGAAAAAACCCTAGTTTCTGGGGAGAAAACCTTTGCCATCTACGCCTGAGACCGGCTAACTCAGTCACGGAGTGAAAAAAGCCCACTATAGTTCCTCGCGTTATCGATGGGATTCGAACCTGGGCCTTTTCCACCCGGTGAGGGGAAGACGGTGACGATGCCACTGTGCTACTCGTGCAGACTTTCGACAAGGTCATTCTGCTGTAGATGCCCACCAGCACCTCGTGGGGAAGATGGAGATCTGCAACAGAAAATACTTCTTGGTGATCTTTGTGGACTTAGCTAGGGTGTTCGACACCATTTGGTGACCGAACATTCTGGCCAGAAGTAGAGCGGCAAATCTTCCCAGAACCTCTACCATGCCTTACAGAACTAAATATCCAACATATCCTTAGTAGTGAATGCGCCCTCTTAGACCCTCTCTAGAAGCATTCACCAGAGCTTTCCGCAGGGTTCCGTCCTCGGACCATTCCTATAGAATGTCATCTTGGACAGCTTCCTCGTCTCGGACCTCAGAGAAGTGGACGTCCAGGCGTTTGCCAATGACCTCAGTTTCTGTCTCGACGAACCCACGGCAAAATTGAAAGGGCATCTCTGCAAACCTAACTTTGGATCTACTGCCGAACTGGTAAAAACAAAATCAACCGAGAATATCACCGGAAAAAAACAACTCAGCCTTGTTGAAAGGGAACCTGGACCTACTACTACCTCCTCAAATTAAGATAAACCACAAGACAATCAAATTCTCCGAACAATTCAAGTATCTAGGGGTCATCCTACACCCGAAACCAAAGACCAATTACAATACATCCGAACCAATATTAGGAAATATGTTGCCATTCGTTGCTAGGGTGAATCAAAGGGATTGGAGCCTTGGCTGGCATACACTATACTTGTACAAACCCGTATTCATATTCATCATCACACTGGCATATGGTATTACAATTCTACCACCGCAGTCAACCGGCGTATTATCGACTAAACCCCCAGATCGATTCTACTTCTTCGATTCGATTTTATTTCTCGCACCTGCAGCACAGCGAGAACTCACATCTTACAGGTCCTGATTGGGGTTCTCTCCCCCTTGACCTGGAGATTTTGGGCAAAGACCACCTAGCAAAGGGCATCTCAAGAACTTGTCTCGGACATACATACAACTGACCCAGCAAATAACCGCACTGCCGAAAAGAAGAGTCTCTACGCTCACCTGCTGCTGGTGTGGCAAGTCAGATGGGTGAACTCCCACGCAGGGGAGATAACCAGAAAGTTTAAACTTGACTTCGGCTAGTTGTATCACAGGTAGTAGTAGTAGTAGTAGTAGTAGTAGTGGCATGTGATGCAAGAAAGCAAGCTTATGTGCTTATGCAGCATCAGCCAAAAAAAAAAAAAAAAAAAAATCGCACCATTCTCTCCAAATGCCTGTCCAGTTCCTCCTTAAATTTATTCAACCTATCAACTTCGACAAAGACAGATGCAAGTTTGTTCCAGCAATTAAACACCCACTGGCTAAAGGCAAATTTCCGCTCATCTATTCTACATCTGTCCTTTCTTAATTGGAATTTATGCCCCCTTAGATTCGTAATCTGAACAAGCAGAAGGATTCCATCAGAATTCAGCATCCTCAATCCATTCAAGGCCTTATACACCTCAATCAGGTCACCGCGCAGGTGCCTAGTCTCCAGCCACTGCAATTTGCAGAACTGTACATTTTGCAGAACTGAGCAATTCTGTACACGCTCAAGCAAATCTACATCCTTCCTAAAATGAGGCCTCCAGACCTGCACGCAGTACTCAAGGCGTGGCCTGACCATTGCCTTATACAGAGGGACAATCACCTCCTTTTCCCTGCTAGCAAAATTCCTATATATCATTGACAAAACCCCATGACCTGCCCAAGCACCCTGTCCGCATTGCTCAGAAAACTTCATATCTGAGTGCCCAATCACTCCCAGGTCTTTTTCATTTTCTACCACTTTAAGTGTAGTATCACATAGTTGGTACGTTTCTCTGGGGTTACTTTTACCCATATGCAGTACTTTGTATTTATCAAGGTTAAACTTCAGTTGCCCCTTCTTAGCTCATTTGCCCAAATTATCTAGATCTTGTTGCAGTAGCACACTGCCATTACTGTCATTAACAACCCTGCCAACCTTTGTGTCATCTGCAAACTTCGACATTAAGCCTGATATACCTTCATCAATATCATTGATAAATATACAAAACAACAGTGGACCTAACACCGAACCCTGTGGGACTCCACTAATAACATTTGTCCACGAAGAGCATATAGTGTGCATAGTGTGCATAGTGTTAGGGTCAGGCGCCACCTGTGATTTCTCACATCTGCGCCATATGTACACTGTGAAGAATACAGAACTACTGTAAATGCCAGAAAAGTGTTGTCTGTTGTATATGACATATTGCGTTAGGTTCTGTTGGGTGTCCTGGCATTTGGCCGCAGGGCCCCTGGTGGGACCTCACGTTGCCCGCACACACCGCTAGGAGGTAGCCAGGCTGCCCATTATTCTCTGGCTAGTCTCCGCCAGGGTCGCCTGAGCGTCCTGGACGAAGACCAAGTTAAAAAAAAAAAAAAAAAAAAAAAAAAAAAAAAAGAGAGAAAGAGAAGAGAAGAGAAGGCCTGGGGAACAAGAGGAAGGGGGGTCTGAATGTGAGGAACAAGCTAAAGTGGACAGATAGAGAAGGCAGTCCACCCGAGTAAGGAGAAATAGGGGATGGGTAGAGGGATCAAAAGTCACAGGGGCAGGCGCCACTGTGCGAGTGCCAAAGGCCAAGCACTCTCTGGGAGTCAGCTTTTCAAGTAGTGCCAACCATGATGATGCCAGCATAGTATTTTAATCTTCAGTCTTACTCTTTTATCAGTTGGGAAAATGCTATCCGACCCCAGTTTGTGTTTGTACATAGGGTCGTTGTTCTGAGCAGCTCTAAGTTCAGCAAACTTTGCCCGTCTGATGGTAAAGACAGCTTGTGCGTAACTCGTTAAGGCTTTGTATGTTGTTTCATTCTGAAGCAGGTATGTTTCATGGTTACGAGGGTTCTCCTGGATTTCAGTAAAAAATTTGAGCCTACAATCATCGTAAGCAGGGCACTCATACATGAGATGCCCCCATGACTCCTCTTCGCCACAGTGGCAGAATGGATTGCTTTCAATTCCCATTGCTGTCAATTTTTGTTGAAAGGGCCCATGTCCTGTGATCAGGAATGTAACTTGCAGACCAGGTGAAAACCAGGAAGGAGACTTCGGGAAAGTCATGTCAATGGATGGGAGGAATCTTCTGGTAATTTCTCCTTTGGGCGTGGTTTCCCATGAATGCTGCCAAATTCCTTGAAGGTGTGTGAAGATACGTTTTCTTTCTTGTTTCAGGTCATTGGTAAGCTGCAGTTGAAGATTTAACAACTGTGTCGGAATTCCCTTCTTTAATCGATGGTAAAGTCCCCTTTTAATCACCTCAAGATAGAGTGGCAAGCATCCAGTAATAACCTGTAGGGCAGGGGTGCTGACAGTGCGACATGCCCTGCAGATAGATAACATCATGAATCTTTGTATTGAGTCAAGTTTACGCTTGTTCTTTTCCAGGATAGCCTTTGTACACCAAACTGAGGCTCCATAACACACAATTGGGAGAAACGCCACTTTATAGATGAGAGACAAAGCTTTATGCTTCAAACCCCAGTCCACGAAGAGCAGTGTCCATTGATTACCACTCTCTGTCGTCTCCCACTAAAACATGCTTTTATCCATTGTAGCAATTTACCCTTAATACCATGCTGCGCCAATTTGTACAATAGTCTTCCATGCGCAATAGTGTCAAAAGCTTTCCTGAAATCCAAGTATATGATATCAAAATTATTTTTTGCATCCAGTTCCTTTGTGACCACATCATAATAACCAATCAAATTTGTCAGACAAGACTTTCCCTTAACAAACCCATGCTGTGTTTGAATTATTGCTGCAGTCTTGTCTAGATGATCCTGCAATGCATCTTTAACCAGCGACTCCATTATTTTACACGGAACAGAAGTTAAACTAACTGGTCTGTAATTACTCGTGTCATCCTTCGATCCCCCTTTCACATCTCCAGTCCGTGGGAACCTCCCTTGAGTCCAAGGATGCTCTCATAATTATGGCTAAGGATTTGCTTAGGTTCCCAACCCCTTTCTCACCTGACCTCCACACTACATACCTGCTCGCTGGACATGGTGCCATGAATGAGAAACATCCGTTTTGAGAATTCAAGAGGACCTACCCGTGTCTGCAGCGGTCTGGAGATCTGGAAACACTTATGTATGATTGCCAGCTTTATGACGACCTCCTAATAACATTTGTATCCATGAATGTCTGGCAAAACTGGTGGACGGAAAGAACCAAGGGTGTGGCGCATAAATTCATACCAGACATCCACACCATATATCCCAAGTAACTTGCCTAGTTTTACCCAGTGCTGTACACAACCTTCCTACTGATTGGACAGGTCGCTTCAATGAAAAACTACTGGGCTTTGGAATTATGGAAAATCCATACTGCACATGCGGTCACAGAGAAACCTGGAACCAAATCAGGCATGACTGCTTATAATATAAGGATCTAAGAAATATAATGATAACCTGGATACCCTATCATCCAAAAGGAATGGAACATCATTTCCTGGACTCGGTGCAAGAGTACAGGGCCCACCAGAATATACACAGAAACTATTCTTAAGAAGAAAAATACTAAGCTATTCTCTATGACTGACAACAAAAAGAAAAAAGGAGAGAAAAGGAAAAAGAAAAAGAAAAAGGGAAGGAAGGGAACAAGATTGGACTGGAACTCAAGGACTAGCTACATGATATGACTTTCAAACTCTTGGATCAAACCAATACCCCCCAGAAATGGAACTCACTGACTGACAGACTTACCCTCACTCCTGGTCATGGACGGTTTTGGTCTGCCCTCTCACTCCACAATATGGATCCAACCAAACTGGACCTTACTGAATAGACTTACCTTGCTGACATGGATTCATACAAACCGACTTGTCTTTCCGATCCCCTGAAGTGGATTTGCTAGAAGGGATCCCATCCAGACAGTAAACACAGACCTGGACTACCCTCTCAGCCGTGCTGCTCTTCAGGTGACTGGTGAACCAATAACCATGGTACTTTTTAACCACTCTTGGTCCTTGAGGTTGTCACAGACATTCTCTCAGATATGCCAGACAAGCTGTACTTGCTACCTGGGAGTCTAAAACGCTGATGGAACTGATATTCGGGTGACACTCAAGTCAAGTGGACCCAATTTCGGCGAAGTCCGGACGGTCTGTGACAACCAAATCCTCTGCTTGCACCTTCACGATGGTGGGACTGTTAGTAATCCTGGGTATAACCTCCATGCACAAGCACATGGTGGGTGACCACCCAGGTGTGAACCAACGTAAGCAGGGGTCGAGGTGTGGTGCCCACACCACATGGAGGAATGCCGCCCCTCTATGTTACCAGGCAGTACTAGGTGGTAGATGACTCTCATCAACCGGTGAAATACCACCACTTTGCTTATTGGAGGCTTGAAGTGGTGGAACCCATGTTTAGTCTCTAGAGCTAAGTTCCGGTCAACCCTTCCCTATCTCTTCCATCATGCAGTATGATTGATGACTTTTGAGGTTATGATGAACGTTGTGGCGAGATCCAATATTCCTTACATTTCGAGGGTACAGCTCTAAAACGGTTTTCGCAGGCCGGCCGCTAGTTAGTACACCGGACCGAACCTATTGGTAACTCTCTAGGAGGCTTCCGGATCAGCTAGTGTATAATCTTGCTACCTCTACTCTGCCAGATAGTGACTGGAGGGAGTCCGAGTAGTGTGTATGCGGGGAGCATTGTCGAGGCCACGTTATGTCAAGGATCTGGGTATATTCTTCCCACATGTACGCCATATCCAAAAATTTCATTACTTCATACAGCATGTCCCACCCACTTTTTCTTACTATTGAATACACCATGAATTGTCAAACTAATAGAACAAGCTTATCTGCGAAAAGATCTAAACCTCCCAAGGATTTCCTAATTCATTTCACAAATATACGTGGTCTCAATTCTAATCTCAACGATGTCCATTTCCACTTGCAGTCTGCCAAACCCCATGTACTTTTTCTGACAGAATCTCAGTTATCGGCTGATTCAACTACTGTTCATCTCAGATGCCCAAATTATTCGCTGTATGATTCCTTTCGCCTCAAAGGTGGTACTTGTGCATATGTCCGTTCTGATATTCCCTGTCAGAGACTTGGCAGTTTGGAATCTCCTCTCTTTGATCTTCTCTGGCTTAAAATCTCTCTACCTCATTGTGTCAAATTCATCTGTTGTCTCTACCGTTCTCCCAACTCCACTAATCACTTGGAGCTCTTTGACTTCCTCTCGTTGCAACTTGACTTTCTCCAGTCCAACTTTCCTAACAGTGAGGTAATTTTCCTTGGTGATTTTAATGTTCACAACTCCAGCTGGCTTCCGTTTTCTAGTCACACCGACCCAGCAGGTCGAGATGCTGAGGCTTTTGCAATTACTAATGACCTGGCACAGATTGTTCATTTACCTACAAGAATACCAGACAATCCTAATCATACAGCCAATACGCTTGATCTTTTTCTCACAAACAACCTTTCTAAGTACACGGTCGAAGTGAGAGGTCCTTTAGGCACTTCAGATCACAACTTGGTGATTGTCTCTTCTCCAATGGAACCTTTATCTCATGGCTATTCCCAACCTCGTGTTGTTTGGCATTACAAGAATGCAAAATGGGATGACCTGCGAGACTTCTTTTCTTCTTTTCCTTGGTCGGATTACTGTTTCAAAACTCCTGATGTCAACGTTTGCTCAGATCGTGTCAGTGAAATTATTCTTGCAGGAATGGAATCCTTTATCCCACACTCCACTTTAAAATCTCGTCCTTTATCTAAACCTTGGTTTTCCAATAAATGTGCTAAGGCTGTTCAAGAGAAGAATGTTGCATATCGTAATTGGCTTGTTTCTAATTCTTCAGTTTCATTTTCTGCCTACACCAAAGCTCGCAACAATTGTAAAGCAGTTATTAATCAGTCCAAACTAGAGTTTGAACAGGCTAAGAGTAGAAAACTTGCATCTTGCCCTAATGGTAGCCGAGCATTCTGGTCTCTTGCCAAAGCTATTGGCCGCAACTTTTGCCCATCTCTGCTTCCACCTCTGACCAAACCAGATGGTTCTGTTGTCACTTCAGCCAAGGATAAAGCTGACCTGCTAGCATCCCATTTTTCTTCCAGCTCATGTATTAATGAACTTGGTAAAACACCTCCCACCATTCCCAACACGGTCCATTCAATGCCTCCTGTGGTCTTCCGTCAAAAGGATATCAGAAGGATTTTGATGAATCTTGATGCTAAGAAAGCTCCAGGTCCTGATGGTATTTCTCCACTTGTTCTCAAAATCTGTGCTCCTGAACTTACTCCTATTCTTTGCCGCCTTTTTTCATTTTCTTATTCCAAAGGTGTTTTTCCTTCTGCTTGGAAATTTGCTCATATCCAGCCAGTTCCTAAAAAGGGTGACAAATCCCTCCCATCCAATTATCGTCCCATTGCAATTACTTCTACTCTTTCTAAAGTAATGGAGAAATCAATTAACCGCCAACTCTTAAACTACCTAGAAACCTTCCGTCTGATCAACGATCGCCAGTATGGATTCCGTCGGTGTCGATCCACTGGTGATATTCTGGCTTATGTTACCCATTTATGGACTACTTCAATGGAAAGGTTCGGTGAAACACAAGCAGTTGCTCTTGACATCTCAAAGGCTTTCGATCGTGTTTGGCATAAAGGTCTTCTAAACAAGCTTCCATCTTATGGTTTGCCAACTGTTTTTGGTAATTGGTTATCCAGTTTTCTCTCTGATCGCTCACTGAGGGTGATGGTAGATGGCTCTCTGTCTTCTAACTTCTCCACTAATGCCGGTGTCCCCCAAGGTTCAGTTCTTTCCCCCACTCTTTTCCTCTTGTATATCAATGACCTTCTTCCATTGACTGGAAATCCTATCCATAGTTTTGCCGATGATAGCACATTGCATTCAACTTTCCATTTTGAGAAACCTTGCCCTGCTCAATCAGCTTCAACTTCTCGAAAATCTGCTACCAATTCCTTAAATGCCGATCTTCAGGTAATTCTCCAGTGGGGCAAAGACAACTTAGTTGATTTCAACCCTTCTAAAACTCAGTCTTGTCTTATATCTCGCAAAAAGGATTCTTCTGCTCCTATGCTTATCTTTAGTGACACTCCAATTTCTAGGCAAAAGGATATATCTCTTTTGGGGATTACCTTGACTTCTAATCTCTCTTGGCACAAGCACATTACAAATATTGCTTCCTCTGCATCTAAAAAACTTGGTTTTCTCTTTCGCTCTCGGCGTTACTTTTCTTCCAAACAGCTGCTCACTCTGTATAAATCGCAAATCCGCCCTGCCATGGAATATTGTTCCCACATTTGGGGTGGTGCCCCCAAAACCTCTCTCAGGCTTCTTGATTCCATTCAGAAGAGGGCAGTTAGGTTAATTAATGATTCATCTCTAACAGAGTCTCTCCACTCGCTTTCTCATAGACGTACTGTTTCTGCTGCATGCCTTTTCTACAGATATTTCCATGGGCACTGTTCTTCTGAGTTGGCTTCTATAATTCCCGCTCTCTCTTTCAAAACAGTCCGAACACGTGCCGCCACCAGCCAACATCCATTTACTGTCCAACTTCAAACCCACAGAACCAACTTTTCATCTTCCTCATTTATTCATTCAACTGCCGTTTTCTGGAACAACCTTCCTTCATACGTATTTCCTGAAAATTACAATCTACAGAAGTTCAAGTCCAATGTCAACAAATATCTTCTTTCGTCTTCTCAACCTCCAACCCAAGCACGGTACTAAGTACTATAGGTTCTAATACCTCTCGTGTTTGGGGTTCACATAAAAAAAAAAAAAAAAAAAAAAACTCTCCTAGGGGGGAGACAAGCCTCCTCCTTCTTTCTTCTTGCTTGCCACCCCTATTGTCTTTCTGGCGAGGCATGGGCCTGCCCCACTGACCATTACAAAAGCCATCTAACCTATCGGCTCCTTACGGAGAGGGTTTCAACCCTCTCCGCCTACCTATCAACTTATACAGCGATCGCCCTACACGTCAAAATTTAAAACATCCAAATTAATGTCCGACCTTTTAGGTTTTTTCCCTGTCTTTCAGAGTACAATCCCTTATATACAGCATCTCTTCATTTTTGTTGTTTAATTTAATTTAATTTTTTTTAGGTAATAGCCACTGAAATCTCAGAAAATTAGGTGGCAGGACTTGTCACGTTATGTCAAGGATCTGGGTATATTCTTACCATGTGTACGCCATATCCAAAAATTGCATTATTTCTTACGATGTGTTTCCCCCAACTTTTTCTTTTTATTGAATACACCATGAATTGTCAAACTAATAGAACAACCTTATCTGCGAAAAGATCTAAACCTCCCAAGCTCTTTTTAATTCATTTCACAAATATACATGGTCTCAATTCTAATCTGAACGATGTCCATTTCCACTTGCAGTCTGCTAAACCCCATGTACTTTTTCTGACAGAATCTCAGTTAGCGGTTGATTCAACTACTGCTCATCTCGGATGCCCAAATTATTCGCTGTATGATTCCTTTCGCCTCAAAGGTGGTACTTGTGCATATGCCCGTTCTGATATTCCCTGTCAGAGACTTGGCAATTTGGAATCTCATCTCTTTGATCTTCTCTGGCTTAAAATCTCTCTACCTCATTGTGTTAAATTCATCTGTTGTCTCTACCGTTTTCTCAATTCCACAAATCGCTAAGAACTCTTTGACTTACTGTCTTTGCAACTTGACTTTCCTAACAGTGAGGTCATTTTCCTTGGTGATTTTAATGTTCACAACTCCAGCTGGCTTCCGTTTTCTAGTCACTCCGACCCAGCTGGTCGAGATGCTGAGGCTTTTCCAATTACTAATGACGTTGCACAGATTGTTCATTTACCTACAAGAATACTGGACAATCCTAACCATACAGCCAACACGCTTGAACTTTTTCTAACAAACAACCCTTCTAAGTACACAGTCGAAGTCAATGATTCTTTAGGCACCTCAGTTCAAAACTTGGTGATTGTCTCGTCTGCAATGGAGCCTTTATCTCATGGCTATTCCCTACCTGTGTTTTTCGGCATTGCAAAAATACAAATTGGACTAACTTGGAGATTTCTTTTCCTCTGTAGGATTACTGTTTCAAAACATCGTTGCCTCAAATCGTGTCAGTGGAATTATTCTTGTAGGAATGGAATCGTTTATTCCACACTCCACTTTAAAATCCTGTCCTTTATCTAAAACTTGGTTTTCCGATAAATGCGCAAAGCTATTCAAGAGAAGAATCTTTCATCTCCTAATTGGATTGGTTCCAATTTTTCAGTTTCATTTTCTGCCTATACCAAAGCTCGAAACAATTGCAAAGCAGTTATTAGTCAATTCAAAACTAGATTTTTAACAGGATAAGAGTAGGAAATTTTCTTCTTGCCCTAATGGTAGCCGTGCATTCTGGTATCTTGCCAAAGGTATTGGCCACAACTTTTTCCCATCTCTGCTCCCACCTCTGTCAAAACCAAATGGTTCTGTTGTCACTTCAGACAAGGATAAAATCGACCCGTTAGCATCCCATTTTCCTTCCAACTCATGTATTAATGATCTTGGTAAAATACCTCCCACCATCTCCAACACGCTCCATTTAATGCTTCCTCTGGCGTTCCGTGAAAAGGATGTCAGAGGGATTTTGAGGAATCTTGATGCTCAGAAAGCTACAGGTCCAGTTGATATTTCTCCACTCCTCAGAATCTGTGCTCCTGAACTTACTCCTGTTTTTTCCGCCTTTTTTCACTTTCTTATGCCAAAGGTATTTTTCCTTCTGCTTGGAAATTTGCTCATATTGAACCAGCCCTTAAAAAGGTGACATATCACTCCTGTTCAATTATCGTTCCATTGCAATTCTAAACTGTCTAGAAACCTCACCTCTGATCAACGCCGGTATGGATTCCATCAGCGTCGATCCACCGGTGATATTCTGGCTTATGTCACTCATTTATGGACAAATTCAATGGAAACGTTTGATGAAACACAAGGAGTTGCTCTTGACATTTCAAAGGCTTTCGATCGTGTTTGGCCTAAAGGTCTTCTCAACAAGCTTCCGTCTCATGGTTTGCCAACTGTTTTTTTTTATTGGTTATCCAGTTTTCTCTCTGATCGCTCACTGAAAGTGATGGTAGATGGCTCTCTGTCTTCTAACTACTCCATTAACGCCGGTGTTCCCCCAAGGTTCAGTTCTTTTCCTCTTGTATATTAATGACCTTCTTCCATTGACTGGAAATCCTATCCACAGTTTTGCCAATGATAGCATATTGCATTCCACTTCCCATTTTGAGAAACCTTGCCTTGCTCAATCAGGTTCAACTTCTCGAATATCCGCTACAAATTGCTTAAATTCCTATCTTCAGGTAATTCTCCAGTGGGGCAAAGACAACTTAGTTGATTTCAATCCTTCTAAAACTCAGCCTTGTCTTATATCTCGCAAAAAGGATTCTTCTGCTCCTATGCTTATCTTTAGTGACACTCCGATTTCTAGGCAAAATGATATATCTCTTTTGGGGATTACCCTGACTTCTAATCTCTCTTGGCACAAGCATATTACAAATATTGCTTCCTCTGCATCTAAAAAAATTGGTTTTGTCTTTCGCTCTCGGCGTTACTTTTCTTCCAGACACCTGCTCACTCTGTACAAATAGCAAATCCGCCCTGCCATGGAATATTGTTCCCACATCTGGGGTGGCGCCCCCAAAACCTCTCTCAGGCTTCTTGATTCCATTCAGAAGAGGGCAGTTAGGTTAATTAATGATTCATCTCTAACAGAGTCTATCCACTCGCTGTTTCATAGACGTACTGGTTCTTCTGCATGCCTCTTGTACAGATACTTCCATGGGCACTGTTCTTCTGAATTGGCTTCTATAATTCCCGCTTTCTCTTTCAAAACAGTCCGAACACGTGCCGCCACCAGCCAACATCCATTTACTGTCCAACTTCAAAGTCACAGAACCAACGTTTCACCTTCCTCATTTATTCATTCAACTACCGTTTTCTGGAACAACCTTCCTTCATGCGTATTTCCTGAAAATTACAATCTACAGAAGTTCAAATCCAATATCAACAAATATCTTCTTTCATCTTCTCAATCTCCAACCCAAGCACGGTACTAATTAATATAGGTTCTAATACCTCTCGTGTTTGGGGTTTTGATTAAAAAAAAAATAAAATAAAATAAATAAATCTAGCGGAGGGAGATCTGCAGGCAGCCAGGGAAGCAACCCAGCTTAAAAATAATAGTAAGCTAATAGCAATGGGATGTATTGTAGAATGAAAGAAGTAAGATAGAATGAAAGACGTACCCCTTTGTTCAATGAATGAAAGAATGAAACAAGAGTTGTGGTAAAGGTTACTAATGTTCGTTTTGGTGAATTAGAGTGACTCTCTTATTCCCAGTCAGGGAATAAGAGAGTCACTCTCTTATTAATATAGGCTAATAGTATTTATCTGAGCTTCTTCTTCTTCATATTCGCCTTCTTCCCATGTTTATATGAGGTCGGCGTTTCCATGGTTAATTCTTTTCCTCCATTCCTCCCTATCCTGGGCTTTCTCTCTCCTCCATCCTCTCTCTCTTTTAAATCCTCTGCCACTTTGTCCTTCCATCTCAGCTTAGTCTCCCACTCTCTCTTCCCTATCACTTCCAACATTTTGCAACTCTTCCCAACATACTCCTCACTTCTTCTCTCTACACGTACAAGCCACCTCAACCTAGATTCCTACATTTTTTTGCTCAGAGGTCCCAACTTGACGGTACCTCTGATGTAGTCATTTCTTATCTTGTCCTTCCTCGTCACGCCACACATCCATCTTAACATCTTCATCTCCGCCACTTCCTTCTTCTTTTCCTGGAACGTTGTAATCGCCCATGTCTCAGCACCATACATAAATACGGGTCTAACCAC
The DNA here is from genome assembly GCF_048544385.1 of Mastigoproctus giganteus. Classification (NCBI taxonomy): domain Eukaryota; kingdom Metazoa; phylum Arthropoda; class Arachnida; order Uropygi; family Thelyphonidae; genus Mastigoproctus; species Mastigoproctus giganteus. The sequence continues at coordinate 224,826,676 of NC_143584.1, forward strand.
AGTTTTATAATCTTCCCATCATTGTGCAGCTTACTTTCTTATCACACAGCACCCCAGTTCTCCAGTTCAACCTTCCACATTGCACTCTATGTTGTATTTCTGCACTCAGTCCTCCATCCCTCTCAACGTTCGATCTAAGATACATAAATTTCGGAACTGACGGTAGCTTCGCTCCTGCAGTTTTATCTTCTCCATTCAATACCATATATTCTGTCTTTGTTCTGGTTATCCTCATGCCTCTCTCTCTCTCTCTCAGAACCTTCTCTTCCACCTTCTCTCTCTCTTCCAACCCTTTCCTCCATTCCTCCAATTTATTCTCTACCTTTCTTTGGGATGGTTCGCCCAGTACGATATATTCCACGAACAGCATGGCTGAGAACAGATCCCTGGTGCAGTCCAACTACTACAGATAACCCCTCAGTCATACCTCACTACTCTTAACCTGAATCACCGCTTCCTCGTACATTTCCTTCACAAGCTTTACATGCTTTTCTGATACACCCTTCTCCCTCATGCATCTCCATACCTCTTGTCTGAGCATTCTATCATATGCTTTTTCCAGGTCTATGAACACCATGTGCAACTCTGCTTGCATATCCCTGTACCTTTCCATCACCTGCCTTAAAGCAAAGATCGCATCTGTTGTTCCTCTTCCCAGCATGAAACCGAACTGTTCCTCTCCTATTTCCGTCTCCTTCCTTCAACAGTTCTCCCCCAGATCTTCATCGAATGAAACTTTAGCTTTATTTCCCTGTAGTGCCCACATTTCTGCACCTTTTCCTTTATAGATTGGCACAAATATACTTTTCCTCCACTCATCTGGTATCTTCTACTGCTGCCACAGTTTTTCCATAAGGTCCCATAAGATATTGATCTCTTCTTCGCCCAAACTTCTCGATATCTTTTCTGGTATCTGATCAGCACCTACTGCTTTCCCCTTCTTCATTTTTCTGAGTACACTTTCCCCTTCTTTCCTGCTTATGCCTTCCACTACTCTTTCCTTCATCTATCCATCCTCGTATAATTCTCTTAGGTTTTCCTCATTTAACAACTTCTTAAAATAGTCTTTCCACCTTTCCTTAACCTTCTCCTGGTCCTGTGTCATCACTCCCTCTCATGTTTTCTATTTTATTGATGAGAAGTCCTTGATGCTTTGTCTTTCGCTTTGGCTATTCTCATCAACTGCCTATCCCCATCTTTCCTTTCCAGTTCCCCATAGGCCTCGTCACAGCCTTCGCCTTTGCTACTGCCACAGCCCTTTTTGCCTCCTTATTTACTAATTTATATGCTTCTTTATCTTCCTGGCTACCTGTTAAATCGCATCTTTTCTTCATCTCCTTTTTTTTTTTTTATCGCAGATTGCACTTCCTCATTCCACCCCCAATCCTCCTTTCACTCCGGCGACCCCTTTCCTGATGTTTTTCCCAACAACTCTTCTCCAACTTTCCTTATGATAAAACTATTTAACTTCTACCACTCTTGCACGTCTTCCGGTAACTTTATTCCTTTTAGCACCTTTTCCCTAAACTCCTTCCTCAAACCCTCCTCTTTCAATCTCCACCATTTTATGCTTTGCTCCCTCTGTCTTCAATATTTCCTAATTTTGTCAGCTCTAACAAATCGACCACAAGCAATATATGTTGTGCAGACACACTTTCCCCGTTTATCACTTTGCTGTTCTTCATTTCCTTTAGATGCCTCATACGGCACATGATATAGTCAATCTGGCTTGTCCTTTCCTCACTTTTGTTTGTCATTAGCTGGCTTTCTTCCTTTTTCAAGTAGGTGTTAACTATCGCCAGGTCGAATGCCACTGCGTCTTTTACTATCCTCTCCCCTTCTCCATTTCTTTCCCCAATACTCCACCTTCCCTACACTCTTCCTTCCTCTCTCTTACTTTTTCCTAAATGTCCATTTAAATCACTTCCAACAATCAACCTCTCTTTCTCAGGTATTATCATGATCACTTGATCCAGTTTAATTGAAAAACTGTCCTTTTCTTCTTCCTCGCATCCTACTTGCGGGGCATACGCACATACTATTGTGGTCAAGTGTTCACCCACCTCCAGTTTGACGCTCGTAATCCTGTCGCTCCTTCTGCTAACCTCACATAGTCCATTCTTTAACTCCTTATCAACTACAATACCTACTCCATTTCTTCTTCTCTCATCCGCTCCATTAAAGAGCAACTTGTACCCTTCACCCAGCTCTTTTGCTTTACATCCCTTCCACCTTGTCTCTTATAGGCATAGGATCTTCACCTTTGTTCTTTGCATCAGATCCACAATCTCTCTACTCTTTCCATTCATCGTCTCGATGTTCAATGTTCCTATTCTAACACTTTTCATCCTCTTCTTCTTCTCTAACTCGACTAACTTCTTTAACCGAACCCGTACTTTGTTCGGTAGCCCTGACCCTTTTCTCACAGTTTCCGGGCGACGTGACTGCGCGTCGCTTATGGGGTACGCCCTAGCCGTTCTTCATCCATTTCCCGTCATTCTATCTTCTATCATTTCCTTTTGTTTTGGCACAGATTTTACGGCCGGATGTCTTTCCTGACGCCAACCTTCACCATTTATCCGGGCTTGGGACTGGCTTGCCCCCCTCGGTGGCTGATTTAATAGTATTGATCAATACTATTGATAATACAATACTCAGATCAATAGTATTGATCTGAGCATGCTATTGATATTAATCTGAGTGGACATAGATTCAAATTGAGGAAAGACAGTTGTAGAACAGATGTGAGGAAGTTTGCCTTTAGTGAGCGGGTAGTTGATTGTTGGAACAGACTTCCATCTGTCGTTGTGTAAGTTGATAGCTCAAATACGAAGGCTTCCCATTTCACCGGATGGGTGAAATGGGAAGGGTTTTTTTGGCTGATAATGTATAAGCTTGCTTTCTTGCATCATATGCCTCAACTAATGCTAATGCTAATTGCTGGTACAGCTTCTGCATCTGGTGTTACATCCAGTTGTCATCCTTATAAAAGATTTTAATAAAATTCTTCCACTCACTCTAATATTTGTTGTTATTGGGCCACCATCCTCAAGCTTCAAAGAAAACATTTAATTCATGTGTGTAATTAATTTTCGTTTGGCTTTCTTTAGCCATTGATTTTCTTCCAGTGTTCTTCCGAGATCAAACAATGTTTGATCTCGTCAGAAGAACATTTCAACATTTCAAGAAAAGGCCCAACATTTCGTTGGGCCTTTTCTTGAAAACGATTTAAAATCAAATAATAATGACAATGAAGAGAACAGCTTAACTAAGCTCATTCAGATTTTTCCGATAGTTTCAGAAGAAGAAATGAAATTAGCAAATCAATCGATCTTGGCACAGCGCCGTGCGAAGCAGATCCCCCAAAATTCATAGCAGAACACAATTCAAACTCTTGACATCACACACCGCTCTCTATAATAACCACATTTACACATATTCGTTCAACTTAACCTGTAGCCCAGTGGATAAATGCTGGCCAGCAACGCACCAGACTGGTGTTTCAGCAAAAGGAATGGGCAATTTAAGAAAATGCATGCAACACCATCTAGAGATTAAAGTACATTTTTTTTCCCACTCAACACACCCCTCGGGGTAACTTCCTCCCTCCTCACAACAGCTCACCAGGCAGCTTTATTTTCCCCAGTAAACCACCTCATTTGCATCGTTACTATCAGCGCACACGATAGAATTATTTATATATTTGTCTCTCGAAAGCACATTACAGTGAAAACCTTCACTTGTAAAAGACTAAAAAAGTGAAATGCCAGATATTAAAAATAAGCGAGGGATGAGTATAAAAGCTACAAAACAAAATACATTTTAAGGGACACAAATTGTGCAGCTTGAAAATAAACGCAGAGAAGAAATTCTAGTTAACGCAAACATAAATATAGACTATCTTTAAAATGTGAAAATTACAATAGACAATTACTATTGATTCAAAATGAATTTTTCTTTTCCTTTTCAATTTTCCTTTTCCCAGTTTTAATCGTGTGTATGATTTTCTACTTTAATTTAAAACTCCTGGCCATGTCGCCTTGGTGATTATTATTGTCCCTAGTACTTGTATCGTAGTTAGCACTTTATTTATTTAAAATTTACTAAAAAAGGTCGTTAATTTGGTATAATTTTCAATGCTATTAACAAAAATCAGGATACTAAACAAATAAAAGAAATATATAAATTAAACTAGCTGCCATTTATTAGTACAATTTTCATTTAGTAAAATAGAAAATGAGAAATTCAAAGCACGTTGACATTGGAAGTAATAAAGAAATCCAATACGGTTGTATTTTGGAAAATTACATTCATTTAGTAAAATGAAATGTCTGGATAAAATGACTAGACAATATTTATAGCTTTCACGCAAAATCCTCGAGAATTTTTTGTTGGGATCCATTAGACAGCGGTTCAAGATGATCCAATGGGGATTAACGCAGTCTTCGGACACCATTTTTCCCTTCAAAAAATCGGCGAAAGGTTCACAAAAAAAAGCACATATCTGAGGAAGGCATGAGACAAGTGGTCGGCGTTTACGTAACCAGCGACCAATGATCTCGGAGACGAGTGGCCTAATTCAGAGAACAGTTTTGCTGATTGCAACTAAAAGATAATTGATAACGGAGGAATCATATGGACTGGGTGAGTGTAGACACCAATTTTCTTAAAATTTTAGTGAACTGTACTGGACAAATTAGAGATTAAAATCAGGCCCATCGTTACTCAGGAGGTAAACATACATCGTCTGCGTTTGCTACTAAGCCTAACGCTGCCCCAAAGTTTCCGTGGACCTTAAGTCGTATCTGTGTGACAGTTAAGATATATTTCATTAACTTTCTCCAATCCGAAACATTAAAATTAAAGAGGTAAATGTTGTATACATGGCTGAAATGCTTCCATGAAAAATTTGTAAGAACTTAACGTGACAAGTAGCCAGTTATATCAAGGTAGAGGTGGCGTCACCTTTTGCATACTTCTTGAACTGTTTAAAAATTAGTACTCTTTGGAAACAGCAGAGAAGGCATAATTCGAATAGCAGAACACTACTATAGAGAATTATACAAGGAGCAGGGGAATGATGCCAGCAGTGGGGAAGATGGATTGCAAAGTAACAACACATACGACATACCCAATATTCTTCCTGATGAGGTAGAGCATGCATTGAAGAAAATGAAGGGTCGGAAAGCCCCGGGGGAAGATGAAGTTACTGTAGAGTTGTTAAAATTGGGAGGAAGAGACATAACACAAAAACTGGCAAGGCTCTTCACAAAGTGCATTAGAAAAGGTGTGACGCCTAAGCAGTGGAATAACGCAATCATAGTTTTGCTGCATAAGAAAGGAGATAAATCAGAAATTGGAAATTATAGACCAATTAGCTTGTTATCCCACATCTACAAGTTGTTCACAAGGGTCATTACTAACAGATTAGAAAGAATACTTGATAAGAATCAACCGAAAGAGCAAGCTGGCTTTAGGACAGGATTCTCAACTATGGATCACCTTCATGTAATATCACAGCTAATGGAGAAAGCAAATGAATATAAAACACCATTATGCCTGGCATTTGTGGATTATGAAAAGGCATTTGACTCCATACAGGATAAGGCAATGTTTCGGCCACTGGAAAGACAAGGCATTGATACCCCATATGTTATGATTTTGAAGAAAATATATGAGAGTGCTACCTCCTTTATTAGACTAGACAAAGACAGTAGGAAATTTAAAATTGAGAAAGGAGTTCGACAAGGAGACACAATATCTCCGAAGCTGTTTACTGCTGCCCTTGAGGAAGCTTTCAGAAGATTAGACTGGTCGCAGAAAGGAGTCAATGTGAACGGAGAGTACCTAAACCATTTACGATTTGCAGTTGACATTGTGGTCATTAGCCACGATCCCAACGAATTAGAGGAAAATCTTAATCAGTTATGCACAGCTAGTAAGGATTTTGGACTAAAGATGAATATGGCTAAAACAAAAGTAATGATGAACAAGTATGCCACAGAAAGGGAAATAAAGATTGAAGGAGCAGTAATTGAAAAGGTGGAGTCATATACTTATCTGAGACAAGTTATTAGCTGTAATAATGATAAATGGCTGGAAGTCAAGAGAAGAATAAATTTTGGATGGATAGCATTCAGGAAATATAGTCACATACTGAAAAGCAATATCCCAATTTGTCTGAAACGTAAAATAATGAACCAATGTATACTCCCCACCACGACTTATGGAAGTGAAACTTGGGCACTCACCAAAAGAATGGAAGAGAAGCTGAGAACTACACAGCGAAGAATGGAACGAATCATATTGGGAATCAGACTGTTAGATAAGAAGAGAAACACATGGATTAGGCAACAAACTCAAGTAAAGGACATTCTTATCAAAACTAAAGAACTAAAATGGTCCTGGGCAGGACACATAGCTCGAAGACATGATGACAGATGGACTAAGAAAATAACAGAATGGTACCCAAGAGGAGCTAAGCGAAAACTAGCAAGACAAAGGCGGAGATGGATAGATGAAATTCATGAGTTTTTGGGTAGTAAATGGATGGCCAGTGCTCAAAACAGAAGGAACTGGAAAGTTGCTGGAGAGGCCTTCATCCTGCAGTGGATTGAAAATGGCTGATGATGATGATGATGATGACTCTTTGGAAAAAGTCAGCAACTTCAATTCTCTTCGCCTCTTACGAGTCTCATAACCTTGAAACTTTGGAAATTCGTCACAAACTTTTAAACCGAAACTAAAAAGCGAAAATCATATTACATCACAAAGAACCCCTTTCGTGACCTATCTTCAATTTTTTGTCTTAAGTTACTAAAAATAATTACCATAAGTTCAGTGACGTAGCTAAGTTTTTTGGATCCTTAGGCAAGAAATCATTTTGGGCCCTTTATTGTTATTGAAATAAATTTTAGTTAGGTATAATTTAAAAAAAAAAGAGTTCAAACGTTTTAATAACATAAATGTATTTTATTTACTATTTCTATATAATTTTACAAACATGAAAATGATACTGTTTATTAAATACAATTCGACAAACAAAAAAAAATTATACTATAACTAATAAATTTAAGAAAAAAGTTAAATGCTACTTTTACATTTGTGAAATCATTAAATAACTGTGATTAAATTACAATATTGAATCGGTAGTTGGGGAAAAAGTACAGATGAATACTTTTTTTTGAGATTTTCACACTCAGTATATCACCATTCGACATATTATTTTTTTTAGGTTCTAGTATTGCAGAATATTGTTGAAAAATTAGTTTTTTTCCGAAAACATATTTTTCCAATCTCGTAGTCCGGAACACCACTCACTTTTAATTTTGAAAACAGCCAGCATGGTTGGCAATATGCAGCACCTAAAATTTGTGAGTAGAACAGCCACAAACGAGGAACTGGACCATAAGTGAAATAGATTAGTAGTACGTGTGACTAAAACTTCTATTTTGTTGTTCAGGATCTCTCCTTGGAAATGGTCCTTTAGGTCTCTGAGGTGACAAACTCATAATGTTTCTTTTTGTTTCATGGGACATGTTGATGTCCACGTATTCTCCAAGTTCGCTTGAGGGAATAAACGGTGCAACGCGTTCAACACTAAAAATCCGACGAAGACTATGATTGTTGAATTGTTTTTGTTCTTTGACCTTGCTTGATTTAAATGATCCGCAGATATATTTACACCAGCAACATTCTTTTGCACATTTTCCGATTCAATATTGGTCTTTTCTTTACCTTCTTCTGGACGTAATTCATTACTATGTTTTGTAAAGAAATGATCTAATTTAGGTAATTTATTGACTGCTTTGTTCTTTTGATTTCTTCATTGCTCCTTTTTGGGCTCCACTCTTTTCATTCATTTTTTACTAAAATTATTATTAATTTAATTTTAAACTTTATATTTTAAATACAAATAGCAATAATAAACAAATACATTTTTGTACGTCAATTGCTGTTTTGATAATGACTTGAACGAACTTGAATTGAAATTATTCAACTAATAACTTTTGACCACCGTATATGGCTAAATGTTCCTATACGTAGGGCCTATCTCCCCCCGTCCTCCTGTCAAGCTGCGGACTCCCGAACACCATACGATACGATGCGTATACATACAGTAACCGAACAGGTGTCTGATCACTATACAAAGTTGGAATGGTAAAAGCAAAATAAAGACTTCCGCCGCCTGGGTCTGTTATGTTTTGGCGATAAGATATAAGAAGAATTCCTTCCTTATTCTAGATGTATAACATTGTTGAAGAGCTCATTGAAAAAAATATTTTCATTACATGTGCATCAGTGTATAGGCCCTAGAGTAGTAGGGGCGGTCCCCTACTTGCATCTCTTTATGGGTCCTGGTGAAGTAGAACCCCTAATTCACTAGAACCCTTAGTCTTTGCCAAGTTGAGAATTCTCCTAGTTTAAATGTAAACACAACAGACCATTGCTGTTCCTTTTTAAAAATAATGCAAATTAACGCCTTTCGTTTTCGTGTTCTAGCAGGCGATCTTCGTCGTATTTCTGTGGAAGGATTCATTGACATCACTGGGCTCCAACAATCGGATCATAATAAACACAAGATTGGTAGTTACGCCAACCAAGAAGAGATTTACAAACAAAAAGCCGTAATCGGTCACCAGAAGTCAACAAGCTACACAAAAAATATAAAAATACTAAAAAAGCATAAGTGAAAATAACAAAATATCAAACTTAATTCCTGAAGAACTCTCATATACTCCTCAGGTAAAATATATCCCTCGGGGTTATTATATAAAAATTAGCTAAAAAATTATCCCTTTGAGACGTCTTCATTCTTTCGATTGAAAAACTCTTTCAATTGAAAATTGAACCCAGGGTAAATTCTGAAAATGTTACATTGGACAAACTTTTGTCTACCAAAGAAGTCACTTCGGACACTTCAGTGTGACCGAATTATAAGGCAACTCAACCGTGATTACTCTTCATCTCTGACCCCTTTATTCATAGTAGATGAGCTTTCAAATGTCCTGTTAACGTCGCATACGAACAAATGTCCTGGAAAGATATTTTCTGTTATACTAATATTTGCTATATAAAGATTAATGGAGTTCCCCAGGTTTCAGTGCCGGGCCCATTTTGTTTTCAATATTTGTCAAGGATACTGATGAAGGTGTATCAGGCTTAATACAAATATTAGCATTGTGGTTAACGACAGTCATCAGGGTGAGCTACTGCAACAAGGTCTAGGAAAATTTGGTCGAAGGGCTGAGAAAAATCAGACGAAAAATTCAAGATGGTCCATATATGGAGTAATAAACCCAGGGTAACTTCTGATGCTGTGTATTGCTACATTTCTATCATGAAAAAGTGAAGAATGAAAAATACGTGGGGGAAACTGTGCAGTCAGACATGAAATTCCCTGAACAATGCAGACAAGACAGCTCACGGAGTTTCGTCAATGAAACACAGAAACGTTGCTAGTAGAGATAAGGAGGTGATTATCCCTTTGTATAAGGCCACGCTTAGGCCGCATATTGAGTACCTGTATACAGTACTCAATATGCGGCCTAAGCGTAGGAAGGATGTAGATCGGCTGGAACGGGTGCAGAGAAAGACAACCAGATTGGCGAAGAGAACAAGAGGGTGCTCTTACCTAGAAAGTCTTTAGTTCTGCAAACTGCAGCGTCTCGAGACTAGGCACCTGCGGGGAGATCTCGTTCAGTTGTTTAAAACCTTGAATGGATTGAGTAAGCTGACTGTTAATGGCACAGTTCCACTTCCTGAGACTACCCCCCATGAGAGGGCATAAATTCAAGTTGAGGAAGGATGGTTTCAGGAGAGATGTGCGTAAGTTTGCCTTCGGCCAGTCGGTGGTTGATTGTTGGAACAGGCATCCATCTGTTATTGTGGTAGTGGATGTGTTGGATAAATTCAAGGGAGAACTAGAGAAATTCTTGGAGGGTACAGATGGGTGAACTGTGTATTTTTTTTTTTCGATTGATGCTATGTAAGCATCAATGATATTATCAATAGCATCAATCAATGATTGATGATATTTCTCGTATCATTTACCATTGCTACTGCTACCTGAAAGGCCTGCCCAGTGCCCGTCCGTCTACACCATAAGATATTGGGCCGTAACACATTTACCGTGACCTACCTCGAAAGTCTCTGCTCTACAGCTCTTGCTGTCCTAATAACAAAGCAAAATAAAAAAATCTTCTACCCACTGCAGAAGGTTCTACGCCAGTGAGTACCAGCAAAATGACAAAGTACAAAATTTCAAGTAAGTCCAAATTTTTAATCAAGGTCAATAGGAGAAGGAGATGAGAACAATAAAATTTATAAGGAGAGCAAAGAGTTGAAAAAAATATCAAATTTTTAACATTTGTTTTATCAGTTGACGAAAAACGTGATTTGGAAGGTGCACTAAAAATAGGTGTTTAACAGTTTTAGGAAAACAATTTGGTGAATTACGTTAAGAAAATTAATAAAATTATAAAGTAGATTGAGATAGAAATCGAAAAGATAACAATAAGGTAGTGAGGAATTTAAAGTTAATTTAAAATCCTTTTTTAAATCAAAAAAGTGAGGATTTTTAAATAAATTAAAGCAGGTAGTGACACTGCCTCAAAATGCAATGTCACTACCTACCTTTTAAGAAAGGCAGAACGCAAAAAAAATGCTGAAAGATTGAAAGAGCGTAGGAGAAGAAATGAGAAATAAAAACAGCTTCCTGACCCAGAGATACGTGACCAGCTACCAAGAATAATTGGAAATGAAATTCCTCATACAGGGGACTGAAAATAGAACATGGGTTCCAGTGAGAATCAGAGGCCTCAAATCATATTCTCTTCACTAAATTTTTATACCGATCTTCCGAATCCCTAACATCTTAATTGCTAAATTTTATCCTGGAAAAGATCAGCTGTTCTCCTGTAAAAAAAAAAAAAAAAAAAAAAAAAATGTGAGCTTTCCATGATTTCGCCAAGGCTGTCTTCCCTTAAAGAAAATCGTTTCACGCCAATACAGCTTCAAACCTTTCTTCTAATTTTCAAGCATATGATGTTTCACCATAACCTAATGCATGTTCCTGTTCCAGCATAGTTACAGATTCGCATGGACCATGCTGAGCAGTGACCTTTCTTGCGGTTCCTAATTCTCCAACTACCTCTTTCCTTACTTCGCTCCTGATTTGCTGGCATTATTTCCCGTCGTACCACCTGTTTGTGGGCAGGATGAGTATACTGGAAAGTAGCTTTCCTGGACGTCGCTGTTCCTTGATGGCAAAGCGGCTATCAGACAAAATCTCTTTTAACATTACAGTATTCAATGCAATAATCGCAAAACTTCACAAATTTCACGTACATACACACTCCGGCCCTTTTTGCAGAGCTTTATATGATAGAGAGAGAAGGAGATGTTGAACTAACGTTCAGAGTGCTGCCAGGCATCATAACCTCTTTACTCACGAATAATAAGATTTACGCTCAGTTACGGGAAGCATCAAATTTGCTAATGTTTGTTCATAAATATTTTTTATGAACAAACATTAGCATGAAGGCCCACAAATTCATACTCGCCATTGGAAGTCCTGTGTTTGAAGGCATGCTCTATGGCCCTTTAAAGGAAGAAGGAGACATTTTGATCCCTGACGTGACTCCCGATGCTCACGTGAGTCATTTCACAGCCGTTTGCTTCTTATTAGAGTAACGCAATCCGTTCTTTTTTGAAATATTATAAGAAGTTCATCGGTTTTTTTAGAAATTAATTGACTTATCAGCACTTGAGGTTTTGAATGTTATTTTATTTTTAATTGTATTCAGTTTTTTATTTCGAAAGAAAAAAGCATTGGTTCGATTTCCTGGTAGTGAGGAACATTGAGGGAATTTTTTTCACACTACAATGAGGTGTGCATGACTTTGAATTCTGGAAACTGGAATCAAGAAACCAGGCACACCAACCATCCGCGTGGAACACATTTAATACCTCACGCACTCCATGAGCCGAAGTCATGAGGCGGTATTGACTTTCAATACAGGCTCATGACTTCGAAACGAGGCGCTATTCGGGATTATGTAGGGATGCAATTAATGGTTTGTCTAAATTACTTTTTCACACATAGTGTACAGCATAAAAGTTCATCAGCTTATCAGAAAGTATGCTGAAAATGTAATAGAAAATATTGCGGATATTTGAGAAGGTAAAGAATGCTTATGGAAGATATCGTTCAAAATTGGAATGTTTAGTTTATAAATTTGCATTGCAGGTTCAATCATAACTATAACTGCAGAGAGACAGAGACACAGACACACATTATTGTTTAAAAATAGCACAGACACTTTTAAAAGACTTGATCTTTATCCAAATAATATCGATAACATAAATAATTAATAAAATAAAAGCTTTCTCGTTTATCATCCATCAGAACAGTACACTGTTCTGCTAAAAGGACGAAAAATTGGAGTTTCCGGGGAAAGGGGACCACGTTAATCTCTCCTAGACCAAGTAACTCAGCTACGTTGCAAATAAAGCCCATAAAAATTCATCGGCATATTAGAACTCAGGTCTTTTTAACCCGGTGTTGGAGACGGCGATTCTACCAACTTTTAATACACACTAGGGCTTAATTACAAGGATTAATGGCAGGATAATGTATTGCCTCTTTTGCTTAAAAATATATCATATTATTACTGCAATCCCCGTATTTAATCTCTTTCGTGGACTGAATTTTGTATTTTTTCAGGAACATGTATTCGGACTAAGTTCCCGTTTCTTCAGTGAACACAGCCATAGACGCGTATTACGTTGAGGAGAAATATCAAATTCCCATAATTAAACTAAAGAGTGAAGAATTCCTCGTGGATCTTAAGAGAGTTGACAGTGGATGTGCGTTTAAAGTTTTCGAATTTGCCAAACTGATGAATTTAGATGCCTTCATGTGAAAATGTCAAACTTTATTTGTTTTCGAAAAAGGTTCCATTATCCAGACACCTGATTTCCTAATTTGTCAAAAAGACTCTATACAGCGCATAGTGAGTCTTAATGCGATGAAAATACTACAGAATATTCCCTGTTTCAGATTGTGTATGGGGGAGGGTAAAAACTGTCTCGAAAAAGAAGGTATCGATCCAACGAAAAAAAAAAAAAATTGCCATTCTCTGGAAGATGTTTTCGTCCACATAATGTTTCGTGTCTATCAAAGAACTGGCTGAAGTTTCAGAAACAAAATTCTTCTCGCACTAAGAACCGTTTCCTTTGATCTGCATAAGTATAAAACCGCCGATTCAGCTTGAGAATATATCTCCAATTGGAGACAAAGAGCATTTCCCAAGGAAAGAGTGTTCTTTCAATTTTGCTATTTTATTATATTTGAAGAAGGTTTCTTATTGAAGTATATAGAGTTCGCGAAATGAGGTAGATTCTCTGATTACTTGTAATCTCAGTTCCACCTGAGGAAGCACTGTTTCTGTTACACTAGAAATATTAGAGGGCTCATTAGAAATTACTTCTGTTTGGATGGATATGTTTAGCGATGGTGACAAAATCTCATTTAACAGTGTTTTCCTGAAATTACCTTATAATCATTCAAAGGTACTGAGATTTAGCAGAGGCAACGAAGACAAGAAAAACATCAAGGTGCTGCGTCGCAAAGGAGAAAAAATTCAAATAACCGTAATGATTAGAGTAAAGGACATCGCCAAATATTTGAACCCTCCCTGAGTTAAGAAGAAGCTGTATGAATTGAATGGTTGCAAATTGAGTTTCAGCAATATCTTTCATGTTCCATGATCAAGAAAGGTTAGCAATAAATGCCTTTATTTAGAAATCTGAATGCTGCCGAAGATAGGATTCTTTCTTTCCAAAAATTAAGATTGGATTTTGTTAAAGTAAGACGGAGTTAGTTTAGAAGATCGGCATTTCTAGAATTGTTGGAGATATTTCTAAAGTTGTTGCTATTAGTGCTTTTCAAACTAAAAGGTGAAATTTGTCACTGGAAAAAATAGAGCCAGGATTTCTCGTCAGTAGAAAGAGGTCATTAATATGCTAAAGGAATACAGTGGGAGAACAAAATCTTGTGCGACACTAATCGAGAATTATGAAGCCAAAGTAAAAAGAAAGAGAAAGTTTAAACTATTAAGTGGTTAATGTAGGGAGATTAATCTAGTCAAGGTCATCCAGCGTATTATTATTATCATTTTCTCTGTTGAATGGCGGTTTGAAGTTTTACAGTTTGAATTTGGACATCTGGATTAAAATGCGGTTAGCCAACCAGTCTTGTCTGAGCACAATAAACCAGGGGTTCTAATGAGGGCCAAAGAGTTGCTCTGTAACCCTATTAGGATTAATGTTGGATTAAATTAGCTTGAATAGTTGCGTTTATATGGAATCTGATAAACTTAACTGACATTTTATTCTTAATTAAATTGGCTTTAACCTTTGCCAATTTCGCAAAGCATATTGTCCGGATAATTGCAAATGCATGAGACATTCATTTAATCTGCCTATCTGTCCGCTCAAAGCCCCTCAGGAAGTAGCAGAAGTAGCAGGAAGTAGCCAAGTGGAATGTAATTTTTCACATTTTTTTCCTCCTCCTACTTTTCTAACTTTTTATTCTTTAATAATGTCCTCTAACCTTTCATATTCATTTTAAATTACTTTTATATTCCTTTAACTTTGTTTCATTTTAATTAATACTTTCAACATAGATCTTTAGGCTAACCGGCATCTGCTAGCTCACGAAATTGCTATGCAGCACTGATAGGCCTTGATGCCTGAAGTTCCTTCCACCCAAATAAAAATTACGCAACAGACACAAACCCAAAAATTAAATAGACTCATGACCTGATACTATTATTTTGCGTATAATGTTTAATTGATAATTTTCACAATATAATTAACGCCACACATCTACAACCACAATACAACTGATAGTTTATCCATCAGAGAATATAAACATAAAATTCAGAATTAAGTAGGTATATATACTTATTAAATATGTATAGACTTAATAAAAATTAAGTGTATATATATTTCTAACTTATTGTTCATCAATATATTCCATTTTCATGTTGTGTTTTAAAAATGTCACATTATTTTTATAGACATATTATGTATTTCATCCCGCGTGTTGCTGCTTTTTCTTGCAGATTCCTGTACACAGATTTGATCTCAAATCCTTCGTTGGACGCAGCCATGGATGTGTGCTACTGTGCAGACAAATATCAAATTCCGAAGCTTAAATTGAAGAGTGAAGAAATTCTGGTGGACCACATCACAGTTGACAACGGGCGCGTGTGCCAACTTTACGAATTTGCAAGACTCATGAATTACATGTACTACGCTGGAAGTGTGTTTTGCTGTTTGCTGACGAGTCAGAAGCCATTTTGAATTCTTCTGATTTCTTGCATTACCAGAAAAGAACAGTACAGCGAATAGCAAGTATGACTGATTTCAGAATTTCTTCTGAATATTCCCTGTTTAAGCTGTTTACGAGTGGGGTAAATCCCGTATCAGAAAGAAAGACGTTTGTCCAACGACAGAAAGATTATGTAATCTTCTGGAAGATGTTTTCGCCCACATCCAGTTTCTTGTAATGTCTGCCCAAGAACTCGTTCACGTTGAGGAAACAAAATTGTTGAAACCTGAAGAACTTGCATCCCTCTTCTGCCATAATGTAAATCCTAAGAGGGAAATTACGACTGTCGCTTTTATCGTAGACCGAAACAGTTCTCCAAGGGAAAGACTTGGAATGTAATTACTTGCTATTTTGTTATTCACGAGGATCGGTTCTTAATTGACAGTATTAAGTGCTCGAAAACTGAAAGTTCTCCGAATTCATGGAACTCTAGTTCAATACCAGAGGGTGCTCTTTCTGTCACTTTAGAAATAATAGAAGGTTCCATAGCCATCAGAAAAATTTGGATGGATGTGTTTACTAAAGGTCGTACTTTCCATTTAAATAACGTTTTCCTCAATCCACTTTCTGAACATTAGGAGTAGAGACATTTTCCAGACTCTTCCGCGTGCAAAATACGACTGTGTGGTGTCGCAAAGGAGAGAAATTTCAAATAACTGGCCGGATTAATTGGCTAAATGTCGAGACATATATGAACCCGGCTGCTGCTGCGAAGAAGGTGTATGAAGTGTGTGGTTGCAAATTGAGTGTTGAATTAGAAAATAAATGGAAGGTGGAAGCGATGCATGTTGACATAAATTATGTCATCGCTTGGCAGAAAGAACTGGGTTCATTTGTGAATTCTGAGAGGCGAATTTTGTTATGGTAGTCTCACTAGGAGATGCAGCTTCCTCTGTGTAAGAATGGTTACTAAATGTGGCGTATTCAATCGTGAATGTTGACTCCCATTTTCAATGTCATGTCTGGCGTATTACAGTAAAATCTACATTCAAATAACCTTCTATTCTTTTAATTCGGTTCTTCCTTGCTTAAGTGGATGTTCTAAGCTGTGAATAAAGCTGTAAATACTATATTTACACCGAATGGCCTCTCCCTTAGGTACAGCTGCGCTTTTCATGGAAAGAAGTATTCCTTTCGTATCTTAATCACCAGTTGAACTGCTCATGCAATAAAAACCAGATGGGTGGATACGTTGGAATAACTAAAAGATTAAACTATTATATTAGGGTCACCTGGAAATTTACTTTAACTACTCCTGTGTCTTATGTCTGTTAATTCCGTGTGTTCGATTGGCCTGTTTTTCTGGACGAAAACCTCCAGTTTCTAGGGAGGAAAAACTTGCTGTCTACTGCTGAGACCGACTAACTCAGCCACAGAGTGAAAAAAGCCCAATAAAGTTCCTCGCGGCATCGACGGGATTCGAACCTGGGCCTTTTCCACCCGGGTTCCGCCCACTTTGCTACCCCGCGCAGACTTCTTAATGGTACATGTATACATGAACTTCTGCATGTACCATTAAGGTACATCATGGCTTCTGCGATTATTGCTTTAAACAAATTCCATGATTTTAGTGTATTCGCCCTTCCTTTGCAATCCGCCCATTTTTTGTTTTGGGCGGATTGCAGAGGAAGGCTCTTTAAAATGCCATAGTCCCCAACTTAAAGCGCTGGGTAACTTGAAGTCATGTATTCAATGACATTTACGCTGGCTGGCCCAATCCATCTGCCCGTAGAGACCGTAGTGATACTCTTCGCAGTCTCTTGGTATGTAGATTACTCCCACTCTCATTACACCTTTGCTTCCAACTAATTCATGCCACTCAGATTCTGCGCTGGCAGACTTAACTTCAGACTCGGCTTTATAAATATTTTAAAAGTATCTAAAATATTTGGTGTACACTTCTGTTCGTCTTATTTCAGCAATTAATCGATCACAAACAACATTGGATGTTTTGATACCAAACCTTTCTTTCCCGTCTAAAAATTACTTCATTATCTCTCGTTTCGTCTCACATAGTTTCGTTTTTTTTTAATTCTACTTTTAATCTTTGTATTGCCATTCGTCAGTTAATAATTTACCTTCTCTTTCAATAATATTAAAATCGTTTCAAAAGATCAGAACCGCGTACTAAATTTATTGCTGGATCTTGTAAGGATTTTCTTGTTTTATTTAATATTTTATCGCAGAGGAGAGTAAGTAATGCAGTTTCATACTCAACGTTTTTTTTTAATTTAATGCATTCTAGACGCGCTACCGATCTTTCATGTTCACGAATTAATTAAGGCTGCTTTTATTAATTTATAACTGTTTCGAAGAGCTGAGACAGCAGCAGCCCTAGCAGACCATCTGTATCGCTTAAATTTTTCAGTGTTAGTGAATTTCTTCCTAAATATTTAAATATTGATTTAAGACATTCCATCTTCTTGGGGAATTAGAAAAAAAAAATTTGAATTTTGTATAAAGTGGAAATAACGCGCTGCAGTAGAACAAGATTCAGTACTGTGTACTGGTCTGGAGGCCTCATTTTAGGAAGGATGTAGAGTTCCTTGAGCGAGTTCCCCTCAACAAGATTTCCTGTTCTGCTGGACGGAAAAACCACAATGTCTGAGGGAAATGAAGGGGTCCTTTTACCAAAAAAGGCTTAAGTTCTGCAAATTGTAGTGGCTGGAGACTAGGCACCTGCACAGTGATCTGATTGAGGTGTATAAGGCCTTGAATGGGTTGAGCACGCTGAATTCTGATGGGATTCTTCCCCTTGCTCAGATTAATAACCTTAGGGGGCATAAAGTCCAATTGAGGAAAGTCAGTTGTAGTACAGATGTACAGAAATTTCCTTTAGCCCGCTGGTGGTGAATTGCCGGAAAGAACAAACTTCCATCTGTCGTTGTCGATAGCTTAAATAAATTCAAGGTGGAGCTGGACAAACTTTTCGAGGGAATGGATGTGTGAAATTGCGTTTTTATTTTGCGTTTGGCTGATGTTACATAAGCTCATAGACTTGCTTTCTTGCATCACATGCCTCCATTACTACTACTAACTGATAATGATTCAGTATACAAAATTAACACTTGAATCAATTCATATTTTAAGTGCGAGAAAACGAGCTTTCAAAAAGGGAAACGTATGCCACAGTACCAATAGATAACGGAACATTACATAGAGTTGATATTTAAATTTTCTGTTACAACAAAATAAAAATTTATTAAACTACAACACTACTTTCAGAGAAATAGATACCGTATTTCCCCATGTATAAGACGCACCTTTTTTCGAAAAAATTGGGGTCTAAAAACTGGGTGCGTCTTATACAGTGGTTGTAGATTTTTTTTTTTTACTTGCATTTCCCGCTTGTTACCTGTATATTAGGTTACGTTTTGCCCAGAAATAGCTGAGAAAAGATTTTCGTACAGTGCTGAATTCAAGTTAAGTGATCCAGTCTGAAAAAGTGAATGGAAATCGTGCTGCTGAACGTAAGTTTGGTCCTCCTCCAACTGAGGAAACAATCCGAGACTGGCTGCGGGAAGAAGAAACCCTACTGAAAACGCCACGGCAGAAGAAGGCCATGAGAGGCAAGTCAGCAAAATGGCTTGATTTAGAGAGCAAATTGAAGATATGGATTGAGGAGCAAAGGGCAATTGGAATTCCTGTGTCCACAAAGATAGTTCAGCATGTGGCAAGAAGAATTGCTGATGAAAAAGAACTTACTGATTTCAAAGGAGGACACAATTGGTGCTTCAGGTTCATGAAACGGAATGGACTAAGCATGCGTACACGCACCAGACTTGCCCAAAAGATGCCTGAAAGCTATGAGCAGAAGGTCCTTGAATTTCATCGTTTTGTCATTCAATGTCGGAAGACACATCAGCTTGAGTTGGGACAGATTGCAAATATGGACGAAGTCCCCCTTCAATTTGATGTCCCAAGTAACAGAACTGTTGATAAGAATGCGGTGAAAACTGTAACTGAAGACAAGTGGACAAAAAAAAGAGCCATTATACAGTTGATCCACCTTGTTGTGCCGACGGAACCAAGATGCCTCCTATGCTGATTTTCAAACGCAAAACAATTCCAAAAGAAGCCATTCCTCGAGGAGTGATTGTCCACGTTCATGACCAGGGTTGAATGAAGATCTGGTTTGAGAGTTTGGAGGAGGAGACCAGGTGGGCTCTTACGCAAACCTGCCCTATTGTTGGTGCTTGATCAGTTCGGGGCACACATAACAAAAAATACAAAGAAGATTGCTGCAGAGCAAAAAACAAAACTTGCCGTCATACCTTGACATCCCAGCTCCAACCACTTGATGTCAGCATTAACAAACCCTTCAAAGCTGCCATGAGAGACGAATGGTACCAATGGATGAAGTCTTCTGGGGACAATTTGACACCAGCAGGAAGAGTGAAGAAACCAACCATAGGAGACGTTTGTACCTGGGTGAAAAGATCCTGGGATAATATCAAGGTTGAGATCGTTGTCAAGTCATTTAAGAAGTGTGGCATTTCAATGCCATAGATGGAACTGAGGACGAGTCAATATACGAAGACAGTGATTCGTCATCAGACACAGATGAGGACAAGCTAATGGATGGGAGTTTTGACAGTGGTGAGTTGTATGAATTTTATGATGAATAAAACTTGAGTTCAATAACTTATGTAATACATTTTGTTTCAAATTTCGGGCCCCAAAATTAAGGTGCGTCTTAAACATGGGGAAATACGGTAATTATAAATTATTGTATCAAATATTTTTGATAGAGAATTCAGGATTGATATAGGTCTCTAATTATTCCTCAGGTTTTAAGCACCTTTCTTGTGGATAAGGAATATTTTTATTTGCGTCAAGGATATATTGATGTTTGTAATGGGAAGTTGAAATGCTCTAGGATTGGAGTGCTTTTAATACTCCAAAGCACTTTTCCCAAAATAGAGGAATTGTATCAAGTGATAAATTGTCGTTCTCTAGTTGCCCGAGTGCCCGATGTAGATCTTCTGCCCTCGTCAGTAGCACAGTTGGTAGGATCGCCGTCCTCCCCACACCGGGTGGAAAAGACCAGAATCCAAGCCTCGTCGATGAGTGGGAAGAACTTTTATGGGCTTTTTCAAAACGTAGCCGAGTTAGTCGGTCTCAGGGGAGAAGAGCCTGATTTTTCTCCAGGAAATTCTTGTTTTTCGTCCAGCAACACAGAAAATTAATCGCAGAACACACGCAATTTACAAACAATATACACCGAGCAACATTGCTTTAGTTGCTGGTGCTCATAAAAACCATACGACTGCAACGAGTTGTGTGTGGGATACACTCCTTTCAATAGACTATTACAGTATCAGCAATGGCCACAGGTGCAAGGGAGCCAAGCGAGTTACTCCTCTTTTGACCCTTCAAGAAGTTCGTTGTCTTTCTTTCTTTAGACGCGGTCTCCATATTTGAACACAGTATTCCAAGTGTGATCTAGCCTTATATAATAAGATTATGACGTCCTTATCTCTACTAACAACTCTTCAATAAATTATCGATAGGACACGATGGACTTTCCTTGCAACCTTAAAAAACTCACTATTTTTAGGCCACCCGAATAATTAAATTCATCGGCCTTGCTGTGTGTGTCTTATGTCTGTTAATTGCGTGTGTTCTATTGTCGAGTTGTCTGTTTTGCTGGACGAAAATCCCCATGTCTGAAGGAAACCTTGCTATCTACGCCCGAGTCTGTCTGTATTAGCCTTTGACCTTTTACTGAGACATCTCAATGCTTACGCCCTGTTACATTCTGGTCTGGAACCTAGTGGATTCTGGGAATTCATATCTTTGTTCCAATTCGCCCAGAAAAGCACCGTCCCTTCCACGAGCACTGCTACCTTGTGATCGCGATGGTGCGTTAGTATTAAGAAGGTCACTTTCCTTCCTGACCTAGTAAAGGATTTTCTTTACTTTGGGTTATGTAATTGAATTTTAGTATGATACTGTAAATAACGAAACTAATTAGCTTTTCAAAATCGTTCACAGGTATAAAGATCCATGTGGACCATATGCAGCCCAATACCTTCTATAGGCTACGGCAGCAGTCAACTGCCGTCATATGTAACAAAACAAAGCCAAATAAAACTATTATATTAGGGTCACCCGCTAAATTTCTTACATATACCCATATATTGTCTGCAAATAGCGCGTGTTCTCCAGTCGATTTCCTGTTCTGCTGGACGGAAAAACCACAATGTCTGGGGGAAAATAACCTGGCTATCTACGCCCGACACCGACTAACCCAGCAACGGAGTTGTCATAGGTATCAGTGCACACTGCGAGACAAAAGAAACGATGTCTTGCATGGGCCTTTCGACACCAATAGCGATCCACAGATGTGTAGAAATCCGTCGCGTGATCTGATGAATCACGTTTCCAACTCTACCGTGCTAACGGTGGTCAGCGGGTAACCACAGTCAGATGTGTGTCCATATTCGAAGAAAGCAATATGAGGCCATGGTATTTGGATGCATTTCTGGAGTTCGGCAACTTTGGCGGCACGTGTTATCGCTGTTTCCAAGGCATGCCGTGGGTCCTCTGATCACCGTTAATCAAAAGCTTGAGAGGAAGGCCTGCCTTCCTATAGCCTCCGGTCAAACACATCCATTCACGATGGATGCGTATCCAGACAAATCCAGCTTCTGTCAAGAAGACAACAGGCCATGCCACAAGACTCGTCAGATCGCTGAATGGTTTCAAGATCATGAATTCTCCGTCCTCCAACTCAGCCTATCTCAACCCAGTTGAGCATGTTTGGGAGCTGCTGGAAAAGGACATTCGATGTTATGACCATCCATGTTGACAAAGTGCTGCCGTTACTTGAGACATTGTTCCTGTAGCACCATCAAAGAACACCCTGCAACACTTTTGGAGTCTGTAAAACGTCTACTGGCTGTATTACGAGCAAAAGGTGGCCAAGTATTAAGCAGGTGGTGCTTAACAACTCATTGTATGTTAAGTTATCTTTGAATTCTATGTCAACATTCTCGTATACTTATCTGTTCGTAGAGTTTCTCTGTAATGTTGAAGTATAAATAAATCATTACCCATTGTGAAATTACCAATTTAGTTTATTTATACATGTTTTGTTTGCTATTCTTAGAAACTATTCAACGATCCACGAAGAGGGTAGGTATAACATCAGTCAAGTAAATTGTTTGAGGAGCTCCTATCATCTTACAGCACTTGCCTTTTCTGTCATGTTCCTTTCCAGTCAGAGTGAAGTTAGTGGATGAATCTGGGAGGAAATATTTAGTGCTTGTTGGTTAAGTGAGAAGTCGGAGATTAAAAATTGTGACTACAAAAAAAAATCAAAATCCATGATTAGACTCTTCGAATTCATAATTACGATTAGTCCTCTCTATGGGAACATACCTGGTCCACAATCAAACATGTTAAGACTGCCCCACGTGGCATACATACCGGTTGTAAACGGCAGCCCTCCTCCAGCTACATTATTACTCTGTGAAATTTGTTTAAGCAGATTATTGGCTACAATCCATTTGTTGGCTTCCTAATATTTTGGACAAAAAATTAGAAAATCGAGATATGCCTAGGATTTTTCTATAAAGGGCTTCGTATCGGTTCACTATTATCAGCAAGGGAATTATTTTAGCACTCCCGTGATGCATTTTTAAAAAGTGCGATCGTTCAGTCAGGAATTATAGCGGATGCCTAGTGGGCAATCGATAAACGATCCATTACATCGAATTCGTAGTGCTTCGATCTTCCAGTTATCATCAAACTGTATACTAAACTTGTTGAGATTTATTTCATACGCAGTCTTCTTTACTGCTTCAGATTTGAAATATTTCTCAAACGTACTTCCTACATTTTGCCCGCTTATTCGAAATTTTTCTCCTATACGACATAGAATCGATTTCGGTTTCTTGGACTGCTGACGCCGATTATACCTCACTTCCTCTTGTTCTGAAGACGGAGAAATTCGTTTCAGGAAAACGTCATCAACAAAAATTTTATCTCCGCCCATCAAGATTTCCAGACAAATATCAAAAATGCATAATTCGCCAACTAACATTTCCATGGTAAGGCTGAAACGTGATGTACTCACAGAAGAGTCCTCGCAGAACTTTTCATTGTCTTTTAAGAAACCCTCTTCAAAGTTATTTAAATAACAAATAAAATCCTTTGGATAAAAGGAAAATCTCCTGCAATCCAGCCTGCTTCCTATTCGTGAAATCCCAGACATAGTATGTGGTTTTAACTTTCTACCCATCAGAGGGCCAATTTCTTCCCACGTGAACAAGCCAGTTTCAAAAACATCAACCAGTTCTTCCCCTGTCATTGTGCGAAACCTGACGTTGGGGAGAAAATCTTTTAAAATATGTCGTAATTTTTCTTTCGTTGGTTCCACACCTTCCATTAAGAGTTGGTTCTTACCCCACGCAAGAACAGCTTCAAACAAGCAATATTCAGACTGCACGGTCAATGAATCCATATTTATGATGGAATTGACGGTGGATTTGGCACAGTTCAAGAACTCAGAGGACTTTAAAATGAGCTGTGTTTCTCCTGAAAACAGAAAACTACATTGGGATTCAACGAAATCTAAGTTGTGAAGCACTGAAAATTCAAAAACTCTAAACACATACTCTTTGCAATCTGTTATTTTTTCAAATAGAAACTCTTCACATTTCCATTGGAGGGTTGCAATTTGGTATTTGTCTGCTGCGTAAAAGACCTCCATGGCCATGTCCACGGACTCAATGGAAACTACGTCTGTGTACAGGAACCTGTAAAAATAACATCATTGATTAATGAAAAAGACATAAATAACATTCATTAATAAAATTATACTTCTTTACTGAGTTTTATAGAAATAGATTAATTAGTAGACTCCTTTCACCATTTGACAGTTACCCACGAAAATTACGAAAACCGCAAAAAGCAATGTCTAAAGTTTCGTTTTGGGTAATGAATACGGGAAAATATATTTTAGTCATCCACTGATCTCTTCCAATAGATCTTTGTGTGATTTGCTTGAATACAGAAGCGCTGAAAAAATGATTTCATTGATTGATCATGGTTTCAAACTCCTAAGAGATTGTGGCGCGCATTTGGCTGCGCGCACTGTAGAATCCTTGATATGAGTCCAGGAACTTCTGGTTTCATAACCTTCTCTAGAGGCGATGAGGAACGATGAATAAGCACAGTTTCAGGTTAGCTATCTGCGAGTTGAAGCTAAGCCCATCATATGTTGGGTGTGTAAATTGCACATTTTTTGTAATTGGTTTCTTCTTGAAAGAAGAAAATTCAAAAATTTCAGTAAAAAAAACATCCCAAAAATTCTCCAGCGACTGATTAACAGGGTCATCATATGGAGAAAAGCCTAAAACATTTACTGACTTCATTAATTGAGGCATTTCCAGAAGGTCAGGATGGAGGGTGATTACACGAGGTCTAGTTTTAGAATCATTTATAACCGTGAAAATTTACTTATGCCTCTCAGATCCTTAAGCACCTCAATTAAGTCTTGTCTAAGGAGCCTAGCTTCCAAGCTGCGCAACCAACTTATTCGAAGTCTTTCCTCATATAGAGATTCTTTTGCCATTCTCACCAGCACAGTTATCTGTGCTCCCAGTACCCTTGGAGAAACCCCACTTCTTATATTAACTCAATCTGAGGAATAACCATTTATAACAACCATTGCCTCCTGTCCTGAAGCCATCCATCTAAAGATTTACCCGGCGATTCCAACCTGTTACAGTTTAAGTAACCGGACATGTGGGGCCGAGTCAAAAGCTTTGCTGAAATCCCAATAAACGATGTCGAAATTATTCCCTAAATCCAGCTCATGAGTGACTCAAAATAGTTAACCAGATAAAAAAAAAAATTGCCCCTCACCCAAATCTCACCCTGGCAATTTATCCTGCACTGTTAACTTCCACAGTGCCAGCAAAAAAAAAAAAAAAAAAAATAAATAAATAAATAAAAAACCAGGATAATAGGATGGGGGGGGAAGAGAGGGAAAAAAATCTATACAGCAAACGTCTATTAGTTTACAAATATCCAGGCTGATAACTGTCTTCTTTTTAGAAATACAGAAATAGCAAACCTTTGAAATGCAAAGCAACAAACGTATTATAATCTGACAAGTTGTTTATTTTCATTTCCGTATCTCAAATCACATTCTTTAATTGAGCTCTGTAATTCTCATACAACAAACAATCATACAATACGTGGCACCAAGTTTCTTTAACATCACATACACAATAAGGGCTTGACTTTAATCCAAAATAATTTATTTTGGATTCTGTTCTGTCCCGTTCCGCAAGTCTAGCAGTCTAGCTCTTCTAGAATTGAAGACAGTCTGGGCGTAGCGTGTTAAGGCTAGGTATGAGGCCTCTTCTTGAAGAGAAGAGGACTCGTGATTGCGGGGATTTCCTTGAATCTCTGAGGAATTGAAGTGTGGCATTGTCGTAATGTGTGGGCTGTAAGCAATGAAGACAACATACAAGCATTTAAGAAATCCAAATTAACCATCTTGTCTCCTGAGAAATCTAAAGCCACTGACTGTGCAAAATTAGATCAGTTAAACTTATCAGTAAATCTAATTAATTCAAAATTATCAAAATCTAAACTAGTATTTAAATCAGCCAAATTAATACGAAACAACCAAAGATCTATGATCACTATTTCTATAGTTTGTTTTCACAAGCTGCCCATCATACTCTGACTGGCCTCTGCCAGGGTCGCATGAGCTTCCTTCTTGAGGCCACAAAAGAAAAAAAAAAAAAATGTTGAAGAGGTCACACTGTGCGATGAAAGAAAGTTGGACTATTAGTAAAGTGAGTATAAAAAAAAAAATTTTATACTCATTGCGTGTGTTCTATGGTCGATTCATCTGCTTGCTGGACGAAATACCCCAAAAAACTTGCTATCTACGCCTGAGACTTATTAACTCAGCCACAGAGCGAAAAAAGCCAATTAAAGTTCTTCGCATCATCGATAGGATTCGAACCCGGGCCTTTTCCACTCTGTGTGGGGATGACGGTGACGATACCACTGCGCTACTCGCGCAGACAACTCTAAGTAAAAGTGTTGTTATACGGCACCAGTGGTTTCCCCCCTCTCCGCGTTGCTTTCATTGTGGGTGTACCAGTTCACTGGAAATGGCCAGAGATTTAAAAGTGTATGGACATTGTATGTGTAGTGTCATGTACCGTTGTTCATCTGGTCATTTAGCCGCTGGACCCCTGCTGAGGCCCAACGCTGCCCCACTTTCGCCCCGTGGAGGCAGACCAAGAACCCAGTAGTTCTAGTTTCACTCTGGCAGGTCCTGCCGCTTAATTTCCTGGCGTCGCTTGAGTACAGATAGAGTAGGAGGGAGGTGCCCCTCACATGATCAGTGGGGCATGCTCATGCACAACCAGGAGAAGAGAGGGTCGGTGGGAGACAGTGTCCTCACTCCCCTGCCAAAGAAGGGAATAAAAAGGAATCAAGCCAGAGTGCTGGATTCATCGCCAACAAGGAGTGTCGGCAGCGAGGTCTAGATCGGCGTGTTCCAATCCATTCACTGGTTCAGTCCAGGATTGTGGTCTTTCATGGGGTTAGTTCCGCGTCCGTTTCTCTATAGAGTCAGATGTTGTTCTTTGTTGGAACTGCGCACGTACTCACGTTTTGTGATGGTGTTTCAGCTTCCGTGACCCGTGGGCTTAAATCTGGTCAAGTATAAGGCGTATTTAGTGTCAGACGGCACCAGGGATATCTCCCATCTCCGCTGGTCAAGTATAGAATCTTATGTGGGACGGCACCTGAACGCGAATTCAACTCCGCCTTTTTACACTGATGGTTACAGATCACTGTAACAGCCAGAAAATGTGTGTAATGTTAAGTTTGTGCAGTGTGCGTGTGTTGTTTATGGCCGTTTTGTCACCAGGCCGGCCTGCCCAATGTCCGTCCACACCACGGGAAGGGGGGAGGAGGTTGGGCCACAACTGTGCATGTAACGTAGCGGACCTCGAGTAGCTCGTACTAAATGCCCAAAACCAGTTCGGGATCATTCAAAATGTATTAAAAAAAAAAAAACACCCAAAGTTCACTGGTTAAGTGAAAGACTAGTGGATGCTACAATCCCGTACCTAGGGAGCCCGAACACAGGCACCAGAAAAGTCTCGCCTCGAAAAAAGGGCAGGGGTCATGAAAAAGAAATACCGCACCCATAGGCAATTGGGTGCCAGCAAAAAAATAAATTTTTTTTCTTCGCCTTTTCCCATGTTATATGGGGTCGGCATTCAATGTTCCCAATTCACGTCCTCTTCTCCTCTAGTTGGATTAACTTCTTAACCGGAATACATCTATTGGTTTTGGCATAGATTTTAGGACCGGATGCCCTTCCTGACGTCAACCCTCACCATTTGTCCGGGCTTGGGATTTAAGCTGTCGATCTACTAAACCTGCCGCAGCCATATAAATGGAGAAGCTCTTATTCAGTGATGAAGCTTCCTCTTGATGTGATCATTTTAATAATTTTACGCAATTTATGCCGAATTTCTAGTCGCCACAGAATAAGCAGGTGGCACTGCTGTAGTTCTTTTATCTCCTGGAAACATCCAAATGGCTGACTCGGTAGAATTACTGTGGCCTTTAAAATACCAATAAAGCAACACGTGAGTATTGCTAAGTTATACATTGAGTATTATTGTAAAATAAATAAAATAAATTAAGATAAAAAAATTACTCTCATCCATATGGATGGAAGCAGTGAGTGCCAGCAATACCGTACCACAGGAGACCCAAATCCTGGGTGCCAACAAAGAGTTCGCCTCGAAGCCACAATTTCTGCTCCTTTAGGAGCTGTGGAGAAAGAGAAAATAAAAACTCCGATCCATGGAAGGAGAAGGCAATTTCGTATTATGGGGTAAGTGCAGCCAGTAAAGTCCAATCAGGTAGAGCAGTCCGATGAGTCCTATCGAAAAGTCATTCTGGTTTGAAATTAGTTCTCCTGGGAAAAGAGAAATATCACAGCAAGTATTCAATCTTAGGTATGTCCTGTCAGGTAAGGTGGTCCATTTTATAATATGTATATACCAAGTATTTGTTTCAATAGAGTCCAAGAGCGTAATCAAGTATCAGCATAAGTTTTTTTTCCCCCTTCTCTTCTGTTTGAAGTTTAAGATACATTTCTAGATAAATGCAAACAACCTATTGTGCAGTTAACATTCACGTAAGGTAGTGGTCGGAAGTTTTAAGCGTTTGTTGTAAATGGCGTAGATGTATTTGCCAGCGGTCCGACAGTTGAAGCAGGAGATGGAGCAGCCAACATCTTTCTTTTTGTGAATACTTCTAGTACAAATCTTTCTGAAAGGATTCTTCATTTTCCACGAATATAGCTTCATTTCCCTCGGCAAAATTATTGTTGATCTTTGGTCATTGTAGTTGGAGCAATGATAAATCACGTGAGCCCAAGTTTCCTCGCACCCGCACGAGCAGAGTTGTGAGTTGACAAGGCCGAATTGAAATAATTTTGAATTTAGGGATCCACGACCGGTGATTAATAATAAAGAGTACAGACTAGGGCTGAACCATTTCTTAACATCTCTTCCTGTGGCAAAGGTAACATCTGATATAAAGTTTCGTGTCACATGCCCAGTTTGGATGGTGTCCCATCTGGTTTGCCAGATGTTTATCAAATTTTTCCGTATTCTGAGTTTTTCTTGCTTCACATCTGCATCTATATTACAAGTTATGCCAAGAATTCAGTAGGAATTCTTGTTTTATTCGGTAGCAGAGACCTTTGTACACGAGGTGAAGGTCCATTGGAAGCACACCTCCCAAGACCCGCAGAGGATACTGTCCTCCAAGCGCGAAGAATGGAAAGGAGCATAGATCTCTGAAGTGTGATTAGTTTGCCTTTAAATTTGATGTTTGTTGCCCTGTGAAACCACGCTCCAGAGGCGTACGTGGCCATTGGAACAAAAACAGCCTTGTAATATAGGGAAAGTTTTCCTATTTAATCCCCATTCAGTCTTGGTAATTCTGATTAGAGCGTTAGTATACTTTTTTTGATCTTTGAAGTTAGATAGTTGACGTGGGCCACAAACTGGTCAAGTATAGTCGGATCGGTGCACAGTTTTAACTTTATAATTGGCAGCCTAAGTTGCAGTTTCTCTTTTAAAAAGAGCGATTGTTTTTTCTCCGGAGATAGTAGTCTGTGGGTGGCTGCCCAGGTCTGGAGCTTTCCAAGTGCAGCGTTTACTTTAATTTCAAGAGTCACTCTTGTATCAGCTTCTGCAATGAGAACCAGATGTCTGCAAATGCAATGGGCTGGACATCCTGAGGTCCGTCTTCAGGAATTCGTTCAAGATGAGGGACCAGGACTGAAATTTGTTCATAACTTTCCCCTTGTGGTTACTAAGATAGGATTGATTGTATATTATTGTAGAGGTTCTTGGATATCTTCGCATTCTGGAGCTGTTCAGTCCCAAGATTCTCAAATTTATCATGCAGAGATCAATTATTGTTTAGGGGGTTCATTTAGTGAGTATGGACTTGGCACACCCAGGGTCCAGAGCTAGATATCATAATTCTTTCTTCGTGATTCCCTTCTACCTCTCTGGATAACTCAAATTTGTTTTTGGCTGGAGCAGCAAAAGCCTCAGGCTTCGATGCACCATGTGGCTAATAATAATAAGTAGGTGTCGTTGTTCCATTCATTATCTTATCTATGCACGCTGATTCCATTTTTTTTTAGCTTCCAGGCAATCTGAAGTAAAAAAAAAAAATGGGAATAACACAAATCGATCTAATTCAGGAATATTTGGACTTCAAAGACAGTTAGCTAGGAAATCATAAGCAACCTACACGTGTGAAGTGACTTACGTGATCATAATGTCGAATGCGTTAGGTGTGACGTCAGGAACTATAATATCTTTAATTTCCTTTAAGGGCCCGTACAACATGGCTTCAAATACGGGACTGCCGATGGCAAGTACGAATCTGTGGACGCAAAATATTCTTTGACTTTTGCTTTCTCCAACGACAAAGGCTACATCAGATAATCTTGAATCTTTCAACCGGGAATGGACTCTTTCTCTTACTGTTGCCATGGTTGCCTATAAAATCCAGAAAAAAAAAAAAATTTGAATACTGTTTAAGGCTTTAAATGGATTGAGGAAATCTAGTGATGATGATATTCTAACTCTTTCTCCGACAATGCAAGCTAAACTTAAATTGAAAAAAAGATGGCTGCAGATTAAGTTTAAAGAAGATTTAAAGCACATTTTTAGAGGAAGTTTTAGATGGCTTTTACTTTTATTTATTGTGTGATGCTATACAAGCATCCTTTATAGCATTATATGCTACTATTAACACAAATGGTAATACAAAATTTAATGCTTTCCCTTAGAACTCTATTCACTTACATGACAGAACATTATACTTACCATGAATGAGCTAGATGCCACCACATACTCAAGTCTATTTCATCTGACCCATGCAGATCATCGTCTCATGAATCCATTATTGATAATCTCTGACTAGAGTTCTTCGCTAAGTGTGGTCTCTTTCCGCTGATTATAGGTGGAATTGAAGAGCAATTCAAAACGTTTCCAAGATTCCAGCGAGATAGCAAACCTCAAAGGCGTTATAACTAGCCAACCAGTTATGCTGTCGTGACAGTTCAAATTGTGCCTCTGACGAATTTTTAAAAAATTCGTCAAACGTCAAGCTTTGTGTGATTGGTTGAATTTTCAAATATTCATTTGAAAGCGGACATTCTGAAAATGTATTCAAATTTCGAGCTGGAAAGGAAATATAATTTCCAGTGATATAGAATCCGAAGTCATTGATACACTGCTCGGCAACATTAACAGAACAAAGTGTTTTTCATGAATATATATATATTTTTTTCGTGGATAGTTTTGCCGAAGTTAATTGCAGCAACTTCCGAGAATCCAATAGAAATCGATCTACCACCTTATACAGCCGCACATATGCAAATTATTAATGCTTATAAAAACGCGGGTTGCGACCACTTCAGTTCATTCCCTTTTTTTTTTTTTAATTGCTCAGGGTGATAGCTACACCTCCAGTAGCTCAGGATGGCAAGTCATCTTCGTTTAGACGAAGCTTTGCTATGGCGGGTCGTTCGACGACTTGAAGCCGAGCAATCACAGGCAGAAGTGGCATTGGGTTACTGTGTCATGCAGGATGACTTGACAGACCCTAAACGCCATTTTTCGAACTGTAAAAACCTTAGCACGGAAACGGAATTTGTTTCAAGTCCCATGGACATCACCGTTTCAAGGCTAGTTGGCCTTCATCGGTGTAGTCTTCTCTATTCGTGAACAGTTACTTATTCGAGGTAATGCAATACATAACTCGTTGTGAAGGACGATCGCAATGAGCTACAGATGAAATGACGATTTACACTACTATCGTAGTCTTTGGTTTAAGAGCTATCTATGATGTATCTAGACCAATATTTAATAGGCAATTTATAATATGTAGGAACTACATCTGCTTTTGGCCCTAGTTAATTGCCTCCTTTCATCAGGGCCGCATTAAACCCCATAAACTACTTTATCAGCACCGCTGCTAAATGATTAGACTGCACACCATCTTAGCTACATCCAGCAGTCTCTTCAGTTACACCTCAATTTAATGTTGGGAATAACAATGGATTAAGCGGACATCCTATCTTTATTCCCCTCTCAATTTGATGTTTCGCGAAATTTCCTTTTATCAGAAGTCTTGCGCTGCTAAGTTTATATAAAACTCTCAAGACCTTAAAACCTACGTTCATTGCCTCAATTGGGCGAAAAAGGTAGTTGTGGTCGATTCTGTCGAAAGCCTTTTCGAGGTCTTTTGCTGCTAACGCCAAATTATAACACTTGCGTTTCGATATTCTTATATATCCCATCCGCCTCTCCTGTATACCACAGCATTGTGTACTATTGGCCACTAGGTTATACTGCGCTTTAATTTAGCTGCCAATTTTTGCAAATATCTTGCAGTCATAATTAGCTAACGTTACAGGTTTTCAGTTCCCAATTTGCTTTTAGATCCCGTCCATGCTTCGGAATAAAAGTAGTATATGCACTTACGAATTCTTCGGGTACAACCCCTTCCTTAAAAAAATTATTAAAGGCGGCTAAAATAATAGGTGTTAAGAAGTTCCAAAATTCAACCCACAGGCAATCCGGCACTTGTCGTAATTTACATGATTTTAGTGCCACAGTTAGATCCCCATAATTGCTTCCCTGTCCTTATTCTTTTCGCTCGGGTGTGAATTGTCCAAATGGAGTATCCTTTCTTTTTCCTGTCAAAGAAGCTTTTCATAACTTATACATAATAATGGGCGAATGTGTTCATTCATTTTTATTAGCCAGAAGCAATTTCTGGGGATTCCGCTTTATACACATTCATATGATGTACAGAAATAAAAATTATGGTACAAGGAACCATAGGACAAGCACAATGAGCCATAATTAACTACCAGGTCAATTACATTGATTATTTCAGCATCATCTTTAACTGTTGCACAGAATTCAAGTCAATAGTCTATAAGACTTCTACTGTTCTTTCCTCAAATTCAAAGAGCGCTTATTTTCTCTGGAATAGTTTCTTGGAAAAATTTTGAAAGCCTAGAAATCTTCCTGTCTTAATTGAGACTCGTCGCCCTTAATCAGGTGAGGGAGATCGGGACTAGCACATAAAAATTCATTTCTGAGATCCAAGTACTCGTGACAACATGACACCATGTCTCCAGAGCCGTGCAGAGACACTGCGACCTTTCTGAAACACCCAGCTGATTCAGCTTTGCGGAAAGTGAGCCATTACCGGTTAATAAAAACAGTTTATAGATCAAGTACAAACCATTTTTCTGGCGGAACATCAGAGGGAAAGAACCTGTAAATTATTTCACCTTTATTTGAGTTGGCCCATCTGTAATTCCTAAGAATAATTAAGATTCGCTTGGCCTCATTCTTAGGATCATTAGCCAAACCTAACAAGGTCACGAATAATAATGAAGTTCGACGCGGAAAATTGAAATTCAGTGCTGGGTAAATCAGAAAGACGACAATTGACATTTTCCTTGTGACAACCTGTAG
Source organism: Mastigoproctus giganteus (assembly GCF_048544385.1). Classification (NCBI taxonomy): domain Eukaryota; kingdom Metazoa; phylum Arthropoda; class Arachnida; order Uropygi; family Thelyphonidae; genus Mastigoproctus; species Mastigoproctus giganteus. The sequence continues at coordinate 224,860,162 of NC_143584.1, forward strand.
CGCATCAGGGGACACAGTTCTGCAAACTACAGCCATTTTCAGGTTATTGTTATTATGAGGTTTTTAGGAGCATTAGCAACTAAGGCCATATTGCTCCGGGGATATGCGGTGGTCATTCCCTGACCTTTCCGCATCCTCTGTATTTGGTGGTGACGGGCTCGAACCCCGGTCTAATCAAGAAGCGTGTGCTGCGCACTCTGCTCTGCCCACAGAAGCGCCCCCTGTAATACCCCATTCCTTCCTGGTAATTCTTGCTATCATGTTAACAAATTTTACATGCCGTATCACTCTTATTTTATCTTCATACTTCCGCGTAATCCTGATCTATTGTAGTTCCTGTATTATTAACTATTCTGGTGGCCGCAAGTTTCCCTGGATGCTTTTTCCCTCCAGACTTCTAACAGATCCCATTTAGAACAAGCCTTCATTAACTCACGAACTATCCCTGTAACATGATGGGTTCACCCCCGAAAAAGTAGCGTGTGTCCTCCGTCCGCACGAAAGATGTTTTATCTTATGTGAAAATATCCTTGGCTTGGACACTATATCCGAACACGTTTAACATTTCGAAGCATTTATTTATTATTTTTTCGACAGTTTCATGAATTTCAGGTTGTAATGCATGTTTAATAGGGAATTTACTTAAGGGTTTGTGATAGCTAAAATATGTATGCTTGAGATTGTAAATGTCTTGAAACACAGCATCAATTATAGTTCCACGATTGGTAGTTGATACATCACGAGATCTTCAGGAAGTTCTTGAATATAAATTTGGTGATGTCGACGGTCCAGCTTCTTGATGAGAAGTCTATGTTGAAGATTGATGTTGATCAAAATCTTGAGAAGCAGATTTTATTAAACATTTTTCTTTCGTTCTGTTCGCATGTTTTTGAACTCGTGTGTGTTCATGAGGAGGCTTCTTTGGTGGTTTCGAAGCTTTTATTCTCGCATAATATTACTTTCGTTGCTTAGTTCGCCGAATCAACGCTAGTGATTAAGCATCTTTAGCGCCATTTAGGAAGTGACGTCGTTAAAAATCTAACGGCCACCTTATAGAAGTGACGTCAATTGCATCTTTCGGTAAAAAAAAAGAAAAAATTCCTTACCCATCGGCTTTATTCTAGTACTTCCATAAATATTTTTATATCAAAAACTTATCCATGACAGGTTCAGGAATGCTGTTCCAATCACCCTTCATTATAGTCCAATTCACCCCCCACCTGAAATATTAACCTAGTCTTTAAACAGTTTTCCTTTCCAGAGTGGAATCTGGACTACAGACACTGAGTAATCTAATTGTACGTCCCCATAAGTCCAATCTGCTGCGACAACCTGATCTTTTGTATCTTTCCCGCTCGTCATATAGTCACTGAAATTGGAGGAATCGCTACTATTCTCAGCCCACTGGACGATTAGTCCAAAAGCTAACAACTATCCCAATCCTAACAACTGGTATCAGTTTTGAAGATTTCTGGACGTCAGTTAAACTTGTGAAATGGGTTTCTGATAGAAACCCAAATTTCACTCCCTTGTTCATCATAATCTGCCGCATCTTTTGTTTATTACTAGTTTTCAAACCCGTTTATTCCATTTATCGTAATAAATGTTATTCCTGACATACTGAGCAGAACTTCACTAGAAGTTCTAAGATACTCATGTTCTACAGTTAATTAAAAACACACACACACACACTTGTTACTAGTGGGTAACGCGATAAGATCTCAATTTAACCATGCTATTCCTTTATTCCCTTGTTTGTACCCCATCTGAATCAGTGTCTGATCCCAAAAGTGTTCGCAATTATTTTCCCGTTCGACATAAAAAAAACAAAAATAAATAAAATAATCAATTTCTTCCCTTTTACGTCTTCCTCCCTCTTTTTGTTTTGCCCTGGTCGCTTCATGAATTTCTTCTTTTTCCCTTTTGCTCTTAATTTTACAGCTTATTTCTTCCTCCCTCCCTCCTCCTAAGTACATGTTGCACTGTATTTTGCTTTACTCCTCCCTGTCCTCGGTCAATTCCACCTGTTCCAGTGTGTTAACCACACATCGTACGCTGTTGTGAATTTTGGGAGACTTCTTTTATCTCAGCCTTCTGAGCCGCGATGTTTCCCACATTCGGCGTAGGTTTTTCTTTTGCGGTTCACTCGCTTTATGCTACCCCCCTTCCAGCAACTATGTCGGCAACGTGCGCTCAGGGCATTCACTAAATTTATGCGAGAAGCTCCGCATTTTTTACAATTATTAGGGCAGTCGGCCATATTACAGTTAAAACCGAATGATTTTGGCATTCTGCTCACAAATGGCCTTTACCGCACATTATCAATTAAATTCTTCGATGAATAATCCCTATATGTCTCAACCGCAGTAAACGTTCCTCATCTTACCAAGCCAGATTCTTATCTCCGAAATACTGGATTCTGAAATGGCTAAATAAAGTCGCCGCTCTAACACCTACAATCGCAAAATCTCTTCTGGTCACAAAACCTTAAGATGCTTCCTTGGAAGTATCATATCATTGTAGGAACCTCGTTACCTTCTATCGGGAAAACAGAATTCACCCGATATCGGGGATATCATCGCCAGACCATCCGATTGAATAAGGTGCCATACCAATGCATCCCCATACAGTGCCAAACGTGTCCTCCGTGGAAAATGTTTCCTCTTAACTCCATTGAAATGTTTAATAGGTTATACACATTGAGAAACTATGAAGGGACAAAACCTACAGATCTCCCACTCTTGCTGGTATGTATGCCTAACCATGCTTTGAGTCTTTACCAGAGGCGGTTTAAGACCGTGTATTGTATCTGGACTCTATGCATTTGTGTGTCATTTATTTTCTGTATGTAACTCGTGTCCTCTGGCTGCAAAGAGGGACATCTCTTCGGAAATAAATTTATATTAATAACAACAACTTTCTGAACCGTGGGTAATTAATCAATAATCTGTCACAAAACAAATAAGTTATATTTGGCACGGGTGTTTTCATGTCCACATGTATTTGTACTGTACCCGTTTTCACACCTGGCCATTCTTCCCGAGGAAGAGGAAGAACCTTACCAAATTTGTTAAAATACTCGAGAACTATTGTACATTTCTACCGAAAACCTATCAACAGTAACCACTTTGCATATGTTACCAATCTGAATAGGTTTGATCATCATATTACGAAGGGAATCTTTAAAAGTTGTTTCTCTTTTGTCTCTGTTGTTTTCCAGACTAGCTGACGCCTCGGTAATGGAGTTAAGCTTTTTCTCCTGAACTGAAACTACCCGAATCAAAGCCTGCATTACCTTTCTCATTGAACAACCCTTTGCAGTTTGAAACTTTACCGTGTTTGCTCGAAAACAAAAACACAAGTATCCTGCCCGATACCAGCAAAACGGAAAACAAAACAAAAAAGTGACAAATATTTATTTGTAATCAAATTTGACAGAAATGAATATCAATACAGTACTACAAAAGAAAAAACAAATACTTGCACAAAGGGGGGGGGGTTACCTCAGCTAACTTCTGAAAACAATCGGACGCTTTTCTGAACAAAATAATCCAAGAACAGGATTCACTGTACTGTTTCACGCCTGGAACTACTATGGCTGTCGCACTAAATAAGACAGAATAAAACGGGAATGAGATGATGTGATCGCAACCAGTGGTTTTATAGGCAAGAATAATTTGCATAATGTGTAGATCTGTAAGGTGGCACATCGATTTTTGTTGTATTCTTAGAATTTGCTTTTCACCTTCCCTTTATATCAAATATTCTTTTTCTTTGTATCAAATATTTATATCAATGTTCACAATAAAATATTCAAGAAAAACATTTTGTTCTGTTAATTTTGAAGAACATTGTACTATTATAATAATATTAAATAAAAGTATTGTCCAGGACGTCAAAGATGGCTGACTGCTGTAGTGATTGTGTGTTGCTGCTCTCCTGTTTAAGTACTATTTGTTCTGGGCTGTGGAAGTCAAGAAATTTCTTGCTTTGTTTTGAATACTCCAGGAATCGTGAGTTATTAGTTATTTTGTTGATTTATTTGGTAGCTCAAATACATTACTTGCGCTGTTATAGCGTCATTAGGGCGGCCATATTGATAAAGAAATTTGTAATTTAGTACTGTTTGATAAGGTTGCATTTCTAGCTTGCAGTTAATAAAAACAGAATAATATTTTTTTTTTTCAGGAAGTATGAATAAAATTATCACAAGACTGGGATAATTTCAGTGTTCCTTTTGTGGTATTTGAAGAATTTAACGGGTTACATTTGGAAGTAACTTTAATTCATTGAGCTATGATTACTAATATTTTGTCAATAGAGTTTACTCAAAAATTGAATTCTAGATAATTGAGAAATGAAGTTAATTGCTGTGATGAACTTTCAATGAGATAGTATAAGTGGGAACAATAAGAATAATTATTTATAGCGAAATAAATAGTTATTCTTAGTTGTTGCAAAATATTTTATTTTGCAACAACTCAGCCACCAAGGATTTGATGAATTTCAGTACAAGCAAACGAGGAATTCTCTATCAAAGTTATTCTGATGATGACCTTGCTTCTATACTTGAAACCTCTTCACCTCTGCAAATGGTTGTTACACTTGATAGAAAAAAAAAGCAACCGCTGGGCAAGACACAAGGTCAGGCAACCTCCCATCGCTCTTTACCAAAAGTCTGAAATAGTCTAATTAGGGAAGATCACTGGAATTTCCATAACACATGGAATCTTCTACTAGGAAGATCCCTGCAGAAGATCTTTCAGTTATCTCTTCTATATACGACATTGCCTTTCATTTGAAACGAGAACTAATCACGTATCTCACGTAGGATTCCAGCAAGGTAACGAAGGATGCAATGAGTTTTATGCTACAGAAGTGGTCTGAGATGGAAACAATCACCACGGCCCTTTTCATTGAAAACTAGAAGCTTACGGTTAGACCAGATGAGCTACACAAGAGAATCGACGCTTCTGATCGTTACGTCAATATTCTTTGGGATCACATCTTCAAATCTGCGAGACCTTCTTATGCGCATGCTATTAGGGATACCGAGATTGTACGTAGCAATTTAATTTTGACAGACAAAATCCTATTTCAATGTCTGCGCGTCAGCCGTTTTAACCGCAGTACTTGTTTGCAAAATAAGGGAGTGTTGACTAAAATCAGGTTGTGGATTGGTATTTTTCTCGAAAACCTTCCTTGAACTTTCAGTTATCTAAGGATGCACGGGTTCCCGGTTAAGGTGATGAAAAACTTATTTGACCGTCATAGAATTTATTTAGGATATTCTTCGCATAGGTTTCGAAAGTTCAAAATCGTAAATAAGTGATTTCGTTGCTTAGGGTATGGGCACCCGTCACAATACTCTTCTCACAAAACATTATCATATGGCCATTGTGCCCTTGGTGATCACGTATTTGCCGAATGTCCCAGTAAAAGCACTGTTCCGTAATGCATCAATTGCAAAAGAAGGAATAAAGACTCAAACCACTTTGTACGGGACGTCTTCTGCCCCGAGAACCAAAGACATAGCAAGATCAATGACGCTTGATGGGTAGTCCTTCTGACTCCATAAGGACAGCTGTTTCTGATGATGCAATTTCATATAGTGATATCTCAATTCGCCAATTGAACGCTCAGAAATCTCGATCAGTAGCGGATGAGATAAGATTAGTTGTTTCTGAAACTTCTTTCGATATCGTGTGTTTACAGGAACCTTATTTTGCACAGATACAGATTCAGATGTCTAGTATCATTGTTGCGGGCTCCAGGGTTTTCCCCATTCTCCGCTGAGTCCTCAGTACTGGGCATAGCCCAAGCCGATACTCCCGGCCAACAACAGAACATGTTCTGCCGTTGGTCAGGCCCAACAGGCGTATAGCAGCCAGGGTGCACCAGACACCAGGTCGAGCCCCCCCTGACCCCCAGCCATAGCCGCTTGGAGGTAGGCAGGGTTCTACTATCGATGACTTTTTACTGGGATTCTAGGATAGCTGGGGCCCCAAGTAGTAAGTGAAAGGAGTTGGCGATAGTTGGAGATGTTTGAGTGGAGGGGGTGGGATTAGGATAGTAAGTTGGGAAATGGGAGAAGGCATTCTTTATAAAATTAAGTGATGAGAGTAGTAAGGAATACATATTGTAGTGATGGACAGTGAGTCAATCTCATCCCGGAAAGAGGTCAGCAAGTCCACCTAGTGGTGGGTCCCCGGACGGGTTTGATATCCTATCCTCCATGGGTTAGCGAGTGATTATCTGGTAGGGAGCCTACTAGGCAGCGACCTGTTTCTCACTCAGCTTGACCCGAAACTTTATATCACATCGTCTGACCAAACTCAGGTTCTTAGCAGTACCTTGCAGGCAAGTAAAACCATACATAACCTCCAACAATATTTGGCTTCCATTGGCTTCCAAGCAAAGACAGCTCAAATGTCCTTCACCTGGAAGAAGTCACGCAATGACATTAATCTTACCATCAATGGATCACCCATTCAAAAAGTTAAAACACACAAGGATCTCGGATTAGTATGGGATGAGGGGCTGACATTCCAGGCTCACCTCCTCAACACAAAAACCAAAATGTACTCCGCTATGTGGGCGATCGGCCAAGAATTAACGGGAATTCATGACGCCGAACTGGTAAAGAAATATTTTGTCCGATGTGTCTATCCCATACCTCTCTATGCAGATCCTCCCTAGAAATGCAAGCAAATGATGCCCTGCAAAAGCTGCTAGATTGGGCGAAACTACACTTGCTCAAACTAGCACCCGACAAGACAAAATCGGTGCTGCTAAAAGGTACGCTAAACTTAAGGAGACCACCACAAATTAAGATTGAGAACAAAACAGTTAAGCTGTGTGTGCGAACAGATTAATACCTAGGAATAATCCTGGACAGAAAATTAAATTTCAAGCCACATCTATAATATATTAAACAAAAGATAAGAAGATACGCGGCCCTCATTGCTAGAGTTACTTGCGGGGACCGGGGACTCAGACGCACTACCCTGTCTCTGTACTACAAAACTCTCTTCATCCCTGCCATCACATATGGCTCCCCTGTCTGGTACGCGAGGGCGGGACTAGAAGTGAATAAACGGATCCTCGAAACCATTCAGAGGACCATCCTCCTTATCATGTCGAGAGCAACTAGAACGACTAGCACGGCTACCCTCCAAGTCCTGGTAGGAGTTCTGCCCCTGGATCTCGAAGCTACCCGCTGTGGTCTGCTCTACCATCTTGCCAGAAACACATCGGCTACAATGTATGACCTCACCACTGACATCACAAATGACCGCAACTATGAGAAGAGAAGAATCACCGACCACCTCGTCCAGATTTGGCAGAGGAGATGGAGCAACACAGAAAAAGGTGCGGTGACCAGAAGATTCCTCCCCCACTGTCACCAAGCTGTACCCTAAGGCGCCAGCGTGGTTTCACCCTGGTCGAAATACCACCTTTCTCCTTACAGGACACGGCCCGTTTAAAGCTAAACTTCACCAACTTGGCATCATAAATAACGCGGACTGTCCCTGTGGCAACCCTGAGTCCTGGAGACACTTAATGTTTGAGTGCGATTTGTATGACTACCTACGACTACGCCTAATAACGGCAATCCAATATATCCCAGACAACCAAGAACCCAGACTGTTAGACACCCAAGAGGACTACAAGGCACTCAGTCAATATGCCCAGGATCTATTTTCTAGAAGAAAAACAATGATAGAAATACGCCAAAGGCAACCCGACTAGAAAGAATGAAGGAGGTCAAACATGTAAAAAAAAACTCACCATACCACAGAAAGACAAGACTTTAGGGTGATTTGGATGGCCTACTGGCGACCCAAAACTGTACTCCCTTGTGCGGTTTTTTTTTTTTTTCGGGGAGGGAGGGGAGGGGAGTATTTGCTCTTCTCCTCTCCTCTACTCCCTATATATTCACTGTCGTGGGGCATGGGCATACCCCACTGAAAATGGGGGGTCACCTTCCTACCGACCCCTCTTCTTCCTATTTCATCCCCCCGTCTTCACCCTCCCTCCCATCACTTTCTCTTGTACAGCGATTGCCCCACATGTCCAAATTTAAATCACATCAAATTTTGCCCGACCTTTTAAGCTCTCTAGAAATAGTTCTTTCAGCGTAAAACCCTACGCAGCGCTTTCTAAATGAAATTTTACTTAAATCAACAGCGATAGCTCCAACCTTTAATTTAGGTCCTCAGGACCTGCCAGAGTATAATTAGTCTCTTGGTACACCCGGCCGTCCCCGTCGCTAGGTATTGTAACGCCGGGCTCGGCGTTACCATACCACAAACTACAACAAACTAACTACATACCACATGACAAACAACATACCACATGACCCATACATTATTTTTAAACCTCTGGCATAGACAGGGTACTGTCGCTCGATACATAGAACATACGCGGAGATGGGAGAAATACCCGGAGCCGTCAGACCCTCAACATACCTATACCTACCTATACCTCTCTATGCCGCAACCATTTTGTCCTCTGCTCCCACAACACACTTCAACAAGTTCCTCAGCCTGGAATACTGGCTCCTGAAAGGCTCAACTGGCGGACTGGCAACCAATACACCATTTCTAGGGCTCAGTTCTACATAAATCTGGAAGTCACCCCATGGAAACAACAGATTGTGGCAGCAAACTTTCTTACACTTTCCAGACTAATCACAAGACGACTCGACGCCCCTGACATTACTGATCTAATAAAATCTCCTGGCATTGCCAGAAGGAATCAAATGGACCCACAATCAGTTTGAACAACCTGAAAGGATAGAGACCCATGTTCCCAGGAAACACGGTAGATTTGATGAACAATTTTGCCATCGACCTGGTATAGATTCTGCGAGCAGCACACACATACAGACGTCAGAAGCTAAAGGACACACATGCAAACGTACACTTATGAGACGCCACGAAGGAAAATGCCACCACAATGCATCCCGTTAAAGATAGGTGAAAAGGAAAATAAAGTGAAGCCATCCCTGGTCCTCTCTCTTAGAATCTACTACTCCAAAGACGCCTGGCTGTGAGCACTATTACAGTCAAGATTGAAGAGATACCACGTGCAACAACCGGTGAAGGACTGCCTCATTTCTCATTTTGTTCATTTCTCTCATGCTTTTGTAATTTATAGCAATTTTGAGAAAATAATATCCTTTAATTCTTTCAATTATATAAAATGATAAACACTGTAAGTTCTGTACCTTTCGAGTTAAGCATACATGGGCCCCATGTAACTGCCGGACACATGTCCCCGTCTTATGTTTGTTTGTTATTTGGTTTTTAGGAGTATTAGCAACTAAGGCCGTATTGCTCCGGGAATATGCGGTGGTCATTCCTTGACCTTTCCGCATCCTCCGTATTTGGGGGTGACGGGCTCGAACCCCAGTCTAATCAAGAAGCGTGTGCTACGAACTGCTGCTCCTTCCCACCTGGCTACGGAGACGCCTCCCTGTCTTAACTTCTGTATGTAAATATCACCCCCCCCTAGCTTCCTGCTGTCCAGGGGGTGGCTATTAATTTATTAAATCTGTTTATTGCGGCAGAGCAATAAACAGATTTAATAAATAAAAACACCGGAAGCATTTGGGAACAGCCACATGCTCTCCGAAACGGTGGCTGCCCCAGTTTACATAGATTCTGGACTGTTGGCTCAGGATTCTCCAAGCGGCCGGAGACAGTTCAATGATCCAGTTAGCAGAATTTCCATTTCTCGGCTTTGTTTTATACCTCGGTATGGTATGTTGTCGTGGCTCATCGCTGGTGGACAGCTGACGGCAGTTTTTGGTATTGATCTCCCGAACAGATTCTTCTGGGGTCACGTGTTTGCCGATTCCTAATATTGGTATGCTTGGCCCTTTCTCGTTAGGAGGTTCAGCTATGAGGCCTAAGGGTATTTTAGGATTTTCTAGTATTCCCCGTAGATCTTCCTCTGTGTCAGTCTGTATTATAACTCCAACGTTCTTGTCTTTCTGACAGATCTAATCTTCGTGTGTTTGAAGTCATTCTTAAGCTTTTCGATTACTGTTTGTTTCACTTCCTCACTCGTTTTGTGGACTTCGTTTGACGTTGGTTTCAATATTACTAGGTGTAGTTTGGTGATCGGGGTTTTCAGCCTGACCTGCAGGACGGTTTCCATTTGTAGCGTTGATGTTGTTCAGCGCCATCATTTTCGTATTATCGGGTTCACTTCGGATAACCGAGTCCGCATTGTTTTCATTCAAGAGAGGAATGAAATGGACGTCGAATGACACTAGCTAGGTGTTTGTAGTGCATTTATTAGCCTTGCAGCAGAGCAATAAGTTTGTGGACTGTCCCCCTCCAAAAATAGTGGAGGAAAAGGTTTTTCCAAGATCGGCCCAGAAGGATACTGTTACTTTCTGTACAATGCCCGTGGACATTCGCTTCACAGACAGTGAACTTCAAAATAGTCAATTTTTTATCACATTCAGTTTCGAAATGTTGGGACAGTATCACAGTCCAAAGTCACTCAGGTGGAAGCTCCCTCCCAAGTCGAGTGCAGGATCCAAACGTGTTGACCGGGAATATTTGGTCACCCTCCCTATTTCCTTGTTGTCAGCGGCATGGTGACCTGTCTGCCAACAAAGAGAACAGGTAAAAAAAAAAACGCTTGTATTCTGCTAAATAACCCAGTAGATGTAAAAATAGTCTCACCTAGGGAGTCCGCTAATGTTTCTTTAACACTTGATACACTTTTTGCCTGAAACAGAAAGCACTTAAACCATATGTTTAGACACAAAATCAGGAGCTGGAAATAACGTGTCCACGCTGAACGGGTGCCATATTCTGGCTCCCTGAGTTGTCACATATTGAAACGCCCAGGGTACCTACTCGCCCACTGATAAAAAAAAAAAAAAATTTAAACAGTCTGGGTGGTGGTATCCGCCGAAAATAAGTAACATTAGTCCTCTCCATTGGTGTAGCGTGGCTTATTCAAGGCTTATTCACTTATACTATCAGTGTAGCTTGTTGTAAAGGCATTCACAATATTAGAAATAACAAAAATGATTCCATTTAGCCAAATTCGGTGATCTACTATGAACTAGCATGACTCTGTGCACTAACGTTTTCGATATTCTTTGAATTTAAGCAATTCTTCCTGTTCAAATTATGAATTATGAATAACGAATAAGTCATCCATGTAACAGACACATAAAGAAGGCTTTAAAGGCATGTGTTGGTGCCGCTGTGGAGTTCTCGATGGACAGATTGTTGTTGTAGTTCGGTTTAACGACACAAGGGCTACTACGGCCAAATTGTGTCTCCTAATCGTTAATTTACAAAATATGTATTGCTAGAGAGATTAAATTATATACTTCTGTACAAACCAATATGTTTTAGATATAATAAAAGTTCTTCAATATTTGCTTCATTTCCTAAGATGCGAGATAAATCAGGTGATATATTCAATGTAGACAGTGATTGAAAAGTGTTTGACCGGATGGTTGAATGCAAGGGACAATCAACCAGGAAATGACGGACTGTAAGTTGCGTCTGACAGGATGAGCACTGTGGTGGGCTTTCTCCCAATAATAGGAAGAGATGGGTATGGTGAGTGTGTCCAATTCTCAGTCTTGCCAGTACTACTTCCTCTCGTCTGTTTCTTCGGAAGCCAGACAGCCACAGCTTTGGGTCTTCTTTTATTTGGTATAGTTTATTGTTAGTGTCACTTTTCCAGGTCTGTGACCATTTATTGTAGCAGGCTTTGCGTATGACAGACTTAAAATCAGAGAAAGGAACCTGAGGATGTTGTGAGAGAGAGTGGTTTCCGGATGTTTAGCGGCAAAGTCAGCACTTTCATTTCCCGGAATGCCTGAGTGGCCAGGGATCCAGCAAAATCTGATTGACTGATTGGACACACTGCAAACGAATAGCTGGGAATGAATCTGTTTCAATGTAGGGTGAGAAATGGAGGAATTCTTCCTTATGGCAGAGACAGCACTAAGAGAATCTGTGTAAATTATGGCAGATGAGATGGAAAGCTCAATTATCTTACTAAGCGCTAACTTAATGGCATATAATTCGGCTGTGAAGACGCTGCAGGCAAGCGGTAGAGTGGCTGAAATTGTACATAAAGGGAAAACCGCCGCAGCACCTACCGTACTCTCAGTTTTCGAACCATCCGTATAAATTTTACAGGCATGGTTGTTCATAGCATGAGCTGAATGTAACTGTTTGATATGGCAGGAAGGTATATTTTTCCCCCACTGGAGGAAGTATGTATCTTGAGAGACAGACACATATGTCCACGGACGGAACAACAGGTGTAGTTGTGTCTTGGAAAATTTCATTTAAATTGATATTCCAAGTCTGAACAAGCTCTTTTATCCTGATAGAGGCGGGTCTATTTTCATTTGGTTTGCTCTCATAGAAGGCGTCCCAACGGGTATTATAGAGATACTCCCAACTTGGGTGCGATGGTAGACTCTGGATCTTAGCAGCGTAGCGAAGCAATAGTGTTTTTCTACGCAGATGTAATGGGGGATCATGCGCTTCAATATATAGACTTTGGATAGGAGAAGTCCTGAAAGCTCCTAGCGCAGTCCTCAGAGCACTGTGGTGGATCATATTTAGCCGTTTTAAAGTAGTGCTCCTGGCAGAGTCATACACTGGACAACCATAATCTAGTCGTGAACGGATTAAACTTCTATAAAGATGCAACAAAGTACACCGATCAGCTCCCCATGACATAGATGAGACCGAACGAAGTATATTTAAATGCTTTAAACAAGAAGTTCTCAAATGAGTGATGTGAGCTTGGAAATTTAGTTTGCGGTCTAGTAATAGTCCAAGAAATTTAACGGTATTAACAAGCGGGATTGGAGTATTGTTTATTTGTAGATCAGGTTCCGGATGGAGAGCTCGCTTCTTGCAAAAAAGTGAGTGACAGTGCATTTCTTTTCTGACAATCTGTAACCATTCCGTGAAGTCCAGGCCTCTATTTTGGTTATGGCTAGTTGTAGCTGCCGTTCAATGGTATTCATACTTTGAGATTGACAGGAAATGGTAAGATCATCTGCATACATATAAGTTTGAACAGTTTTTGGGATATCTCGTGTCATTGTGCTAATTCGGATTGAAAACAGTGTTGGACTGAGTATTGATCCCTGCGGAACTCCCTCTTCCTGTATGTGAGATGTAGAGAGGACGTTTTTGTATCGGACTTGAAAAGAGCGCAATTGCAGGAAATTTTGAATTGTTTCCGGCAAATGGCCCCGAAGCTCCAGATGGTAAAGGTCCCTAATAATACCATGACGCCATGTTGTATCAAATGCCTTTTCAAGATCTAAATTGACCATGACTAGATGTTGTTTCATGACAAAGGCATTGCGGATATGAGATTCGGCTTTGATAAGCACATCCAGCGTTGATCTATTTTTCCGAAAGCCATATTGTTGTTCTGGAAGGAGATTCTCTGACTCCAGGATGTAGGTGAGCCTAGTATGAACCATCCTTTCGAAAATTTTTCCCATGCAGCTCGTAAGAGATATTGGCCTGTAATTTTCAACACAGGAAGGATCTTTTCCTGGTTTTGGTAAGGCGATAACGAACGAATGGCGCCATGAAGAAGGATAGGCATTTTCGGTGAAGATCCGATTATAAAAAATTAATAGAGTTCTCAAGTCTTCATCACGTAAATGCTTTAGCATAATGTAATGAACTCCATCTGGACCTGCAGCGCTATTGGAAGATCTGTTTAATGATTCTTGAAGTTCTATTAATGTAAACGGTTGGTTGTACGGCAGTGAGCGGCGCGTGAAGAAGTTGATTTTATGCCGTTCCGCACCTGCTTTGATGTTCTGGAAGGTGGACGCATAGGTGGCAGAAGCTGATATTTTTGCAAATGATTCTGCTAATGCATTTGCAACTTCTTCAGGAGTAGAAATGTCTTTCCCTCTCCAATGAAGTATCGGAGAGGGCAGCCGAGTAAATTTGCCATTTAATGCCTGTATTCTTTTCCAGATGACTCGTGTATCCGTGTCTTTGGTAATGGTTGAGGCAAAAGCAATCCAAGAATCCCGTTTCGCTTTCCGCCTAACTTGTCTAGCTTTCGCTTTGAGTTTTTTATAAGCAATTAGGTTACAAGTGGTGGGATACTTACGGAAATTATTCCAAGCACGGTTTTTTTCCTGTTTGGCAATTAAACAATCTGTATTCCACCAGTTATTTCTGTGTTTGTGATAAGGCATGGATTTTGGAATGGAACCATTAGCTGCAGTGAGAATCTGATTGATTATATAAGTATTTACTTCATCAATATGTTGTCTTTGAACATAACATCTGTCTAAGAGTATTTGGGCAGAATAGCCTCCCCAGTTTGCCTTTTTAAACTGCCAGTTGGATCGTTGAACAGGATTCGGAGTTACTCTTGTTAGTAGTGAGCAAATAATTGGAAAATGATCACTGTTAAAGGGATCGGTTAAAACTGACCATGTCATGATTGGAAAGATAGATGGTGAACAAATTGACAAGTCTATTGCAGAAACAGAACCTGTTGCTAGGTGTATGTAAGTAGGAGATCCAGAATTTAATAAATTAAGATCATTATTGTTCATGAATTCCTCCATCAATTTGCCTCTTCTATCCATTGTAGTAGACCCCCACAATGGATGATGTCCATTAAAGTCACCAAAGAGACAAATTGGAGTTGGGAGTTGTGAAATCAGGCTGTCAAGTTCTGAGTGCGGAAGTGGTAGAGATGGTGAAATATAGATGGAAACAAGGGTAACTGAAATACCAACTGCAATACGAGCTGCGACAACTTCTAGAGTGGTTCTCAATTGGATCGGTCTGGATGGAATGTCAGAGTTAACAAGAATAGCTACTCCGCCCCGAGCAGGAGAGTTTGAACTCCTATCTCGTCTGTATATCACATAATTTGAAAATTTTGGTGAAATTTGGGGTGACAAGAAAGTTTCTTGTAGGCATACACCTATGGGATTGAATTGAGCTAGTAAATCCCTTAAGTCATCAGAATGACTACTTAGTCCTCTGCAGTTCCATTGTAGGATGTTATACATTATTTAGATTTAGCTGAGGATGATTCGTCTGACTGTTTTTTGTTCGTGGGACATTTCTTCGGGTCTTTTTTTGGGAATGTGGGGCGTCCAATATCCATGGTGTCATCTGCATGGAGTTCTAGAATGGGCTCCTCATTACGTAGCAGCTCATCTACATCCATATTATTGGTAGGCGCTTCCATTTTTTTTGAGACTGAGTGAGATTTTAATTGTTCTTTTTCAACTGAGACTAATGGGGTATGAGTAGGAATACTGATTGGAGTATTTGTGGCTTCGCTAGTTTTTTTCGGAGGATTATCTTTTTTAGAGGTTGAAAGTGTAAATTTAAGCCAATTCGCTAGAGAGGTGTTAGGCGGAACTGATACATCCGTTTGAGCTGCAGTAGAAACAAAGTTTCTAGTTCGAGCTGCATAAGAACGACCACTAGGCATGGTCGACATAACTTGTCTACGTGCCTCAGGAAACGTGACTTTATTTTCAATTTTGTATTTTTGTATTTTCTTTCCTGTTATCCATAGCTCACAAGTTTTGGAAAAGGCTGGATGGCTTCCTTTGCAGTTTGGACAAACAGGAGTTTTGACTGAACAATCCGCTTGGGTGTGATCTTTAGAGCCACAGATGGAACATGTGGCTTCCCCGCGACAAGCCTGCTGGGAATGGCCGTATTTCTGACATTTAAAGCAACGAACAGGATTCGGGATGTATGGTCGAATCCGGCAGTTTAAATAACCAGCTTTAATACAGGATGGTAAGTCTGGAGTGCTAAATGTCAGAATGATGGATCTTGTTGGAGTAAGATTTCCATCTTTTTTCGTCATGATCCGTTTTACATTTACAACTTTCTGACTGCTGAGTTCTTGGAGTAGTTCTTCTTCGGAGACTGTAATTAGGTCCCACTCACTGATGACACCTTTTGATGAATTTAGTGTTTTGTGGGGAGTAATTTCTACTGTCAACCCACCAAATGTTGTTGTTTTTAACAGCCGCTCAGAATGTTTTGAGGTTGCTGTTTCTATCAGAAGGTCTCCGGATTGCAGTCTTTTAACCATTTTTGGTGATCCAGCAATTGACTCCAAGATTTTCTGAATTAAGAATGGTGACAACTTACCCACAGGTTGGGCAGATAGGGAATGAATCACCAGGAAGTTTGGGCAATCGTCATGACATTCTGCTTCTCTTCGCAGTCTTTTAGGTTGACTTGAGTCATGGTCAGGTTTAGAATCTTCTGCTCTTGAGCTCAAAGGCTCTAAGTTTGGATAATGATTTTTATCCATGATCGCTCCTTTTTGCCCTGGGGGTTTGCCTTTACCACCCAGGTTACCGGCCCCGCCACGGGGAGGCAGGGGCAGTGCCGCTTGGTGGCCAAGCGTAGAGTTAGTAAGTTAGTACAGCTAGCTAAATTAAAGAAAAAGGTACTTGCCTTCTTCTGGGCTCTCTTCTTAGTGTTTTTAAGTAAGTAGAGCTACTTAACAGAAAATATTAATTCTAAGAGAAAAACAAGGAAAACTCTGTCACTTGGAGGAAAAACGCTTTATAAACTCGCAAGAATCGCTTGGCCACGGAAACGCTTGGCACCCGGGGCCCGATGGACAGATATATTTACTTAAAATATGCCTCTATCTTCTGTGAGGATTACTTTATCTTGTTCTTCCATCTGTCATCATTACAGTGTATGTAGTGAGGATGAGTGTATCCATTTGAGACTGGGGTTCTTCCGACAGGATAATGGACCATGTCACAAGGCCAGAACTGTAAAGAATTGATTCCAGGAATATGAGAGTGAATTGAGGTGGGTTTCCCACTCCTCTCACTAGTTCTCAATCCATAAGGTGTGTGCTAGTGGAATGCAGTTGAGAAACTGTGAGACGAAGTGGAACGAGCTCTTTGGAGCTGGGATTGACCACCATCCAATTTGCAACAACTGTGGGAAGAAGTTGAGTCAAATTCAAAGAAGTGCACACTTTCTGCACTTATTTGAATCCATGTCTTAACCAATCCAAACTGTTGTGAGGGTTAAAGGTGTACATAATCGCTGTAATGTAGTATGACTCATGAAGTGGCCACTAAATGTATATGAATAATAATTTAAATTATAAAACTTCACCCGGTAAAGTGTCTTTATCAAACCTAATTGGAAAAAATATGCTCTCTTTATAAAAAAAAATCAATAAAATGTACGAAATTACAAGCAGTCCGTAAACGAACATTTGGATTATTACATGTGTCAGCGAAAAGCACTATGTGATATTAGGGTGAGCATTGCATTGCATTCAGTCAGCATGAAAAGTAAATATTGCTAAATGACTGGTGATACACATGTATTGAGTGCGATAAAAGTAGATGCGACCACGCCAGCAAGCAAAAGTCATCCTTCTGCAAATGAAGGGTTGGGATGGATTTGTTAAGCCGAACAATTTCGCTGTTTTGGGTATTATTGCATCAGGCAATCATGTAACCATTCACTGCCTGCAATAAAGATATCTGGAAAGGTCTTTTAACCAAAACAACAATAAGCGTCATAAATATCATTTCTTAAAAACTGCAGGAATTCTTTCCCACATGGTTGCGCAAAATGTTGAGGAAGTTCGGAAAAACAAGTACATTATTTGAATATTTCGGTAGTACAGCATTTTATCTAAAATTTTAATTTTAAAATGTACAACAGCTGCTGCTAACGAAATGGCTGGTGCTCTGATCGACAGTGCCAAAGAAATGCTCACTATTAATAGAGCACAGTGTCATTTCATATCTACTAGGGAGTAGATGGAAATAATTCCCGATGGGAATCATTTCCATCTATATGACTATCCATAATTGTCAGATACAGGAAATACCTCCATCAGTTTTCGGCAAAGTCCTCATCTTCCAATGCCCACAAGTTCTTTTTGGTATTGGTTCACTGCAAACCTTAAATTTACACTCTTTGACAGGGTTAGAGCACATGTTTCCATACTGTGCATCATTACAGGTGACATCGCTGTGATCTTACCATGGAATGATTCCTACCCTTAAGAGAAAAGATGATAGGACATAATGCATTTATACCGAATTGGAACTCCACCATATATTGCTCAGAAAGTTGTCGCTATACGCATTTGAGGATGACCATTTCATTTATAAATATCTTACTAATGGTACATTATTTGAATGGTACATTATACGAGCATCATTAGACTCTGGGGAGATTCCCTTGGATTGGAAAAGTGCAAATGTATCTCCCATACATAAGGGTGGCTCTAAAAGTGAAGTTGGAAATTATCGACCTGTCAGTCTGACTTCAGTAGTAGGGAAAATCATGGAGGCAATGATCAAGGGTGGAATTCAGGATCATTTGGATCGAATTGAAATTCTCAAGGATACTCAGCATGGTTTCGTAAAGGGAAAATCATGTTTAACAAATCTGGTTCGCTATTTCGAAAGGGTCCACTCACGAGCTGGATTTAGGGAATAATTTCGACATTGTTTATTTAGATTTCAGCAAAGCTTTTGACTCAGTCCCCCACATGAGCGGTTGCTTTATAAGCTGGAAACAGGTTTGGAATCACTGGAAAAAATCCTTAGATGGATAGAAGGATGGCTTCAGGGCAGGAGGCAGAGGGTTGTGATAAATGGCTATTCCTCAGATTGGGTTGATGTAAGAAGTGGGGTTCCCCAAGGATCAGTATTAGGGACCCACTGTTGTTTTTAATTTTCATAAACGACATTGATGAAGGGATAGAGGGGCGTGATGTCTAAATTTGCAGATGATGTTAAAATTGGGAGAGTAGTTAATGATCACTGTCAAGCTGAGCTTCTTCAGAGAGACCTAGATAGACTTCAGGAAATGGTCAGAAAAAATGGCAGCTGTGCTTTTAATCCAACAAAGTGTAAGGTATTACACCTGGGAAACAGTAATCCCAAAAAAAACTTATTCACTTGGTGGAGTTCAACTAAAGCCAGTACTGGAGGAAAGGGACTTGGGTGTTACGATACGGTCAGACATGAAATTCTCTGAGCATTGTAAAACAGGTTGCAAGGAAGGGCCCCATGGTGTCCTATCAATGATCTATCGAACTTTTGCAAGTAGAGATAGGGACGTGATAATCCCATTATATAAGGGCTTATGTTAGACCCACACTTGGAATACTGTGTTCAAGTATGGAGACCGCACCTAAAGAAAAGACCATCGAGCTTCTTGAAAGGGTGCAAAGAAGGGTAACTCGCCTGGTGAGATCGGCAAAAGGGCGTCCCTTATGAAGAAAGACTTCGAATATGTGGGTTGCAGAGTTTGGAAACTAGGACACCTTAGAGGAGATTTGATTGAGGTGTTTAAGGCTCTGAGAGGCATCAGTAAAAATGAATGAGGACAAAAATTTTCAAGATTATAAATGATGCTAGAACTAGGGGACATAAATTTCAAGTTACGGGGGGAAATGTTTAGATTGGATTGCAGGAAGTTCTATTTTTAGCCAGCGAGTTATAAATTACTGGAATAAGTTGCCTTCATGGGTGGTAGAGGCCGACAGTTTGGGGAAATTCAAAGGTCATCTGGATAGTACTTTCGGGTAAGGGAAGCGCATAGGATGATAGGTTTAATTTCCTTTTTATTTATATTTTATTTTATTTATTAATTATTATTTAGTTATTTATTTTATTTATTTATTTATTTTTTGTTTTTATCATTGTTTTGTTCGGATTTTTTTTTTTTTTTGGCTGGTGCAGCATAAGCCATAGGCTTTCTTGCACCATGCGGCCGTTACTAATACTAATACTAATGCTTGGTTACTCCACTCTATGAACTTAATCCTTGTGATTCTTCTTTGTACTGCAACTTTGTTACAGATTGCATTTTTATGTCAGTTCTATTGCTGCATGCAGCATCAACCTACCCTATTGTCACTATTGGAACTACTTCTTTTTTCATGGACACTGTCTTTTCCGAATTTAATCTGTGGTAAATTTCTGTTTTTAATTCTTAAAAGCAGACAAAGTGACGAATTGTCGAAATATATTAATTCCGACACTATATTAAATGCTGTTTTTTTTTAAGCAAGTTTTTTTGGTTTAGCGAATTATACTTTACTGATCCCACGATACACAAATGTCGCGAAATATCATTATTCGATGACTCTATGCTTGAATGTCAGTCACTCGGTAATCAGTACAATCGGGGAGTGCAATACAAAAGTTAATTAATGTTTTCAACTCACGTAGGTAAGGACCTTTAGATGTAGGTTAGCCTCTTAAAACCCTTTGATCATGTTATAAAATTCCAATTCGCGAAGAATACATGTACAGTACTCGGCACCACCATACTTTGCACCCTGTTGATTTCTTTATGAGGAAAATCGCACTGGCCAGTTCTGGACTGTTTAGGACACGGAACCCCAAGAATATGTATCCTCTCTTAATGACCAAATTGGCTATAAAACTGGATACTAAATTATAGATGTCAGCGAACATGAACCCGGGTAAAAACCCTTCAGAAATCCTCTATTGAAAGTTTCAAAATAAAGTTGACCGAGTTAAAGGAAACATTTTAGTGAATCGCTAATATTCATCCACGAATATCAATGATTATGTTATATAACGGCTATTTACACTTACTAATTAGCAGTCAACTCTAATAGTACTGACATTTCCTTCTCATCCTCCAGATCTTGATATTTCAGTACGAGATAGGAAAGATGAGAAGAAAATGAAAAAATGACGCTTCCTGGGATTTATGGAAAACATAGGAGAGTCTACTCTCCAGATGAGCTTACTAAGTTGAGTGCTGGAATTGCAACTGAATAGTCGGTCCAAAAATAGAATACAATCTGTCCCCTCTGCATGCGTTATTAGCGAGGAATCTGATCCCGAGATGACGACTGGGAGGTCATTGAATGAAACATTAAAAAGAAGACGTCCTAGTATGGACCACTGAGTAACCCCTCACTTCACAAAGAGAACAGTTTCAAATGAAAGAATGTTTTAGAATGAGTGATAATTGTAACGTGCCCACACAGATAGATACCAAGCCTTCAAATTAGCCACTTTTTTTCTTTGAATTCTGTAGCCTTTCAGATTTTTAATCACAACGCCGTGGAGGATGTTACCAAAGATATTCAAGATATTGGGCCTCTCGGATAGCACAGTAATTTTAATTACTGTCCTTCTTCACTGTGTACAAAAAACGCTGAGATTCGAATCCAATCAATTTGGGATGAACGTCTATAGATTTTCCCGAACCGTTGCTGAATTTATCTTGGAGAGATTCACATCCCCCCTCCTAGAAGTTCAGGTTTTTCACCCAAGAAAAGCGCTAAAAAACCATACGTAGAATTCACGAAATTTGTAGATGGATCAATCGATGCCCGTGATTCATTCAAAAGACCATCGTTCCATCTCCAGGGGATGTGAACTGAGCATCGTCTTTTTAGGCGTGTTGTTGTCATTCTTGTTGTAGGGTTTGGGAGTATCAGCGTCTTAGGCCATATTGCAAGTTGTTGTAGTAGAGTTTTAGGAGCATCAGGGATTAAGGGCATACTGCTCCTTGCATACTGTCTGTGAATTGCGTGTGTTTGCGCGGTAGCAAAGTGGTATCGTCACCGTCCTCCCCACACCAGGTGGAAAAGGCCCGGGTTCGAGTCCCATCGATGACGCGAGGAACTTTAATCGGCTTTTTCAAAATCCCTCACTTTCCAAATCCCTCTGTGGCCGAGTTAGTCGGCCTCAGGAGTAGATTGAAATGCTTTTTTTTTTTCCAGAAATGGGATTTTTCGTGCAGTAAAACAGGCAAATCGACCAGAGAACACACGCAATTTACAGGCACAATACACATGAGTAGATGAAAGTTACTTTCCAGATGACCTTAATGTAATTGTTTGGTTTGGTTTGTAAATTGGGTGTCTGCGCAATTAGCACTCTGGTATCCCAACACCGGCAAATCGACCAGAGACACGAAATTTACAGACACAATACACACGGCGATATGTATTAACTTACATGGTGACTCTGATATAATAGATAGTTTGGTTTGGTTTGTAAATTTTCTGTGTTCTGAGATATTTTTGTTTTGTTGGATGAAAAATCAGAGTTTCGGGAATAAAACACCGTGCTATCTTCTCCTGAGAACGATTGACTCAACCACGTTGGAAAAAGGCCCATAAAAATTCCTCCTGTCATCGACGGGACTCGAAATCAGGTGTAGGGAGGACGGCGATCCTATCAACTGTGCTCTCCAAGGTATATATTATGTCTGTAAAGTGCGTGTGGTCTGTGGTCGGTTTTCCTGTTTACTGGACATGAAATCTGAGTTTCAGTGAAGGAAAAAATGGAAAAAGCCTATGAAAACTCCTCGCGCGATGGGCGGGATTCAAAGTCAGGTTTTCTCCACCAGGTGTAGGGGAGGACAGGGATTATACCAACTGTGCTGCCATGAGGCCTTTTGGGCATGCAATGATCTGTTATTTCGCGTTCAGAGCATAAACTGAGGGATCAATTTATCACGTTATCAGACACACCTATACTTTCGTGAACTGGACTTCTTCTTCAGTAATACTTCTTCACAGTATCAAAGTTCGTACCATGCAATATACAGCACGTTGACAGATATGCAGGGATGCTGCCTATGCGCAATTCAGTATGGGTATGGCCAAGACGAAGGATTTAATTTACTTTGAAGGTGGCATATTGGCAATCTCAACGGTACAGGTATCTCGGAAACTGAAACTATGCTGGGGTTTCTTTTATGACTGTCTCAGTTGTTTGTATCCAGATTAATGCAATAGCCAAATAACATTCAACAAAACAAGGCTATTATATAGTAGGGAACAGGTCGTTGATGCGAGAGGCCAATGGAATGGAGGCTGAAAACACTTGTGCAGAGTGATAAAAAGGCCACGATCGGTCAAATAAGAAACTATAACTGTGGTATACTCAAAGATGCATTTCAGAACACAGAACTGGTTATGTCTTGTCACGGATAGAGTATTGCAGTCGACGACCGAAAACTATAACTGTGGTATACTCAAAGATGCATTTCAGAACACAGAACTGGTTATGTCTTGTCACGGATAGAGTATTGCAGTCGACGACCGAAAACTGTTGCCTGGACATACCAGTTCCTTCTCTAACGCTATTGGGAGATATAGAATATAGCGGAACCAATATAATTCCCCGGATTTTAATGTATTCGTCGTGAACATTAACACCAATGGAACAACGTTTGTTTGACAGAGAGGTTATCTGGAAATTGTCTCCGACCATGAAAAATCCTTCATGGCTGAAGTGCATCTATCTTATCTGTGAATGGGATCTTCCAAAAGGATAATGCAAGATGTTACAAGGTCAAAATTCTAAGGAACGTTCCAGGAATGTGGGAGTGAATCCTAATGTAGTTAGCTGCACACCCACCAGATCTCAGTCTAATTGTGTGCCTATGGGATGAAGTAGATTGGATGGTCGGGATAGAGATCCTCGACCATCCAATTTGCGACAACTGTGGAAGAAACTGAGGTAACAAGGACCAGCATCCTGTGGCACGTTGTCGACACCTCTGTAAGTGTATGCCATGAAGAATCCAGACTGTTTTGAGAGCTAAAGTGAAGGCGAGGGAATTAATTGTTATAGGTAGGTTCTGATCACAATAATTTTATATTGTGATCAGTTTTGATATATTGAGTTAATTTAAAGGGAGAGAGCTCAAAACAGTGGCCACAGCAGACCCATTGTGGACCCTCAGAAATACTGTACTCTTTTACGTGTAAGTTTCTGTAAATTCTCACCGGAAGTGTACTTCCACTGTGGTGGACAACGGTAATCGCAGTGTCGCTATTTCCACACGGTGTGAAATACCAGCAGGTCCATCCCATGTATTCACTGTACGTATGCATGGGATTGAACTATCAATTGTCATTTGCGTTTACATTTCGAGTTGATATCTGATTTGAATAATTTTTTTTGCCTATTGAAAAGAGAGAGAGAACTCGGATCGTTCACAATACTCGTGACTTTTATTTTCTTTTTTCACAATCACTAATGTTTCTGCTAAAAACCGTTTTGCAACTTCCAACTGATAGCATTGTAATCCATCAGCACGTGACCAAAGAGGTATCAGAAGTCATACTACTGGGCGTTTGTTGTGGCCACAAGAACAACTGTGTACCCTCTACTTGATGTTTATTTGGAATTGGGCTATTTTGGTTGCCAGTATTGGTGAGTAAACCGTTTTATCTTTTCGTTTTTAACTTCAGCCCTTCTTGATATAATTAATGATCTAATTAATGTATGATTATAAAGAGAACGGACATTAAACCGAATTTAAGCACCGAAAGCGGTGCTTAAAATCGGTTTAAGCAACGCTTTCGCTAATCTAGGTACGTTGTTTGTTGAGATAAAAAATATAATTGTTTTTTGGATGAAAAACTCCGACTCCTAGAACTAAAAAGGAATTGCAACTATTCGTAAAATGAATGAGAGAAGTACATTTTCATGGCAAAAATAAAAGAACCACCATGGTTCAAAAGCACAGAATCTTCCGGATCGTCAGAAGACTCGATCTCATGAAGTTTTTTGATCGTCGTGTTGATATTTCATTGGGAATGAATTGCTTGCCACAGTGGTCTCAAGGGAGAGTCTGGGACCGTTCAAAGCAACATTGGCTAGTTGCTTTTTGGCGATAGAGAAAGTGTGAATTGTGGAAAGTGCGAGTTGTACATCCAGAAACTTGTAATTCGTTAGTTTATCAGCTTACCATCATTAAATGATTCATTGTGGTCATATCTCACATCTGGACGATAATTTGAAAACCGCGAGCGTCCGAGTTTATTTTCGATTGCAATGAACAAAATAAAGTCGTACGAATGTGAATGGAAAATGTTACATTTAATAGGCATTAAAGTTGCAAGCGTTTTTTGGAAATTTTCAGGTTGCAAAAATCAGTTACAAATGTTTTATTTATTTTTTTGAAATTTGCAGGTGATCATGGAAACTGTAAAAGAAAGACTTCTAATCTGGTTCAAGAAATCAAAATTATTCGACGTAACGTTCGTTGTAGGAGATGATGAACGACAAACGCGGATATGTGCCCACAAATTTGTGCTTTCCATTGCAAGTCCTGTGTTTGAATCGATGTTCTTCGGGCCATTAAAAGAAGAAGGAAATATTTTAGTTCCGGACGTCACTCCTGAAGCATTCGAAGTGATGATCACGTGAGTACGTTTTCAGGCGTTTGTTTATACCTTATAAGATTAATAAAAACTATTCAATAAAATCTGACCTGTCCGACAGAAACTTTGCAATATCTCGTTCAAAAGAATCAGTGATTCTTTTACAGTTCAGGAAACGCTGGTTATATTAAGCGCCAAAGTAACTAAGGATATGAGGAGGGTTTAGTATAATAAGTCTATAATAACAATGTGTATTCTTCGTTCGGTTAGCTGTTTGTTAATTAAAGAACCCCATGGTTCCTGGAAAAAAAATTCCATACTAAACTTGCCTGAGAACGACTAACTGAACCATGTGGTGAAAATAAAATCCATCAAATTCCAGGCGTCATTAACGAGATTACAACTCAGGCCTTTTCCAACCTGTGTCGAAAAGCCCACACACAGTCTACTGACTGTTCTGAGAATAACATTGCCTATGTTGTGGCAAAGTTTCTGGAAGAGAAAGAGAGTCAGAAAATTGTTGAACATGCAAAGACGTTAAGCATGTCCGCGTGTTATGTGCATTTAATTCTGACTGATGACCTCATAAAATTGATGAAATTTTAAACATCAATATGAATCGTCCAAACTGAAGTCGCCGCAAACCGTACCCACTGGACTTCGCAATGACTTCTGCACAAAAGATTCCTTTCGTTGCAGGGCATTTCCAAATGTACTGCCACTCCTATGTACTAGTGAGTAGGCATTTAGAAATCTTTATTGCAATAATGATAATAATAATAACAGCATATCAGAAGCATTGATCGAATATACTGTAATAACAGTATATTCACTCAAACATATGGAAATACATACAGTATATGGACATAAAATGAAGTACATTTCAAAATACAGTATATGCGTACCCAAAGAAATATTCATCGCAGCTTTCCAACCTTTGAAAAAATGTAACTTACTGAACCTGATAATCACAGACGCAAAGACGTCTTGTAGTATTGAACCCGAAAGTGTTTATTATCAGGATAAGATGCCCACTTACTATTGAAAGAATTCAAATGTGATTTTGGCTATTCACAGTGGAGGAAAAATCTAAAATTTAACCTTAACTCGATAAAGGAGGGAAAGATTTTACGCTTATTTAAATTTGCCTCAAGGGTCGGGTCACTCACCGAAATAAACTTGTATTGACTCATTTCCAAACAACTTAGTAAAACATAACAAATAAAAAATATAAAAAAAAAAACAAATTGCATTAGTACAATTCTTTTTTCTGTTCTGAGATAGCCTCGATATCTCGTTTTATTCATATATGTGTCCACAGAGTGAAAGACACTTCACATTTATTTGCATTCATCTGTTTCACATATTAAAATCAAGTTTTACTGTTACGTATCTCACCATATTAGATTAAAATGCAACCTTGAACGAGTTCGATAGGAATATGAGGAGATTACGACGCACCTCCAGAGATATGGTCAGTTCACTAAGAGTACATCATGTTTGCATTCACCAAACATGTATTAGTAGTGGCCGCATGGTGCAAGAAAGCCTATGGCTTATGCTGTACCAGCCAAAGAAAAAAAAAAAAAACGAATAAAACAATGATAGAAAAAACAAAGAAATAAATAATACTTAATAAAAGAAAAGGAAATTAAACCTATCATCCTATGCGCTTCCCTTACCCGAAAGTACTATCCAGATGACCTTTGAATTTCCCCAAACTGTCTGCATCAACCACCCATGTAGGCAACTTATTCCAGTAATTTATAACTCGCTGGCTAAAATAAAACTTCCTGCAGTCCAATCTAAACATTTCCCCCCGTAACTTGAATTTATGTCCCCTAGTTCTAGCATCATTTATAATCTTGAAAATTTTGTCCTCATTCATTTTACTGATGCCTCTCAGAGCCTTAAACACCTCAATCAAATCTCCTCTAAGGTGTCTAGTTTCCAAACTCTGCAACCCACATATTCGAAGTCTTTCTTCATACGGACGCCCTTTTGCCGATCTCACCAGGCGAGTTACCCGTCTTTGCACCCTTTCAAGAAGCTCGATGTCTTTCTTTAGGTGCTGTCTCCAAACTGAAACACACGTCAGAGTGAAGGCTGACGAGGAAAATGCCGATATAATTATTGTCCAAGAGCAATATTCCAACGAAAAACAGGTAAAGGGGTACCCTTTGACTTACAAGACCATTCTGTGTGATGAAGACACTCCCTGGGCGGCGGTGCTCATCAGGAATCCTAATATAACAGCCACCAAAGTGACGCAGTTATGTACGACCTGGGCGGTTTGCGCCCACGTAATCACACCCATAGGATATCCTACCGACAGTTACACGTGCTTGTAGGACAACCAGTACCCACGCGCTGCAGGTCTTGGCCGGGGCTCTTCCCCTTGACTTAGAGATCATGCGTAGGGGAATGAACTACCACATAGAGAAAGGAATACCTTGTACATACCATGGCTATACTGTGGACGTTAATGCACCACAAAAAAATAAAAAGACAAGGCTGCAAAAACACCTGATGCAAGTTTGGCAGGAGCGCTGGGCCAACTCAAATAAGGGAAATATCACCAGGAAATTCATTCCGAACATCGACAGGATGTACCCCAGTCCCCCAACTTGGTTTCAACCTGGCTTATACACCACCTATTTATTGACTGGTCACGGGGCCTTTACAGCCAAGCTGGCAGCGCTGGGGATTGAGGTGGATCCGAGATGTGCCTGTGGGGAGCTTGAGTGCTGGGAGCACATTATGTATGTTTGCACCCATTATGAGGACCTCAGGTGCAGACTGATCACTGCAATACACTACCTCCCCAAGAACTTGGAATCACATCTATTGGACTCACTTGAGGAATACAGGGAGCTAAAGGAATATGCCCAAAAACTATTTGGTAGGCGTAAAACATTGATAGCCATCTACAGAAGATAAAAAAAAAAAAAAAAAAAAAAAAAACACAGAACATGCGTGGAGAGGACTCAAGGAGAACCTCGCCCAGGAACCTGCTTACTACTAATCATTTAAAACCAGCGATCGCAAGAATAACCCCATGGAGCTGCGGATCTTCCCATGATGAAGAGAACCACAGCCATAGCTAACAGACTAACAATGGACCTGACCAGTGTTCATAGCTGAGGAAAAATATGGCTACCAATGACAGAGAAGACCAACGAAGATAGAGAAACTCCAAGTTGCTGCCTCAACGGAGCCATATTGGCTCTATGCTCTGCACTCTCTTGTGCAGTGCAATTCTTTTACTCCCACACCCGGCAGAGGAGGGAGGTGACGGCTTGCTGTCGCCTCTCTTCCCTGCCACACCATTTCTTCCCTCTGGTGGGGCATGGGCATGCCTCACTGAAAAAATTGGGGGTCACCTACCCTATCGACCCTCTTCTTCCTATTTCACCCACCAGCCTTCATTCTCCCCTCCCAGCACTTTTTCTTGCACAGAGTATAGCCCTACACGTCCAAATTTAAATACACCAAAAAATTTCGCCCAACCTTTTAGGCACTTCAGAAACAGGCTTTCAGCGTCAAACCCCATATTAGTGCTTTAATGTAAGTGATTTAAAATCAACCGCGGTCGTTCCAATTTTATTTTAGGTCCTAGCCACTAAAATCCTAGGAAAGTAAGTGGCAGGACCTGCCAGAGTACAATTGACTCAATGGTAACACCCGGCTAGCCTCCACGTGGCGAGGTATGGACAACGTCTGGTCCCATTAGGGGCCTGGCGGCCAATAAGCCGGATAAACAATGGGCACAACATATAACACTACTCATGACCCACACACTTCTAAATCTCTGGCTTTGACAGGGTACTGTCACCGATACATAGAACATTCGCGGAGATGGGAGAAATCCCAGGAGCCGCTAGACCCTCAATATACCTCATACCTCATACCCATAGGATCCTTCTATGTGGTCTCCTTATGTTGTAGACTGGGAGTAGAAATCACTTTTGCCATAAACTACCTTCAACACCTCTTGGATGTTCTTCCAAACCAGAAAATCATCGTCGGAGCAGATGTAAATTGCCGCTCGCCTGCCTGGAATAGTGCAACCGAAGACAGAAGAGGAACAAATAATGGCCAGCTCTTAGAAAACTTCCTTGCGCAGTCACCGCTAGCTCAACCAGCCGCACCAACTCCCCACCTTTTGCAATACGCTGTGGGAGGCAACGATTGATATCTCACTTGCATCCACCAACACGGCCGCCCACGTCTCCGACTGGAAGGTGGAAAACTCCTGGACAACCTCCGATCACCGTGTTATCACGCTGAAAAACCCTCTAGGACACTAACCAGAACTCTGATCCCAAGATAACTGGACAACCGATATGCAATAAACAAGGCAGACTGGAATCTGTTTGCTGAGACGCTCCTCACAGCAATAAATGCTGGAGAACAGGACCTAGTGCTGGAAGAGGATCCGGACATCCTTCAACGAAAGATTACGGAACTCATCACCAAAATCAGCAAGACAGCAATTAAGAAGAAAATTCCATCCCCAGGGGCACTGCCTTGGTGGAATCAGGATCTGCAGTCACTGTGGAAGGAGGTCATCATGCAAAGGAAAGAATTTCAAAGAGCCCGGCGCTCTTGGCCAGAAGCTGAAGTAGAAGTCATGAGACAGCGCTACAAGGCTGCCAGAAACCTGTATACGGACTCAATCAGAAGAAGCAAACAAAACTCCTGGGAGCAACTCGTCTGCAACATGGGAAACACAGACCCCTGGGGGGTGGTATATAAAGTTACCACCAACAAACTCCCCAGGTTGAAGTCCTTACTACTACCAGAACACCGCAGGGACTGCTTACAGCATCATGGGAGCAGTCGATTGAAAACATCCTCAACTTCATCTTCAAGGAACAGGTTTACCCGCAGTCCCAAGCACAATGCAGGCTTTGTAAAGAAAACGATGACTACGCCACTGACAACCAGGAACAGCCGTTCAGAGCGCTGCTGCGCAGATAAAAACTAGGAAATTCACGGCCAAGGATATGCTTGAACCGGAAATCACAAAGCGTGTTGTGGATTTAACAACAGGACTCCGACTTCGACTCTATAACTGTTGTCTGAAACAGAGGTACTTTCCCAAGGACTGGAAAATTGCCAATACTAAATTAATACTAAAAAATCCTAACAGAAACCCAACTCTTCCGACCTCCTATCGGCCATTGCTTTGCTGCCGGTCTTGAGCAAGCTCTATGAAAGACTTTTATACAAGCAGATTCAACAGTACTACTCCACAGCAAACCTCGAAGCAGCAAACCAATATGGCTTCAGGTCGGAACTGTCAACAATCGAAGCCATCAGGAACCTTATAAATACTGCCAAAGTAAATACTTTCTGGTGATCGCTGTGGATTTTGCTGGGGCGTTCGACTCCCTCTGGTGGCCGAGCGTCCTTGGCAGACTCAGCAAAGCGCATGCTCCCATAAACCTTGACAATACTATCAAAGCATATCTGTCTCAAAGAAGAATTGAAGTCATAGCGCCCTTCCAAAAAATAACAAGAAATATTCATAGAGGATGCCCGCAGGGGTCCGTCCTTGGCCTCTGCTTTGGAATATTGTCTTCGACGACTTCCTTGACACCAACTTGGGGAAAGTAAAGTGCCAAGCCTTCGCAGATGACCTTGCACTGATGGTGGTGGTGGTGGCCGACTCCAGGGCCCAACTGGACATACAGGCAAACCATGCCCTAGAGATCCTACAACAATGGGCGGAAGAAAACTTTCTACAAATTGAACCGACAAAAACAACGTAGATTCTTCTCAAAGGATCATTAAATATCAGAAGACCTCCACAAATTAAAATAAAAGGGAAAATGATAAAGCTTTCCACCCAAATGAAATATCTAGGTGACATCCTTGACAACAATCTCTCCTTCCAACCTCACCTCAAGCAACTAAGAATTAAAATTAGAAACTACTCTGCACTGGTCGCCCGTGTTACAAGGCACAACTGGGGCCTGAAAAAGCGAACACTCTCTCTCTACTATAAGGCTACATTTATACCAGCAATCTCATATGCTGCTCCAATCTGGTTCCACAAGACAGCCATGGTCGTAAATAAAAGAATTCTTGATTCAATCCAGAGATCAATCCTAACAATAACCTACGCATGCAGGACTGTTAGTACGCAGGTGCTCCGGGTGCTGGCGGGGGTTCTCCCGCTGGACCTGGAGATTGTCAAGTGTGGTCTGTCATACTACTATCTAAATCTAAAGGGATGCCCGTCACATTCATGGGGTACACCATCGAATCTACAAATGACAGAAAGACAGAAAAGACACGATTATTGGGGCATCTGAAGCAAGAATGGCAAACCCGCTGGACAAACAGCACCAAAGGAGAAGTGACAAAGAAATTTCTTCCGGACATACACAAAGTTTACCCTAAATCACCGCCTTGAGGTCTGCACTCCACTTACCTCCTGACGGGTCACGGACCTTTCAATGAAAAACTTACAGCCTTTCGGCTCGTGGAGGACCTACATTGTCCATGTGGGTAACGCGAGAGCTGGCAACATTTGATGCACCAATGCCCGCTGTACGACGACCTACGTGGAATCCTAATCACCAGACTAACTTACTCACCTCAGTACCGGGAACACCATCTCCTGGACAGCTTCTATGATTACACTGCGCTCACCAAATTTGCACAAGACTTATTTGCAAGAAGGAGAACACAAATTGCAATAAAAGATGCATGCCGTTTGCCCAGGGTTCCCTGCACATGGGCATCCAAACTGAACCAGACTATGACCGTTATGGTGGGACCTCACTCTCTCTCCCAGGATTGAACATCCATTGCAAATGATAGACAATCCGTAACCACTATGCGGACTCTACTAGACAATGATCTCTCTGGAGAGACTTTTCTCCCATGTGCGACGCAACGACTGGACATGACCACAGTAGCTGTAATGCAGTACGCCGCCTGGCGTTCTAAACTGGCCACCCTTGCCCAGTTCACTTTTAAAACCCCATCTCTAGGCAGGGAAGGGGAAAGAGATGGGCCTCTGTCTCATCCCCTCCCCTGCCTCCCCCTTCTTCCCCTGGTGGGGCTTGCTCCACTGACACTCCTGGAATCGCCTTCTCTTTCGTTCCCATACTTCTACCTGTTCACCCAAATCTTCAGTCTCCCCCCCACTCTACAAATGACATCTACAAATGACAGAAAGACAGAAAAGACCTTTACCGACCGAACGTGAATCTCCCAACTGCAAGCTGCTAAACTTCAATGTGAAAAATTAACCTAACCTTCATTTAAAACATATCTCAGCCTTATTTAAACCTCTAGCGTCTACCCCCTTTTTTTTTCTTTTTTTTTTTTAACATTGGCCCTAGCCACTGAAATCTCAGGAAATTAGGTGGCAGGGCCTGCCAGAGTAAATAATTGTAATACTGGTGTACCTAGTCTGCCTCCACGGGGCCGATTGTGGGCAACGTTGGGCCTCAGTAGGGGTCCAGCGGCTAAATGACCAGATGAACAACGGTACACGACAGTACACATGTACAGTATCCGTACACTTTTAAACCTCTGGCCTCAACAGTGTTCTGTTTCACGTGACAATGTATACTACACGGAGATGGGGGGAACCCCTAGTGCCGTTTGACACGAATACTTTTTACACTTTACTTTGTCCGTAAAATTAAATTTAGCAGAATACTATCCTGTTACTCTCCTAAGCCTTCTAAATAGGTGCCTGACAGAAGACACCTTTCCAACATCCTGAAAAACGGCAACCCTGAAATTTATATTGAAAAATCCCGATAAGCCAACACAAATTCCAACCTCCTACCGCCTAATTGCCTTGCTTTCTGTAATGGCCAAGTTACAAGAACGTCTGCTCCTATTTCTCTTAACCGCCAGATATGAAGAACAAAAACTTCCAAGTGACAAGCAATTTGGATTCAAAGCAGGTTGCAGCACAGAAGATGCCATCATATTAATCACTCAAGCAACTCACACAGCCTTTAAGTACTCCCTTGCAATCATGGTAGACTTCGCTGGGGCCTTGGATCGACTATGGTGGCCCAGTGTTCTTCGGAGGCTTCGGCAATCAAATGTTTCCAACAACCTATATAACGGTTTAAGGTCATATTTAACTGGTAGAAAAGTCCACGTTACCAACAGATTCCAGACAGTGACTAGGTACATCGATCGAGGCTGTCCGCAGGGCTCGATCGATGTACCGAGGCTGTGCTTGGCCCGTTCCTCTGGTCTATTGTCCTGGATGAGTTCCTGGGCATGGACCTGGGAGATGTTGAGCCCTTGACCTTCGCGGATGATCTTGTCCTTTTGGTATGTGCTAACACCAGGACGAACTTAGAGAAAATGGCAAATGGAGCACTGGGAAAACTTCAGAACTGGGCAGCCCTGCACAACCTTACCATTTCAGGAGAGAAAACAAAGTCCATACTCCTTAAAGGCAGGCTACAAATCACAAGACCACCTACAATAAAATTAAACTTTATGCCCATACGGCTGCACGCTGAAGTCAAGCTCCTAGGTATCTTCTTAGACTCGGAGCTTACCTTCCACCACCACCTAAAGTATCTAGCCAACAAAATTCAAAGGTACAGTGCTATGATAAGGCGGGTCAGCAGGGCAGACTGGGGGCTGAAGCACAAAGCTCTTACTCTGATATACCAAGCGGCATATGTGCCAATTTTGTGTTATGGTGCCTCCATCTGGTACCGAAAAGCCATCCTAGCAAGAAATAAACGTAAGCTGGATCCAATCCAGAGATTCATGCTCCTTTCAATTTGCAGGGCGTGCCATACCGTCAGCACCCCTGCTCTGCAGATATTAACTGGATGTCAGCCACTATACTTAGAAATGGTTAAAAGAGGGCTTTTTTACCATTTAAGGAAGGGAGTTCCAACCCAACTGTTTAATTTTCAACTTGACACCACAAACGGCACCAGGCAGGAAAGACAACGGATAACCCAACATCTTAAAGAGATATGGCAACATGACTGGGAACACTACAATAAAAGGAGCCATTACAAAACGATTCCTTCCATCTATAAGTTCAACTCACCCAGAACCTCCACCCTGGTTTTCGCTTGACCTCCATGTGACCTTTATCATCACCGGCCATGGATCCTTCCAACAAAAACCTGACCGCTGTCAGAATTGAGAATGATTCACGTTGCCACTGCGCTGAAGAGGAGTCCTGGGGGCACCTGATGTATGAGTGCCCCAGCTACGACAATATTAGGCTTAAATTCCTCACCACAATTCCTCGCAATCAAGAATCCACTCCGCTACTCGAGGAAGACACCTATAAGGCATTAACCACCTACGCGCAAGAAACATTTGCACTTAGGCGAGCTAAGATTGCAGAACTCAGAGCCCAAGAACTAAACCGGACCGGCGTGGGAATACTCTCCATCCATAGCACTCCCTGGTTTGTGGCCTGACACAAACCAGAACACACCCAAACATCTCACACCCAAACATTTACATTTTTTTTTTGTCGCTATACAGTGTTCCTGTACCAAAACAGAGAACAAGGTGGAGATGGGATTTCAGCCAAGGAGCCACCCGGAAACATAAATACACACACACATACAGATGTTCCCACACGAGACTGTATATTTTAAATTGTACATAAATCTTGTTTATAAATTAATGTATAAATCTTGAAAATGTGTGTGTGTGTGTGTGTGTGTAAATAAATGAAAAAAAAAATGAATGTCCGTAAAACTAAGTACAAAGTTCGGTTCTCCTGACAAGAGAGTCTTGTAATACACGTGAATGATTCACAGATAACAAAAGGAACTCACTTTGTCCGAAATACTTGTACCTTTACCGTTTCCACCGACTAGAATGAAATCTATTTCCCATCTACTACGACTTGCAGATCCTATTTCTTACGAGGATAAGTTATAATTCTCATGGATCCCAAACCATGAATTAGTCATCTAGATCTTGGACTCAACTCATTTCATCATATGAAACATCCTAAGACAAGCTTTTCATCACCCTTTCTATCCTAATTTAATTGTGCTGAGGAATTGCGCACAAATTATTTCAATAATCAAGGAGCATGTTCTTACATATTATGGATATGCTAAAATAGCCACTGTGCTACTTTAGCTTCCGTGATCCATTTCCACTATCTAATATACTCTTTATCTTTAAGATAAAATGGCCTGCTATGGACACAATATGATTAAAGACACCTTCTGTTTAAGCAATTGCACATACTGGTTATTCAATTTTTGATTGGCATTCATGATAATAGTGACCTGCACAACACGAACAAGTGATTTCTTTGGAATAATATCATTCCGTAGTGTCCAAAGCCCAAACAACGATAACAGTTGGTTAGTAAATAATATCGCGTAAATTAATATGCTCTCCAACTTATAAAAATGCGGTCAGATTGTTCCAACAACCGGGAAATCACAATATAATTGATCTTTATTGAGCCCCTGACAAGAGAGGTGCCGGATAAAGGGCTCCATCAGTTCTTCTGCATCAATTTCTGAACTAATATCAAAGACGGTTATGCATGGATTTAATCGGTCTTTTTATTGTAACCCAGATTCATATGTAGCTCAATTTGCTTGAATCAACTCAATGTCCCACATACTATTCACTTTTACAATCACTGCATTATCCTTAGCTTCTCGAATATACCTAACCTTAATATTCGTTAAGGTCAATTTAATTGCAGACAGGAAAACAGTTTTAACCTGTCAGCTGAAGAAAAAGGAGCCTCTTCCTCACCTTAATTACAATTATTCGCTATGACGGACGCTCCTGAGTCATAGGGTGTGATAGCATCCTTCATCACCTCATTTAAAAGTCGTTTTGGTCTAATAGTCTTAGATCTTCCTCATTGGAACTTTGGCGTATTCGCAACCATCATTCGGAATGGATCCTCTTCCAAGGAATTCTATTCAAGGCAGCAGTGCATAGCACACGCTTCTTGATTAGACCGGGGTTCGAGCCCGTCGCCACCAAATACGGATGATGCGGAAAGGTCAGGGAATGACCACCGCATATCCCGGAGCAATATGGCCTTAGTTGCTAATGCTCCTAAAAACCAAACAATATATATATATATTCAAGGTCAGTAGCTGATCGTGCATATCTATCATTGATATGAAGTTGTAACGGGTCTTCCTTCAAGAAATCAGAATTCATTTCCGTTTGTACAGAGCAATCTGTAAGTTTTCCCCATTTGAATTTTCCTAATCTTTTCCAATTTCTTCCAGATAAAACCTGTACTGCAGTACTAAAACTCCGCTCAAATTGACATGTTTCATTTCCTCCAGAAGTTGATATTCCTCCACTCTTCAGTCGGACATCAGTCCCTCTTCTGTCCAAATCGCTTTTCCTGAATTAGTGAAGGAGTCGAACAGAAGGTACCAGCATTCGAACGTACAAGTGTGTGTCACACTATCAAGTTCAGAACTGAAGGTTCTACCGTTACCTCGTCACGTGTCTTCAATTTTGTCCTACATTAATATTAATTCGTGATTTAAACTATAAAATGTAACATCACTAATTTTAAGATGCATTTAATGTAATCTTTAAATCGAATTTAGTTCTTGTGGCATGATTTTCATACCGAGGTGAATGACTTCTAATATTTTTCAGGTACTTGTACACAGATGAAGTTTCCATTTCTTCAGTGAACAGAGCCATGGATTTATATTACTGCGCAGAAAAATATCAAATTCCGATGATTAAATTGAAATGCGAAGAATTTCTGGTGGAACAAGTTGACAAAGGGCAGGTTTGCAAAGTTTATGAGTTTGCCAAATTTATGGGGATAAGTGCGGTACTCACTAAATGTATAGATCTAATTCACCACGAAACAAAGGCTGTTATTGAATCCGCTGACTTCTGGCATTGTGAGAAAGACACTGTGCTGCTCATAGTACGCAGTGATGTTTTGACAGTTCATTCAGAATATTTCCTGTTTGAAGCTGTTTATAAGTGGGGTATAAACCATCTCTGGAAGGAAGGTGTTGATCCAACGAAAGAAAACTTATGTAACGTTCTGGAAGATGTTCTGACCTATATTAGATTTCCTTTAATGTCGGGAAAAGAACTCGTCCACGTGTCAGAAACAGGACTGCTGAAACCCGAAGAGATCATTCCTCTGTTGTGCCGTAGTATAATCCCTGAGAATCAGCCTCGCTCACTTCTAGGAGGGAAAGGAAATTGTCCAAGACTCCGTCCTCTTTACAATGTAACTGTTTGCTATTTGGTTACATTTGGGAAAGGCTTTGAAACGGAAAATATTGGCTATCCACATGAAGAAGAAAGTTCCGACTCAGAAAGCAAGTTGTCCTTGACACTAGAAATGTTATCAGGTTCATTGGAATTCTCATATATTTCACTGATTGTGAAAGCCACGGACGGATATGAACTATCTGTAAAGGACGTTTTCGTGAAATCACTTTCAGATTCTTCAAAGGCCGTGAGATTTCTCAGAGGGAGCCGCGAGTACGCTAACAGGAGCATGTTTTGTAGGAAAGGAGAGAAATTTAAAATAACTGGAAAGGTCAATGGATTGAAAACCGAGAGAATTTCTTCCATTGTGCAGCAGAAAGTGAGTGAAGTGAGTGGTAGAAAATTTCGTTTATCCTTAGAAGGTAGATGGGAGGTACAGTCGGTGTGCGTTACAATGTGGTATGCAGCATCACGAGCTGGTCAAAGAGAGGCTGAAAATAAATTAAAATTATGAATCCGTTGTGGAACTTTTGTTAGAATAATTTCAGGAAAGAAACTTTGAGCGTTAAATTTGTTGCCAGCCTTGAAAATCTCTGAAATCGTTGTTTTTCTTCCTCGGTAGGGATCTGACAGCTACTACATTTTGTTCAGATAGTTTTTAAAGAAGGGAACATATTTTAAAAAGCAAGCAATGGTTTGCAAAACTAGGCTCCACCCAAATACGATACGAACTCAAAGTTTTGTTCTGTGATAATACTCTTTCTGCCTAACTCTGGCCTTGTTTCGTATCGTTTGTCATCTTGTTTGCTGAGTTTGCTCAGGAAGACCAAGTGAACGTTTTTTTGTTACTTAAGATTTCAAAAAATTACCTGAAATAATGAATTGGCAAATAACTTTTCAATGATAAAATATAACCCTTTCCTCATTTTTATTTCATCTTCAATCAAAATTTGTTACAGAATTGAGCTAGACTGGTAGAGAATTCAAAATGAATAAAATAAATGCTTTCTGCTATATTATTTCCGATATTATTGTGATTATTCTCAAATTTTTCTGGTGAACCCAATCTAAATGGTATAAATATCGGCAAGACCATTTATCTCACCTTTTATCAAAACTTCTTTAAGACAGGCTTCAACCATAGTCGTGAACTGCATATCACGACTCATACTACAAGCTGTTCATGACCACCACGTTGACTCTGCTACCGACTAAGAGCATAATATTTCTCCAAAAAATTTGGGAAAAAGCTTGATCGTGGGTCAATTCATGGTCCTATAATCATTCCCATATGTTGTCCTGGCAATATATCAACACTGTTTAGAGAACTTCATGTTGGACTGAATCTATGCATTCTCCATTACCTTCAGTTGTAGGACCACTCTGTTATACTGTTACCCAAGTGGACAATTTTCTGGCACTGTCACCTGGACCTTGGTATTAAATGGGATGAAAGACTCACCTTTTTCTCAACACTTCGCTCACATGAAGACAAAAATATGCGCTGTTTTATGGGCTACTAGAAGTAATAGGAATTAGGGATCCTCAGCTGCCGACCAAGTACCTTTTAAAGTGTGTCCTTCCAATTCCAACGTACGCCTCTCAAATTTGGTCCTCAGCTCCTGATTAACATTATAAGTCCATCCTTGGGATCGAGCACTGCTTTTGAGATGGCTTAACAGAGTTGCTGGCCACCCTTTTTCTATCTCAACGGCCATTCTGTACTCAAACTTTGACATCACACCCTGGATGCAGCGGACAATTAACAGGAACATACACACTCTCGCACAAATGCTCACAGGCAGATTGGATCCATCAGCCCTGGATAATGTTCTAGTAAAACCACGTGCCACTGCTAAACACTGCGGAGGACTAAATCTTCCACTTCGTCCAACCCTGAACAATCTTGGTAGCCTACGAAGATTCTTCCCGTCCAATACAGCAAAAATATTTAACTCCCTGCCCATAGATGCCGAAAAACTCTATGAGGATGCAACGTACCGGAAAGTCATCTTCCGGAATTCTTATAGACTTTTGAATCGTGAATCAGCTTTAATGTGACAATATACCAAAGAGTTGTGACTAAATGAAACTGTCATGGTTTAAACCACAAATGAAACTTTCTACTTTAAGAAAAACAATATTTAGCAAGCTCTTGTCTGGAAAATATGCTTTCACTAACAGTTGTGTAAATATATAATTTATATATGGAATTACTGATTTGTAAAAATATGATTTGCATAATGTGGAAACAGAATTATTAATGTATAAATATATACTGTATTAAATATAAAATGTGTATAAAATGTATTTGGGGACTAGACTATATATTCAGTTTATGTAACCCACTGACCCTTAGTATCTCATACCCTGCTATGTAATTAGCACCCTCCTGGAACTTAGCCATCTAGGGGTGGTTCCTTTTATGGAACGAACAGATGATAATAACAAAAATAACTTTCATTATCCGATTTAAACCTCATTTGCCAATCTGCAGCCCATCAACTAATATTGAGATTATTAATATTGCTTTCTCTTGTTGCCTCTCTAACGTGGAGGTACATGAAACATTCATCGAGTAAAGTGAGAAATGCTCTCCTACTAGATCCAGTAAGCAACCCACAAGTCCAAGTCGATATCTAGAAAGTTTAACTCTCCAAATATAAGATGTTTTGATTTTCTGAGCCACTCTGTCGCAGTGCGTATAGGCGTTAATTACACGCATCGCAGTCGTTTGTACTACAGCATATCATACCCCTAACACCCCTTTTTTGTTGTCCCACCAGACTCAGAATACATTACGCTGGCAACCCATTCCAACTGTATCGTCAGCTGCTGTCGTCGTGTGTGTGTTATTTACATTATTTTTCTTTATTATCACTGTATTATTTATCGTAATGAAGTATTATCTAAGTTTTTTTAATGAAAACTCCAAACACGAAACACATTATGTAATTTGAGAAATAGATGAAGATACTTGTTGACATTAGATTTGAATTTGAGTAGATTGCAATTGTGAAGGGAGGCTGTTCCAGAAAACGGAAGTTGAATGGATAAATGAAGATAAGAAAAGTTGGTTCTGTCAGATTGAAATTGGACAGTTTGGAGGATGTTGACTGATTGCAGCAAGTGTTGGGTCAGTTTTGAAGAGAGATGGGAATTACAGAAGCTAATTCAGAAGAACAGTGCCAATGGAAAAGGTATGCAGCAGAAACAGAACGTCTATGAGACTGTAGAGACTTTGTTAGAGATGAGTCATTAATTAATATAACGGTCCTCTTTTGAATGGAATATAGCAACTTGAAAGAGAGGTTTTGTGGGTACAGCCCCAGACGTAGGCACAATGTTCCATGGTAGGGCGGATTTGAGATTTACACAGAGCGAGTAGCTGTTTAGAAGAAAATTAACGCCGAGAGCAAAAGAGAACCCCCAGTTTTTTAAGATGTAGAAGAAGCAACATTTGTGATGTGTTTATGCCTAGAGAGATTAGAAGTCAGGGTAATCCCTAATAGAGATATGATCATGCCTAGAAATCTGAGTGTCATCGAAAATAGAATTGGAAACAGAATAAATGTTTTTACGAGATATAAGACAGCATTGAGTTGCAGGAGGATTGAAATTAACCAGTGATCTTTTCCCCACTGAAGAATTACCTGGAGATCGATCAGCATTTTAGGAATTGGTAGTAGATATTCGAGAAGTTGGAGCTGTTTGTGCAGGGCAAGTTTTCTAAAACTGGAAGTTATGCTGCAAAAGTGGTGTCATCAGCAAAACAGTTGATAGGACTTCCAGTCAATGGAATAAGGTCATTAATATTCAAGATAAAAAGAGTGGGAGAAGAAACTGAACCTTGAGAAACATCAGCATCAGTGCAGGTGTTAGACGACAGATCGACCAACATCCGAAATGAGCGGTCTCAGATAATACGAAATTGCAGATAACACTAGACAATTCATAAGATTCAAGATTAAAAACAAAACCTTTATGCTAAACACGATCAGAGGCTTTTGAAATGGTAAGAGCAACTGCTTTTCATCAAACATTGCTGTGGAATTTTCCCTTAGATGGGTACATATGTCAATATATCACCTGTGAATCCAAAATAACGGAATTCATAATGGAAAAATTTCATCAAATGGAAAGTTTAATATAATTTTGGAGCTCACATTTATATTCAACATTAGTTTCGAAAGAATATAAATGAACGCAATGGGACGATAATAATTGGATGAAAAAGGTTTGGCATCCGTTTTAGGAACTTCCTGGATATTAGCAAATTTACAAGAAGGAAAAACACCAGTGGAATCAGAAAGTGTAAACAGGAGACACAGAATAGGAGAAAGAGGATCATACGTTTTGAGAACAAGTGGAGAAATGCCATCAGGACGTGCAGCTTTTTGGCATCTAGATTGTTCATAATTATTCTGACATCTTGGCAGAAGATCACAGTTGACATTGAAAGGAATGTAATTGGATTGGCAAGAGATAGTTTACCAAGATCATCGATGCATGAGCCAAAGAAAAGTGGAATGCAATCGCGTCAGCTTTATCTTTAGCTGAAATGGTAACAGAACCATCAGATTTTAACAGAAATGAAGTACAGATGAGAAAAAATGATGGCCAACAGCTTTGGCAAGAAACCAGAATGATCAAGTGTGGTTTAGACAACAAGTAACTTTTCTTCTTCTTGTAGCCTGTTCAAAACCTATTTTGTACGGATTAATAACTGCTTTACAATTTTTGCGAGCTTTGGTTTTGGCAGAAAAATGAACCTGGAGATTTGGATTCAAGCCAATTACGATATGCAACATTCTTATCTTGAACAGCCGTTGCACATTTATTGGAAAACCAAAGTTTAGATAAAGAACGAGATTTTAAATTGGAGTGTGGAATGGAGGATTTCATCCATACAAGAATAATTGCACTGACACGATCTGGCAAAAGTTGACATCAGAAATTTTGAATCAGTAATCCAACCAACGGAAAGAAGAAAATAAATGTCGCAGGTCATCTCATTTTGCATTCTTGTAATGTCAAACAACACGAGGTTGGGAATAGCCATGAGATAAAGGTTCCATTGGACAGCAGAGATCATCGCCAACTTGCGATCGGAGGTGTCTAGAGGACTACTCTAAACGAAAATATAAAATTAAAACATGTTTGCCTTTAGCTTGTTGCTGCTTCTGAGTTCACCTAAAAATCTCTCAAAGATTGAACAAAGGCTTCCATTGCCTTGAGGGAGGGAGATCTTAAATACGGGTACTTAAGCCTTTCCAAGGAAACGGTGTGATCCGCTATTTGAAATAAGGATAATTCCGTATGTTTTAATGATTTCGATTTTTCAATTATGAAAATATTTCTGCTGCTCACACTAAAGAGCAAAACCGAATATTCGTATTTACAGCTTTGGTTCACACAAGAGACAAATACCGTTATCCAAGATTCTGCATAAGTTGCTAATATCGTTTTTAAATCTTGGAGAATCAGTTGTTGGGTTTCCTAAAATTAGTGAACATATGCTGAACTATAAATACTCTGTAATACGTGATTTTAACGAGGATGAAAATGGACACTTTCTAGCAGATAGGTGGTTATTCATTCAATTACGTTCGATTACCAGTGATTCTTGGACTATGATAGCCGATTCTGTTACCTCTACCAAGACTCTATAGATATGAACCCGAATTAGATACTTTACAGGAACAATCTGTTGCTGTGATTATGGAAAACACTAAGGAATTATTTGTTCTATTAATT
Organism: Mastigoproctus giganteus; assembly: GCF_048544385.1. Lineage (NCBI taxonomy): Eukaryota > Metazoa > Arthropoda > Arachnida > Uropygi > Thelyphonidae > Mastigoproctus > Mastigoproctus giganteus. The sequence continues at coordinate 224,903,335 of NC_143584.1, forward strand.
TTTTTCAGGTTGAATACGAATTTAGCACTGGCGAGCACATTTACAGAATTTAAATTTCCCTAAACACAAGATTATAAAGTATGGTTTCTACCTTGACAAGTTAAGTTTAAAGAAGCTGCAAATTTAAATTTCTCTGTAATATATAACCAACAACACTGTACGTACCTCATTTTGTTCATCAAATAAAGGCCCATTATGGCTTTAGCTGCCAATGCGCCATTAAACATCAAACAAGCAAAATCATGAAAAATCATCTGAAAAAACCTTTTCTGTTTAACAGAAAATCGGCATCGTGACATGCAAATTCGGAATATCCAATAGAAAACGATTTACATCTTACAGAGTTGCACATTATGCGAATTATTCATGCCAATAAAAACCCGGGTTGTGACCACATCACTTCTTCCTTTTTTTTTCCTGTCTTGCTCAGTGAGATAACCACATCTGCAGCACTCAGGATGGGAAGTAATCGTCGTTTAGATAATTCTTCGAGTAGTGGGCTGGTGGACGACTTGAAGCCGGGCAGTCGCAGGCAGAGGTGGCAAGTTGGCTTAATGCGTTAAGCAGTTCGTCTCGGCACTGTGGAAACAGTTTCAGGAGACAGGAACCATTATAAGAAGAGCTGGCGAAGGTCGCCGCAGGCTATGTCAACCGGAACAGACCGCTATCTGACTCTAACAGCAAGAAGGAACCCTACGATGTCCTAACATCAACCATCTCTTGAGGTTTCTGCGGCCACAGATGAAAACATTCACAACCGGACGGTGCTATGGACATGAAGCCCTGACAAACGGGGCACAGTTCTGTTCTTTGATGAGCCCTGTTTTAGCGTACAAACAGATTCTGAACGTTATTTAGTCTGGAGACAACGAGGAATGCTACCACCCCTCTAACGTCAGAGAAAGGGATACTTGCTGTGGAGGCGGTGTTCTCGTGTGGGGCGGAATAATGATCAACGACCGCACCCCTCTTCATGTTTTTTATTAGGGTACCGAGAACAGATTCTCGAATCCTATGTGCAACTTTTTAGGGATCCGGTTGGCTCACGTTTTCTTTTCATGTACGACAATGCCAAGGCGGATAGAGCTCAAGTGGTGTTTAAAGTGTATGTGTCTGATTAATGCTCAAGTTGTGGAGGAATATCTTGAAAGTGAAGATATCCATCGACTGCCATGGCCAGCACGATCACAGACGTAAATCCGATCGAACATGAGTGGGATGCTGTTGGACATCGCATTGCATGCCGATAGCCAACTCCTCGGTCACTTAGGGAGCTAGGGTCTGCGCTGGTGGAAGAATGGGATTTGTTGCCACGGAATCTTATAGACACCCTTATATCGAGCATGATTCATCGCTGTTAGGTGTGTTAAGCCGTTGAAGCTGATCATACGCTGTATTGATATCACGTGACCACACTTTCGAGCATCTTGTATAGACTTCTGTGATGTGATCTTTTTTGGTAGTTCTTATACAGCCCCTATAAATATCCTTTATACTTGTCCAAAGTTTTTCGCTGCCTGCTCATTTTATGGTCATTTTATGGCACACCACCATACCAAATTTTGTCCCTCTTCATCGCAAGCTACACGAATTACACCACGTTTTCTACGTGTTCTGTTAATTTTGTCGAGCAGTTTATTATATTGTCCTCTACGCTATCACAGGGATATGAAACCACTTTCTAGGAGTAAACAAAACAACAATCCTTCCCCCAAGACTGCTTACCTCAGCCACTGAGCTTAAAAGAACTCCAAAAAATTCCCCTTGTCCTAATGGAAACAACAGTACAATGCTTGGTTTTACTTTGTACTGCTAATGCAACAAAATAAAATAATTTTTGTTTCATTGAAAATAAAATAAGCTATTTTGTTAGTAAAACGCTTTTTTTATTGGTAAATAGCTGAAGCGTATTCAGAATTTCGTGATGAGTACTTCTGTCTTCTTGCACTTTTTAGTGCAGAATACTACTTTTGAAATCGCTTCACCTCCGTGTATATATCGTCTTTCAGGTACTATTTCTCCATATTCCAACTCGTAACTGCTGCACTTCAATAACAAATTTAGACGCTAAATAGCAAAGCACGCACACACACACACACACATGGATTACAGCATATCGATAATGCAATATCATTGTCTCAATAGCCAGCCGTTTATGCCTCAGAAACCGAAACACTTTGTCGTCAGAAGTAGATCAACCATAACAAACCTCATGGCAGCACAGATCCATCCTTCAGGCCTTCGAAACTGAATCCGAATTATAAATGGCGTAGGCTGATTGAATCTGCTTTTCATAGCCCAGATATCACATTCCTTCTCAACCTTCTCCAATCCTTTTTCAGAATTAATGCAGTTCTGTTGGCTTTCCTCACCTCTTTGAAGAAGAATAAAAGTATTAACTTCACAATGAAGAAGTCCCACTATACCTGGAAGATCACTGAAGAAGGATTGGAAAAGGATTGCTGTAGTACCACAAGGTGGTGTCCTTTCTGGCTTTGAATTCTCAGCCATACTTATCCCTTTTTATGTGTCACCTCTCAATGTACATGTACATCCGTATATGTTTGATTTGGATGGGGGGACTGCGTTGGCCACAACATTCGAAATCTGCACTTTACTACCGGACAGTCAGGGATCTATAAACTCTGCCAGATTACCAATGATGAAATTATCCATCGCCTTTGAACTGCTCTGTAAAATGATGTGTTTATTTTATGATTGTGAGATGATATCAAATCCTTGGTTTGGATTTTGATTCACTTTCTCTACCATATTTTTTCCATGGAATCTAGATTTCTATAATTCCTAACCTCGTGAATATTAAGATCGTTTATTTAGATATTAACTAAATCGCTGTTCATTAAGGTAACGTTTCGGGAAGTTTGGTGTAAGCCATCCTCACACAAAATATACATAGGTTGTTGGAATAACTTTTATTCATGGTAAAACTTATTTTATTCCATGCAATATAAATGAAGATTTATGTACAGATAAAACGTATCCCCATTAAGAACAGAAAGATGAGAAATTTTGTAGAAATTGTTATCTAAGAAATTAAAAATGTATGATACAAGATTTTTCCGGGCATCCGTATATTTTTGATATAATTTAGGTGGGAGGACAGTGTTGGTGATAACATTCGAAATCTGCAGTTCACGGTTTACTTCTGGACGGTGAGGGGTGCTTTTACCAGTCACGTGAAGAGGAGTGAGCTCAGTAAAATATGACAAAACGCAGGCCTTGGATCATCCAGCCAGTTTTTAACTCCACACAGAATTTGCAGCCGTTAGACTCATATGTCTTCTTCCTTTTCTGCAATGTGGATGGTGCCAAGCATCTCACAATGTCTTTTCTGATACGTCCACTTATCCGAAGCTTCTCGCCTTTCTCACAACAAAAGGGTAGTCTTATGCTATTACGATTTCTTCGGCTGTATATTGTTTCTTTGTACTCGTTAGACGTAGCCAAAGAATTTACGAAAATGTCACAAAAACCTAATTTCTCGCCATCCTTAAACACTTCTAAATCAATCCAATTAATTTCTAAAGAACCTTCTAAGATTTCAAGAGTAAAATGAAGATTTGAGATGGCCAGATTGCATTCCTCATTAGGCAAGTGTGAATACTTTTCATTTTCCATTAAAAACCCTTCGTCAAATGTGATTAAATAGCAAACACAGATATCAGAATAAGGGCATGTCCTCGGATAATCTAATTTACTACCCACTGGTGACATACTGTAAAGTTGACGTTCCAAGTTGGGCGTTTCCTCAATCAGAGAACTAATTTCTTGACTTGTGATCAGTTTTGTTTTTAAAATTCTATCAATTTCCGACTCCGACATTAAACGAAATCTGATGTGGACAAAAATATCTTCCAAAAGATGACGCAAGGTGGCTCTTGTTGGAATAACAGATCTCTCTTCGAATCTGTTTTTACCCCACTCGTGAACAGCATTGAAGAGGCTGTATTCCGAGTCAACTGGCAACCTGTCACTACTCACTAAACGTCTCAAAGTGTCTTTTTGAAAATCCAGAAAATCAGATGATTTCTTAACAATGTCTATATACCTTCCGATCTGTAGAAGACATCTCCTGGTTAGGTAAAAGAGATCGTCAGAAGACTCAGCGAATTCATAAACTTTACAAACACATTGGTTATTGATTGTTGTGTGTTTCAACAGAAATTCTTCACTCTTCCATTTAAGGATTGGAATTTGATATTTATCTGCCACTCGATATACATTCAAAGCTACGTCCACTGATGGAATGGAAACTTCATCTGTGTACAGGTACCTGCAAGAAACATTAACTTTAGTAACTGAGATACAGAATAGTAAATAACTTAAAATTGTGACCAGTTCATTTTCAGAACGTATTGGTTATGACATTCCGGTTCATCGCACATTCTCACCAAGGATCCTGGACATGAAGATGCAGGAGCCTGAAAATCATGAGTAATAGTGTTAACAGAACCATAACTGATATTCAAAAAGTTTTTTCTGTAAAAATATTGTGAAAAATATGTGGAAAGCGAAAAACACGAAACGACCGGATCGGTACAGTTTTGTTCCAAAAGATTGCCCTAATTTCTTTCACCACAAGAAAATAAACGTGGCCTGACTTCATGGCGACGTAACTCTGATGGAGCTTTCAGCAACCGCGCTTTATAAAGAAAGGAGATTATTGCTCTTTCGGTGAACGAACCAGTCACTTCATGTTGGCCAGTGTGTTAAGAATATCTGGATGGAACCATTTCCCTGAAGGCTTGCGTTTCAGAACACAAAGGCCTCGTTTAAAAAACAAAAACAGCCCCGTTGTTGACATTTTGTTTCTTGTAATATTCTTGAAAGTGAGAGAAGAAACGAAAGATTTCAAATTTAGAAATTAACACGACGTTGCATTTATTCAACCTAATTTGAAAAGACGTTAATCGGGGAATATCCGTATGTATAGGGAGGGTTTCCCTGATGTACCCATTTCACGGATTTCGTTGCTTGTTGACTCTGCCTGATCAGAGGATTTCAAAACGAAATCAATAGTTGACACCGCTTTTACAACCGTTCTTTTCACGCAGTGATTGAGTTAGTCGGTCTTAAGCAGGGGGTGCTTAATTGACGGAAATCATGTTTCTCATCCAAGAAACAGACTCATCATAAAGCACGCTAGGATTTGACATTGACCAAAGTCAAATACTAAATGGGGAAGCAATGCAGTTAGAATTATTTCCCCAACGTTTATATAACCATGGAAATATTGAAAGCGAGATTTCCCTCATTCTAAGCCTGTAGCCGAGTGGTCAGGGGTGTGAATGCAGTAGCACATGCTCTTTCAGTAGACCGCGGTCAAGCCCTTTGACTGCTAAATACGATTAACATTTGTACTGATTGATTTATTGTAAACTCCACTGACCTGGTATTCGTGCTGGATTATAAACAAGAACATTTTTTTATTGTACAAACAATAAGATAATAATCTTGTTGCCTTTGCAACAAGATTATTATCTTATTGTTTATTATCAGATTATTATCAGCTGCACAGCTCGCAGTTGCTGATGATTTTTTATTGGCTTAGACCCTTTGCCATATAAAAATCTGAAAACTACTCAGGTTTCTTCATTTGCCCACTTTTCAAAAAGAGCAACCATTTTGGTTTTCGTATAATCTCGTGACTTGTAATCAGAACTTTGGCTTACCTTACCTTACTAAAAGCATTCCTATTTTTATTGAAAACTAGTGCTACACGCGAAAATGTCGGATACCATCGATGGGCGAACATACGATGACAGAAACCGTAGGGGGTTGTCGCTTGTTAGAAAAAGGATAATTGTTATGACTCCAAACTACAGACATGGAAGGAAAGTTCCAACGAGGTCTGCTTCCTCGCATATTTTCTTAATATAAAGCATAGCACCATAAAACTCCATACGAAGTACATTGCCATACCAATAAAATTCAGTTCTATGTTTCATTAGAATCTCTCCTCACACGTCCTCTTCGATGCAATTCATCCCACAGATTCTCTACAGAAATGAGGTCAACTCTCTGGGCTGGCCAGTCCGTCTTTGTTCACTCCTCACACCATCGCCACTCCAGGAAATCTAGATAGTCCTCAGCATTTTTGCTTTTGGTCCTGATATTAATGTTAGGGCAGTGTATACTTATGGTGAGCCAGAAAAGCAAACTCATTAATTGACTTTCTTACTCCATAAAACATAAAAAGGTTTGAAATGACTTACTTCATCATGATTTCGATTATTTCGGGAGTGGCATCAGAGATCGAAATATATTCGTGTATCTTCATGGGCCCATAGAACACTTCAGAGAATACACCAGATCCGAGCGCAAGTATCAACTTGTGGGCGTGTATTCGTGTTCGTTGTTCTCCTTTGCCGACTAGAAGGGTTATGTCAGAGAACTTTGCATCCTTCAACGAGGACCGAAGTCTCTCTTTCAAGGTGGTCATGATTTCCTATAAAATTAAAGAAAGTATATCTGATGAAATTATAGATATCTAATTTCCTTTAAAGAAGTATGCGAATAAACATAAGTTTAAATATTTAAGGAAAAAAGTGATCAGATATAAATCGTGAACTACTTGTCCCGTTGACAATGAAATTACAGAATCACAGATCAATTTACAAATCGATGCCTGTTGTTTATTTACTTAAATTCAGGAAAAACAGAATCAGTTTCCTACCTTTGATTTCTGGGCGTTGTGCTGCCCGATTAGGTCTTTCTGATTCCTTCCAAAACCAAACCAATGCAGCAACTAAGCGAAGAATTCACTTGTTTTTATGACAACATGTAAACAGTTCGCAGTATCAGAAGTCATTCCCTGCAGAATGCCTTCCTTTATCTAAAAAATGAAGATAATCCACAAAAAGATAGAGCCATATCATGACTAATAGATTGTTATACTTAAACTTAGATTACTTTTATCGCCGCGTTGAATAGAAAGGGGTTGTACAAATGAAATAAACTTTTAAGATAAACATTTGAGATATAAACAAGATGAATAACCGCACCCAAGTGCTGATAATGGCGACTTTTGGATTTCTAAAGTTTAAGTTACTCAATACGAAAACTATAATAACAACATCAATATGTGTGTATGGATGTCCATAGTCGCATACAATCACTAGCCAAAAAATTAGAAATCTATAATGAATATCTAGCAGGATCACATTTTTCCAGAATTAGAGACCGTACACGCCTTCCCTTGGGCTCTGCTAAATGAGAGAGATTTGCCCATTATTCCATGCAGGTATTTTCCAGCAACTGTATTGCGGTAGGCAGAGAAGTGTAAATTCGAATTTCACTTTCCAAAATACCCGGACATTCTCGGTTGGATTCACACCTGGAGAATTGAGCTCACAGGGTAGATGATGAAAACCTTGGGAATGTTTCTGAACATTCAAATACAATTTTTGAACGGTGGATAGTTGCGTTGTGGTCTTCAAAGAATCCATTGCAATCCGGATGAAAAGAAAGCATTGCATGGTGAAGTTTGTCCAATTCGCCAGAAAGATAAACAACCTTCTAACGGAGGGGACCTAATCTGTAACAGCAGAATATACTCCATAAAATCGCCACCTTCAGCCGCTTGAGCGGTGGACACGAAACAGTTGGATGCATGACTTTATGATGTTCACGCCACAGCGCCGGGTGCAAAAAAACGAAGTTGAGACTTAGACCACATGACCTTTTTCCGCTGTTCCACAGTCCAGCCTTGTTATTTCAGCTGACATAGCTACAAAATTGAGACTAGATATTTCACCATTTACAGGACTGATCGGTATCATCCTATAATTGTGAGGAGCTGCTTTTAAACAAAACCTCCTCCTGAAATTTTCTCCACGTGACGTGTTTCTCGCCTTTTTCTCAAACCACTAACAGAAATTATTATGAAATCGTTTCCTTTTATCTTTATGAAGATATGTATATTTCAAAGATAAAGAAATGCATTGTGCAAGGGAAGTTTTTGAGATAAAGTGAAAGAGAGGATTTCTGTTGCAGTTTGGGTTTGAATTTCAGCGTGGTAACAATGGATACTTCAGATGTGGGCGCATACACTTCGAAGGTAAGTAAACCATGTTTTACATTTCTCATAACATGGTGTGAGTTAAGAGTTATGAGTTAAGTTGGTATTATCAGGTCGTTTATTTTTTATTAAAAAGAAGCTGTTGCAACCATCGTAACGAACACTGGTTCCAATAGTCTCGACACGTTTCTCAATTGCAGTTTAAACTCTATCTAGGCTAAACCGTGTACAGCACGTTAACGCCAATTCTGTAAAAGATTGGAAAAAAAAGGTCCGAGTTGGAATCCACCCGTCAGTGGCAGAAGTTTTTATGTACCTTTTTCAACAACGTGACTGAGTTAATCGGTCTCAGGGGAAGGTAACATGGTTTTTTATCCAGGTAACGGGTTTTTGTCCAGCAAATCGACCACACACGCAATTTACAGACAAAATATATACAGCGCAACACGACTTAAGAAGTTGGGTGAATGAAAAATGCATCTACGGTTTGTTTTGAATCAGTACGAAATAATGTCCTTAATTTTCTAGGTAGCCATGGGAACAATGAAAGCAAGGTTCCGTTCTATGTTGAAGGATTCGCAATACTCCGATGTAACCTTGGTAGTGGGAAAGGGAGAAAGAAAAAGGCGAATACACGCCCACAAATTAGTTCTTGCCTTCGGAAGTCCCGTGTTTGCAGAGATGTGCTTCAATCGTTTCCAGGTGAAACATATTTTGATTCCTGACGTCACAACTGAAGCATTCGACATTATGATCAGGTGAATCATTCCACATGAGTGTCTATTGGTGAATATGTAAATACTGTTCGATTTATAATCTTTATGATACTGTCGAAATTTTACCATGTGTGTTGCTGTCCTCAGTAACTAACACTGATGTTTCTTGCAGGTACCTCTACACAGATGAGGTTTTCATTTCTTCAGTGGACACAGCAATGGAGGTGTATCGCGGTGCACAGAAATACCAAATTCCAGTGCTCAAATGGAAAAGCGAAGAATGTCTCTTCGAGCACACGACAGTTGACAACGGATGTGTGTGCAAAGTTTATGAATTTGCAAAAGAGATGGATTTGTATATTATGGTTGAAAGATGCCTGGTGCTGTTCGCCAATCACACCGAAACCATTATCAAGTCATCCGATTTTTTGAATTGTCAGAAAAGCACTGTCCACTGCATTTTGAGGAGATGTGAGCTGACAGTGAGTTCCGAGTATTCCCTATTTGAGGCTGTTCATGAGTGGAGTAAACATCGTCTCATAAAGGAAGGTGTTCATCCAACAGAAGAGAAATTACGGGCTCTTCTGGAAGATGTTTTCGTCCACATCCGATTTGGTGCAATGTCGGAGAAAGAACTGGTTGCTGTTTCGGAAACAAAATTGTTGAAATCCGAGGAAATTGGCCCTTTATTGGGTAGAATTGTAAAAGATGAAATTGACACTAGCTGCCCTTTGCAGACTGGAAACGTTTTGGCATATTCCAGGAGATTACCTCATTTGGACGTTTATGTTTGTTATTTGATTTCATCTGAAGAAAGTTTCGCAATGAATTCGCACAATGAGGAGACTGGAGACTACTGTCTTTCCAGTTCTACTACAAATGTTTCCTTCATACTAGAAATCTTAGAGGGTTCGATGACCGTTATCAATACTTGCATGGAACTATTAGTAGATGGAGATAAAGTCCATTCCGATTATATGTCGCTGAAACCACTTTCAACGTCTTTAGAAGAAGTGAAATATAGTTGGGGCAACGTTGCTTGCGGAAACATGTTTGTTGATTGCTTTGAAGGAGAGAAAATTAAAATTAATGGACGAATTATGGGAAGAAAGATTGAGAGCTGCTCGAAACAGGCCACAGTACAAAAGAAGGTGCATCGTGTACACAACTGCAAATTTAGTCTAGAGTTGGAAGGCAACTGGAAGATCCAGTCCCTGCGCGTTATCATGTGGTACGAAACCTAACAGTCAGTTTGGTGAAGGAAGATTGCAATAGATTATTGTTCATTAAAATGAAAATAAAAATAATTAAAAATAGTCAGCGTACTTAGAAGACAACCTGTATTTTTCATTCGGAAAAAAATTAATAAAATAAGATAAAAATTTTAAGAGAATTATTATTATTACCATCCTGTTTCCAAATAGAGTAATACAAACCTCAGTAAAGTTCAATCTATATATTTTCTGTAGAAACAGGTGTTCATAGTCATTTTCCAACATGGCGTCTTCATTAAAGGCATTTAGATACATATTTCTTAAAAGAAGCCTTCCTTAAAGAGGTGACAATCACTTAGAATTTTCTCTAGCAACTCAAGAAACTTGATCACTGTCCAGTCATTATCTGTACACAATAATAGTTGTTTGAACTACTTTTTTATTCTTTAATAAAATTCGAAGAAATTTTTTTCTTATTGGAAAGAGATAAAAGATAAAACTTCACTAAGGGAGGTCTCAGGATGGCTGCTGCGAGTTCTGCCACTTATAGCAGTGTTTCTTTCATATTAGAACCCTTGGAAGGCTCGTTGACAGTTGTAGATGGACTTAAATATTCAAGGACAGCGAAATTTTACATTTTTCTCTTATTTTTCTAATTATTTTCCTGAAATCTATTTTGCCTAATAAAATTACTCTATGAGAACGATGAACAACTCGCCTTCCTGAGTCCTAATCCATCCCCAAAGAAACTCTGTAATGTCTGCAGTTATGTTTTACATTATACATAACATGTTAAAGCGAGAAAATAACTTCATATTTTGCAATATTGAATTCTCACAATATTTTAAAAACTGCCATTTATATTTGTTTCCAAGAATCAATAAAGGAAAATATATTAATAATTCAGAAATGGTAGTTCTAGAACCACCTGAAGAACCAATTCCTAGAGGAAAATACTTACTGCAGATTTTTCCCCAGGTTAAACTTATGGTATTTCTTTTAATACAAAATCTGAAATTATCATTTCAGATTTTGTGTTAAAGGTAGAGTAAAAGCGAGAGTAGCTGAGTTAGGATGAACCATGAAATGTCCAATGATTTTGATTACCACTTTTTCATTACCTTTTTGAATACCTAATTGAGCAACGTTGTGGAAAAAAAAGAAAAGAAAAACATAAAAATTAATCACGTCATTGAGAAGATTTGAACTTCGGTTTTTTTCCACTTAGTGTGAGGAGGACAGGGATTACACCAACTGACTACCCACTAGTCAATATCATGTTGCCCTGGTGGGTAGCGAGTCGATTACACCAACTGGCTACCCACGAGGGCAACATAATATTGACTAGTGTGCTACACTGAATATCCACGAATGGTGACACTACTTAATTGCCACAAAACTCGAGGATACAGTTTAATTGGACAAGATGTGGACGACTGATTAAATGGCAATGGATTAATGATTCTATTCATTGTCAAAATAATTAGTGGTAAATTGTGATTAGGCGTTGGTGTTCAAACAGAATATTTATTTCTTTGTTTTGACTGCCTCTAAAAGCTTATGAGGATCGAGGAAGGTCGAGGAATTACAACTTCATTCTTCTCAATTTGTGGACGTCGATGTTTGATGTAGGCAGTGAATCATGCGATTGGATCGTGGTCGCGTATGAGACTTCTGGTGGAATATCTAGTTTGCAAATACAAACTAGAAATGAGGATTATTTAGAGACGGTTGTTTCTTCTTACTAGTAATTGACTAATTTGAAGTATGTCAGTGAAAGCGTAACCATTAGTCGCTGTAATAAGTTGTCCATATTTGGTGGAATATTAAAATTACCAAAGAGCCAATAAATTGTTAATAAATTGAGTACATTAATTGTTGATCCCATTCTGTCGTTATTTAATAAAATCCTTCATCAAAAATTCTTCCCTCCTATATGGCATGTCTATCTAGTAAGACCGTTGTCAAAAATACGCTCTGCTTCTCAGCCCAGTCAGTTCCGTCCGATTTCTTCTGCATCAAGCCTATTAAAGATATTTGAGAAATATCTTCTGAAAACGTGAACCACCCAAATAATGCCACATCAGCCACCGCAGATCCACTATGCCACCAGGTCAAGATCTACCGCTACAAATCTAGTCGCTACCACTATCAAGATCCTCGAGGCATTTGAGCACGGTTCGGAAACCACCGTTAAGTATATCGACGTCCAGGCAGCATTTGTTTCCGTGTCCGTTAACGCGTTGGCAAGGCTACTAGGTGAATATTACCTCATTGGCGGAGACGTGCTCTGGTTTATTCAGACTATGCTTGAGAACAGGACTATTATTGTTCGCGATGCCAATCGGCGCTACACCAGAACTATTACAGCTGGAGTCCCACAAGGTGGGGTCCCCTCTGGTATCTTGTTCTCAGCTGTTCTCGTGCCGATCGTGAAGGGGTCGAACTGACATCACCTTTGCCGATGACATAAAACTGTTTACTCTCAGTAGCCCTGGAGACACTGCTGAATACATCAATGCCTTAATTCTTCAGAAAATCCGGAACCTTGAGGAGTTCCTCTCTGGTTTCGGACTTCACATCAATCCTGAGAAGTCAAAACAGTTGACTTTCTCTCTCAAACGGAATCCAATATAACAGGATCCGCGATTTCTGCTGTTCAGCAACACACCGATCTGGGCGTTATTTTTGACCAGAAGCACTCCTTTCTACTACACATAGACCACCCGCAAATAAAGTTCTATCGACTCCGGTGGATGCTTAAGCAACAACTTATGCATGACCATGACCAGGCTGTAGGGCGCAGATATATTAAGACATGTGTCTATCCGATTATTCTTTATGGCGCAGAAGTCTGGACCACAACTGCCGCAACGCATCTGAGACGGATTTTTGAGGGCGAATTTTGGCTATTGAAGTGAGCCATATGGAAATTTCGGCTTCCCCCTGCACCAAGGACCACCCAAATGCCATGCCGGCAGCTCTAAACATCTAAACATCAGAGTCTTCCTGCCATTATCCATGAGAGAAGACTCGTCTTTGCTGTAAAAATGATGGTTGGCATTATTTCCGAATCAGATTTCAGGGCTACTGCGGAGAGAGAGAGAGAGAGAGAGAGAGAGAGAGAGAGAGAGAGAGAGAGAGAGAGAGAGAGAGAGAGAGAGAGAGAGAATCCCAGTACCAAGCCTTCGGGCCAATCCAGTCCTTCAGACCACTCAAAACCGGTTAAAGTTATCCGATCGGTTCTTTCCCGTGCAAATGCTGCAGTACGTATACTCCTTGGAAGGCGACCTCTAGAAGTTCTCATTGGATAAACAAATATAGGCAGAATTTACTCCATCGACTTGTTTCTCAGGACATTAGAATCTGCTCTCGAGGACCTGTCCATCACTGCCATGGAACCCTCACTACATTGTTCCAACTTTCTGCGCTTGCTCAGATGACTCCAGCACTGTAAAGAGTCTGCTCCCTGGAGAATAATTTAGCTTGATAACATGCGGTTGTGTATATATTTCCATATGTAAATTTGCAATTTGTTTTCTCCAATGTTTAATCCTACAGATGTATAATTATTAATAACATTGTTTTTTTTTCTTCTCCTATCTTATCCTTGATTAGCCTTATTAGCCTTTACTGTTAACTCCTGGCTTATAGGGTATAGTGTAGGGTATAGTGTAGGGCGTGTGCCTTTTGTATGCAATAAAGAGTTCATCTTCTTCTTTTAAATAGCAGAAAATGAGTGGTTTGTTGATTATCTCGCCCGCATCATCATTGTTGAGAATGATTTCTAGGGCTGGTGGGATATGCAATAAAGAGCTACAGCCTGTGGTGAGTTTTTCTGTTAAAATTATTGCTTCATAGAGTGAAAAGTCACCAGAAGTGCCACCAACAAAATTAATCTGATCTCCTTTATGAGTTGCTGTTATTTGGTTTTTAGGAGCATTAGCAACTAAGGCCATATTGCTCCGGGGATATGCGGTGGTCATTCCCGGACATTTCTGCATCCTCCGTATTTGGTGGTCACGGGCTCGAACCCCAGTCTAATCAAGAAGCGTGTGCTACGCACTGCCGCTCCTGCCCACCTGGATACGGAGGCGCCTTATGAGTTGCATTAGACACCTTGGATTGATGGGTATAGCAGCTGCAGACCAAGTTGACTGTAATTACAATCTGGCTTGGTAATGATCGAGAAATTGGGATTTATGACGCATTAAATCTGTCAACCAGTTCTTCCAGATAATCTAAGTAAGAAAGTAATCGTAGCATAAAATTATATCCTATCCTTAAGTTTTCTGAAAGTTCTGATTTTACCAGTATACCAATCATACAGGAGGCATCTCCAGTTCGTTTTGGGCAAAAGTGTTGATATTCTGTTATGGATGGCCAGGTAGGCGCTTAAATGTGGAAATCCCACCGGGTACTAAGGTCCTCCTTGGCACACCAAGGAGGACCTTAGTACCCGGTGAGATTTCCACAGAAGGATCATGGAGCGCCAAGTAGAGTGTATTGCAGCCATCCAGTGCATGTTAACATGTGGCATATTTTCAACAATTTGTTACAGAAAGGCAGAAGAATGACAAACGTGGGCCATTACCCAATCGCCAAACAACAGCGCTCAGTACCCGAGATAATATTTAACTAAACTGGATGACTCAGGTGTACTCGAGAGAACAGTTTACATTGGCATAATTCCCTGCTCAATGTGAAGCCAACGCAACTCTGGCGCGGCATAAATCCTCCCCACCCTTCGGAAACGTCAACATGTCTTGTTCCACTTCTTTTTGCTTTCTTCTCAAAATAAACGGAAAAACAGCTTCTTAAATTTCTGACTACCTCTATATGACATACCTGTAATGTTAATGAGATGGAACACTACCGGTAACAGACTGATCCACATCCTGTTACTCTTGTTGTGTGAAAGAGATCATGCCGATATTCCACTGATTCATTTCATTTTGTTCTCTGCAAGGATTTGCAGAGCTTTGTTGGGTACAGGATCGGTTGTTCTTGAAATTGTATTCCTAAATTAGTAATGGGTTCCCGTTCCAGCTGCAACGGTCCTAAGCCAGGCCTAAGAAATCTTTCCCCTACAGTTCTAGTTTTGCTAATGCTCCTAAAAAAACAAACCAAACCAAACCAAAAGTTCTAGTTTTGTTTTGGTTTCATTGATGGTATGCCCAGTAGATGTTAACGTCTTACGCTAACTCAAAGTAACTTCACGCATTAAAGGCTTCTTTCACGGAACCACCAGTGATGACTGTAAAAATGATGTCATTGGCGTCGGCAAGTGTTTTTCATTCTCCATAGGGTACACGTAGGGCTATCCCGTGAATTCGGGAGTTTATGCAACCTCCTTAAAGGTTCCTGAGCCAGAAAAACAGGGCCGAGCTCAACAGACATCCTTGTAATCCCCCCCCACGGACCGTTACAGGGAGGTGAACAATAGCCCTTAATTACCAAACGTGCTGGAATTCATGTGCAGGTTGCCCAATAGCTGTAGTCAAATGAGATTCATTTGAACTTTCGTTACAATATTAAGCAGGTATTTATGTGCTAGTCCGTCGATCAAATGCTTTTTCCAGGTCAGTTTGAATAAGTTATCATGAACATACTGTTTCTGTATGTAGTTTTAGCCCTAGTTGCTGATACTGTTTCTGTATGGTGTAAAAGCTGAAGCCCCGTAAGAAAAACATTAAATAGAATGGATCGTCCTGGAATTCCATATGTTTGACTGCTTTTAATGATCTCATTGAAATGCGCTGTTAGTCTTTGATTCAAGATTTTTGCATACATTTTATGATTCATGTTACAAAGTGTAATCGGTCTCCACGAATCAATGAGAACATTGTCACGTCTCATTTTTAATAAGGAAATTGTTTGAACTTCAAAGAAAGTTGCTCGCAGTGCTCCTGTTTGTAAACAAAATGTTTATTAAGGACAGACATATGGGTGGTAATGTGAGCAAGGTTTATATAATTCTACTGGCAGCCCGTCAGGCCTTGGCATGCGCCTAGTTAGCAGCCCCTAAGAGCGAGTTCTAACTCGTGTAGTGTTAGAGGTTGATTTTGGAAATTCTGTTGCATAGTCTTCTCTTAATGTAGTTCTTACCTTAAAGGTCGTCTTTTGTCTGTTTTTCGCTCAAAAGATAAAATTTCCCTTCTTCATCATCCCCCAGCACTCGTCTCCACTGTAATGCAAAAGCCCCAACAATCCTTGCAAATGACTCTTTCACATTTCTGTTTGCTACTGTTTTGCCTAACTTTTGGAAAAGGTACCTGGGGTAATTTATATGTACACCCATGTAGCAAATGTCCATTCCCGTGTAACAATGGCATGTCGAATCCGTTGTAGAATTTTGTCTAAACGTTTTTTATATGTGTCGAACAAGATCAGCCTCACATGCTACTAAACTCGGAGCATAAAGCCTATTCAAGCGATTACTCTGATTTCCTCTGATCCATGTGGCCTCGTGAGTAGCAGGATTGGAGAGTCGCAAAATGCCTACTAGATCCCTTTCAACACAAATATAACGCTGCCTGCAGGTCCTGGATTACGTCACCTGTTCCTGGATTACGAATCAATCTCATTTTAGAAGGTTCATACGCTGCCACCTGTTCCAGGATTACGAAAACTCTGTTCGATTTTTCCATAATGGGGTCTAGAACAAGTTCCAGTCCCACCATTGAACCCCTTTATAAAATCTCATAAACTATTAAAGATCCTTATTACAACCATGGTAGCATAGCTAAATTAAGTTCCCAAGTTTTTAGTGTTTCGCCAAATGAGGCAAGTGTTTCATCTCCCCCTAGCTCCTGCCCTCCCTCCATAATCCCGTCATTCAACTCAGAGTCCACTAGACTGGGGTAATCAGGCTCTAGCAGGAGAAATTCCATTCCTCATCGTTTTTCACCCCCTTCAACGTTATTACATTTTGTAATTTTTTTTCTGGAATCAATCTCATTTTAGAAGATTCTCACTTACTTTGTTTCTCCATCAGGGTGGGAGCATTATCTTCTTCATTACAGATAAAAGTAGTTTCCTGGTTAATTTCCATTTCTGATTCTTGTACTGCGCCATTCCTCCGAGTGTGTGCAATCTTTCTGATGTTTCTGCATACGTTTGAGCGGACAAAGGTTTGCCTTTTTATCTGAACTTGCACATTTTCCGCAGACTTTAGAACCAGAATTTAATACGTGCACAACTTCTTTACAATGTAGCACCAACTTTGGGTGCGCTGGGCCCCCTGAATTTTCTCTCTACCTCTTTAAGGGTGCCAAATTTACTGAACTCTGTTTTAATATTCTCATCTGGTTAACTCTAAAGGATAGCGGTCAATGTTAATGTATTTCCAAAAGCTATCTACCATGGTCTCACAATTTCATTTCCAAGTGGGAACCCTCCAACAACTTGTTCCACGTTTTGTAATCTGCACAAACTACGTGGTTTGACATAAAAAAAAAACCTCTTAGCCATGCCCTTCCCTCTATTATACCTCTAATGGAAACACAAACTCTAAAGTACGGTGTCTACTGAATAAGCTCACTTTTACTTCTATTTAAGTGATCTAAAGGAAAGTATTGCGGTGTCAGAAAAGAAGAGAAGGAACAAACCAAAACTAATACTTATGGCTGAGGTTCCCACCAGTGTTCATCGACACTGCAAACAGTTCAAATGACGAAGTGGAGACAAGCTAAGATCACTGTTTGGAGGCTATTTGGCTTCTCAGTAGTGAGAAGGCTACTCGGCTAGACGGTTGGAGAAAAGCTTAAGAAATTGCGAAAAGAGGAAGAATAGTAAGAGATCAAAGAGTACTACGAAAAAAAAAAAAAATAAAAACAGGGGCCACATTCTTTAAGATCCAAAGAGTAAAACTGGATATCCATCTAATTTTACTCACTTATTAGTACTTAACCAATTCTGGTCACTCACACATTGCCAGGGAAAACCCTGTCTGAGAAATCCCAGACCGGGGCTGGCTTGAGTGAGCCGTCTCTGCTCATCGTCTCTCTCATACATCGGGGTCACACGGATCGTGGGACATCCTTCCGATTGAATAGAGGACACCCAGCAATACCCTACTTACGGCATGAAAACGGCCGACCCCTGCTCACACTAAAATTAGGTTATACAAATGTACTACGTACCTGCGTTCTACACTGGGCCATTTCAGGGACAATTGTCCCCTCATCAGTGGGTAGGTACCTAACGTTTAAAACATGAGAATTCGCTGGCAGGATATTTTCACAACAAGAGATGCTAAGATTATGTAGTGTTGCTACAGTGATGATCTACGTTGAGCTTCATTTAGTACAACACTAATTATATTTAAAGAGTCTGTGGCCTTAATACTAAGTATGGCACATGATTCACTACCTGCAAACATTTGTGGTACGCGCCATCGCCTAATAAACTTGTCCTCACATTCTAACAAAGTCTACAAGCAAAAAGTATTTAATAGAAGCTGTTGTAGCAGCCGCAATTTCCCTCGAGATTGTCTGCGCGTTTCCTAAAACTTGACGCTTTCTGATCTTCCACGAGTGGTATTTTAATTCATTGGTAACAAAATTAGGAAGTTTTACTTCTCTGGAGACTGGAAGAGGAATCTGCAAATACACGATCAGCAAGTTTAAGTCGGCTAGAACTGATTCGAAGATAATCTATGAGAGGATAGATAACCATATGTATAAAGGGTTTGACAATCCAGTTGTGACTTATTTACACATTATGAGAAAAGCCAAAAGATGTACTTCTTAGACTAATAATACTTTAGAGAAGAAAACCTCAAACTATGTAAAGAGAAGTACCTACCCGCTCACTGTTCGGTGATCGATTCAATGTTGCCAAAAGCCTGCCAGTCTTTCGCATGTGGAAGTTCTCATAATATTTTTATTACTTTCAGTTCTGCATCTGTACAACTGAAAGCAATAAAAATATTACTTTCAGTTCCGCAGCTTTAGTAAAGGCAGAGTTTAAACAATTCTTCAGGTGAGGAACATTTTAAAACTTTCGCAAAATCAGTTTAGAGAAAAATGAAAAAAGACCCGGGGATAATCGTGCAGTTAAATATGAAATTCTCTAAGCAGTGCGGACATTCTGCCAGGACAGCTCATTGGGTTTTGTGGATGATATACAGAAACTATTAATTGTTACCGTAATTATTAACGCCAGTTACTACTCACTAATGAACTCCACACTCCACTTTAAAATCTCGTCCTTTATCTAAACCGTGAATATTGCGTATCATAATTTGATTGTTACCAAGTCTGCAGTTTCATTTTTTGTTTACACTAAAGCTAGAAACAATTGTAAAGCAGTTATTAATCAGTCCAAATTAATCACTCTGGTCTCTTGCCAAAGCTATTGACCTCAACTTTTGGCCATCTCTGCTTCCACTTCTGTCAAAACAACATGGTTCTGTTGTCATTTCAGACAAGGATAAAGCTGACCTGCTAGCATCCCATTTTTCTTCCAACTCATGTATTAATGATCTTGGTAAAACAATTCCCATTCCTAGCACGCTACATTCAATGCCTCCTGTGATCTTCTGTCAAAAGGATGTCAGAAGGATTTTGATGAATCTTGATGCTAAGAAGCTCCACGTCCGGATGGTATTTCTCCACTTTTTCTCAAAACCTGTGCTCCTGAACTTCCTCCTATTCTTTGCTGCCTTTTTTTTTCACTTTCTTATTCCAAGGGTGTTTTTCCATTCTGCTTCGAAATTTGCTCATATCCAACCAGTTCCTAAAAAAAGGTGACAAATCCCTCAGATTGAATTATCGTCACATTGCAATTATTTCTGCTCTTTCTAAAGTAATGGAGAAATCAATTAACCGCCAACTATTAAACTACCCAGAAACCTTCCATCTGATCAACGATCGCCAGTATGGATTCCATCAGTGTCGATCTGCTGGTGGTATTGGGGCTTATGTTATCCATATATGGACAAATTCAATTTGATAGTATGAACCAGAGGTGTAATGCTCAATGGAAAAGTTCGGTGAAACATAAACAGTTGCTCTTGACATCTCAAAGGATTTCGATCATGTTTGGCATAAAGGTCTTCTAAACAAGCTTCCACCTTACGGTTTGCAACTATTTTTTGTAATTGGTTATCCAAGTTTTCTCTGACCGCTCACTGAGAGTGATGTAGGTGGCTATCTGTCTTCTAACTTCACTAATGCTGGTGTCCCACAAGGTTCAGGTCTTTTCCCCACTCTTTTTGTTTTGTATATTAATGACCTTCTTTCATTGAACGTAAATCCTATCCATAGTTTTGCTGATGGTAGCCCATTGCATTCCACCTTCTAGTTTGAGAAACCTTGCCCTGTTCAATCAGCTACCAATTCCTTAAATTCTGATCTCCAGGTAATTCTCCAGTGGGACAAAGACAACTTAGTTGATTTCAATCCTTCTAAAACTCATTCCTGTGTTATATCTCGCACAAAGGATTCTTCTGCTCCTATGCTTATCTTTAGTGACACTCCGATTTGAATATATATCATTTAAAATGATATATCTCTTTTGGGGATTACCCTGACTTCTAATCTCTCTTGGCACAAGCACATTACAAATATTGCTTCCTCTGCATCTAGAAAACTTGGTTTTCTCTTTAGCTCTCGGCGTTACTTTTCTTCCAAACAGCTGTTCACTCTGTACAAATCGCAAATGCGCCCTCCCATGGAATATTGTTCCCACATCTGGGGTGGTGCCCCCAAAACCTCTCTCTCAGGCTTCTAGATTCCATTCAGAAGAGGGCAGTTATGTTAATTGATGACTCATCTCCTGAAACATATTTCCTGAAAATTACAGTCTACAGAAGTTCAAGTCTAATGTCAACAAATATCTTGTTTCATCTTCTCAACCTCCAACCCATGCACGGTACTAAGTACAACTCACTGGTAATTGGAATGCTGGTCACAGGAGTATTGTCACGAACATCACAGTTCATCGAACCCTACTGAAAATGGGGCTCCGTAGCTACAGCCCTCTCCGAATGACCACGGTTCACCGGCGATAGCGCCAACAATGGACACATGAGCATTGAAACTGGACCTTAAGTGATTCGAAGAAGGTCGTCTGGGCCGATGACTCACGTTTCCTGTTGCATCATGTGGACGGCCGGGTACGTGTACATCGTTTATCAGGGAAAGTGATGGCTCCTGGATGCACCGTGGGAAGAAATCAAGCCGGTGGCGGCGGTGCCATCCTTTGGGCGATGTTCTGCTGGAATACTATGGGTCTAGTCATCCATGTGCCGGGCACTCTGACGTCTACCACCTACCTAAACACCTGTGTGTGTGTGTGGGTGGTGTGGCCGCTTCGGACACACCACCCACACATGCGCTCAAACGCAACCAACGTGGGGGCACTGTGCTGAAGTAGGACACGAATTTAAGACATGCCCTAAGAGAGAGGACCAACCAACATGTGCAAACTGCAAGGCGCACAAAATCCAGGCAGACCATTCAATCCGTGACAACAAGTGCCCTGTATACATAAAGGCCAAGGGAGTATACCAAACAAGACTTGACTATGGAAGCACGCCCTAAACAGTATAACCAACTAAACGTTCAGTTGACACAGCTCAACGCGCAAAGGTCTAGGGCGGTTGCCGCCCAGTTGGTAAAAAAAGGCCAACGAAGAAAATGTTGACATTATGCTCGTGCAAGAGCCGTATACACACAGCAAAGAGGTCAGGGGATACCCCCTGCAATACAAGATTGTGCATACTGATGCTGAAACCCCGTGGGCAGCTATCCTAGTTAGAAATCCAGATTACACAGTGACCAAACTCTCAAACTACTGTCTCCCGTGGGCTCATGTGCCCACATAGTCACCGCACTAGGGGAATTTTATGCTGTCTCAATATATAGTTGACCGGGGGAAGATATCCTCCCAACAATTAACTACCTACAGACCATGCACACAGAATTTCCGAACGCCAAAATAATCGTAGGCGCAGACGTAAACTGCCGCTCACCGGCATGGTATAGCGAAACCCCAGGACGGAGAGGTGTTGTGAACGGGCAGCGTCTGGAAGAGTACCTCACAAACAGTTGCTATAATATACTTAACCAGCCAAACAACCTCCCAACATTCTCCAACACTATGTGGGAGACAAAAATTGATGTCACCCTTGCTACAAGATCCGTCACTGATCACATCACAGCCTGGACAGTAACGGAAAACTGGACAATATCGGACCACAGAGCAATAACCTTCCAACTAAACCGAACAATAGCCAGAAGCACAACTCCCAGACAAATACAGCACAGATACCCCATAGGAAAAGCAGACTGGCCCAAATTCCAACAAACCATACGGGTGGCTGCCCACACATTCCACAGAGAAGAGACAACCCCAGACCAACACCAGGCAAAACTGGTGAGAATTATCACAGAAGCGGCGGACAAATCTATCAAAAGAAAGAAACCATCTCCGGGGGCGGTACCCTGGTGGAACCCTGAGCTGCAGCAACTAAGGCAGGTAGCAAACACCTGTCGGAAAAAATTCCAGCGGGCTAGACGTGATTGGCCTACTGCAGAAGTAGAGGCGCTCCGGGAACGATACCGTACTGCAAGGAACCAATACACAGCAAAAATCAGAGAAAGAAAACAGCGTACATGGGAGCACCTAGTTTCCACGACAGGAATGTCAACCCCTCGGGAGTGGTCTATCGGGTGACTACAAACAGGCTTCCCAGAGGCGAGGTAGTCCCAGCAATGAGGAAACCGCAAGGGAGGTTCACAAAGACGTGGCACGAAACAGTCAACAATATTTTGGATGCTATGTTTCCGGAGCACATTGATCCCACTACGCCAGAACAAGTACTGCGCTGCCAACGGAACACCATATGCACAACCCAGCAAATTGAGTAACCTTTCACAATGATTGAGCTGGAGATCGCGGCGGCCAAGCTGAGAAACAAAACGTCCCCAGGGGAAGATCTCCCAGAGCCAGAGATCATCACGAAAGCAGTGGACACCATCCCAGAGGAAATATTGAAACTATACAATAAATGCCAATAAATACAATAAAGAAGGCTACTTCCCGTGCAGTTGGAGGGTGGCGACGCTCCCGCTGATCTTGAAGAATCCCACGAAGAGGCAGGACCTCCCAGGGTCCTACCGCCTGATAGCGCTCCTGACAGTTCTCAGCAAGCTTCTTGAACATCTCCTGCGAAACAGGATAGAGAAGCACTATAGAAACGCAGGCCTAGAGTCACCCAAACAATTTGGATTTCGAAAAGGATACTCCACCACCGATGCCCAACGCAGCGTCATCAACGCTGCAACAGAAACAGACCGCAAATACTTTCTTGCCATCGCGGTTGACTTTGCCGGTGCGTTTGACACTCTCTGGTGGCCAAGCGTCCTCAGCAGGCTCCGTGAGGCCAAACTCCCAAGTAATCTATACAACTGCATCAGCAGTTACCTGTGCGACAGGTCAGTAAAAGTCACTACTCCTTACTGTACAATAACCAGACGCATCTACACAGGATGCCCACAGGGCTCCGTCCTGGGCCAACTGCTCTGGAAAGTGGTACTGGACGGATTCCTCAACCTCAACCTCGGAAATGCAACCTCCCAGGTGACCTTGTCCTGACACTGACAGAAAACTCAAGGGCACAGCTGGAAAACACAGCAAACCGGGCGCTCGCCACTCTACAACAATGGACTGACGAAAATAACCTGAAGATATCATCCACTAAGACAAGCTCCATCCTACTTCGGGGAACCCTGGACACCAGGAGACCCCCCAAATAAAAGTACAAGGAACCACCGTCAAGCTGACCACAGAAATGAAATTTCTCGGGGTTGTCCTTGATAGAAACCTATCCTTCACTCCCCACCTTAACTATTTCAGAAATAAAATCAGAAATTATTCGTCACTATTTGCAAGAATCACCCGCAAGGACTGGGGCATAAAGAAGAAAACCCTTGCTCTTTTTCACAAAACTGTGTTCCTGCCAGTCATCCTCTATGCCTCGGGTGTCTGGTACAAGAAAGCAACCACTGCAACTAACAAAAGAAAACTAGAAACCGTACAGAGGTACATCTTGCTGACTATCTCACGAGCTTGCAACACAGTGAGTACACACGCGCTTCGGGTGCCCTCCCCTTGGACCTGGAAGTGATACGCAGTGGACTCCTCTACAGCCTTTCCAGAGGAATATCGGATACCTGCCTAAATTTCACATTAAATGTAGCCAGCGAACCGAAAATAGAGAAAAGAAGACTAACTGTACATCTCCAGCAAACATGGCAAACACGGTGGTAAAACTCAACAAAAGGGCAAATAACGCGAAAATTCTTCCCAACTGTCTTGGCCCTATACCCAAAATAGCCAAGCTGGCTCTCCCCAGGATTGCTGGCCACGTACCTCCTAACTGGCCACGGCGCCATTAGATTTCAAACTGATGACCTTTGGACTGAGCAACACTGCCCTCTGTCATTGTGGCTTAGTGGAAACGTGGGAGCATTTAATGTACCACTGCAAGCTTTATGAAGACCTCCGATGCCGACTAATTACAGAATTACATTATGTACCACAGAATCAAGAGGAACACTTACTGGAGGAGGAGCACAGCTACAAAGCACTGGCAAACTTTGCACAAGATATTTTTGACAGAAGGCATACTCTTCCGCCCCCACAGCCACAATAGCGATTCTCAGGCCCACAATATATGACTTTGCAAACAACCATATAAGGTGCACGGACAGTCACCATCAAGACAATCCACAAAGGGATTGCATCCCAGGAAAAAACAGCATAAACTGAAGAAATCACATACTGGACCAAACACCCACAACCACAGACCTGATTAATGGACCTTTCCTGGTGCTAAGTGACAACTACGGACACGATCCTACACCCGGACTCGACAAACTCGGATGCAACAAATGGACCCAGGATCCAATAACTAATGACCATGACTCCAGACAGAGACATAAGTAACCACAGACTGGACTAAATACCCACAACTACGGACC
Source organism: Mastigoproctus giganteus (assembly GCF_048544385.1). NCBI lineage: Eukaryota > Metazoa > Arthropoda > Arachnida > Uropygi > Thelyphonidae > Mastigoproctus > Mastigoproctus giganteus. Next base: position 224,928,299 of record NC_143584.1, read on the forward strand.
TGACTAAGGCACCTGTCCTGCTGCCAAGTGACAACCACAGACAGGAACCTACACACAGATGGGACAACAAGGACTTGACCCAAGCAGACATGCAGCCGCCAGGCCATATGGCGACCTGTGCCGGCTCCCTTGCCGGGTACACTTTCCTCCCTTCCCTGGCAGAGGGGGAGGCGACAGCCTTCTTGTTGCCTCCCCCCTGCCGACATCTTTCTCTTTGGTGGGGCAAGGGCATGCCCCACTGGCACATGCTGGGGTCGTCTACTCTATTGACCCCAGTCTTTCCTAGGTATTCCCCCCTAGCCTTCAGTTTCCTCCCCTCTCTATCCCTATGCCAGCGCAAGACTCACACCAAAATTCTAGCTTCTTTAAATTATTTCGCCCTCTCCTCGGCCATTAAATTTTCAAACGCAACCCCTTCAAACCGGGAAACATGTATGTGATCAACATACAACGTGCAAAATGTTTTTTTTTTTTTTTTTTTTAGGTCCTTGCAATTGAAATCTCAGGAAAATAGGTGGCAGAACCTGCCAGAGTAAACTACAACTACTGGTACCTGGTCTGCCTCCACGGGGCGAAAGTGGGGCAACGTCGGGCCTCAGCAGGGGCCTGGCGGCTAAATGGCCAGAAGAACAACGGTACATGACCCCACACATTTCAAGATCCATACACTTTTAAATCTCTGGCCTTTACAGTGAACTGTATGACCACGCAAAGTAAACTACGCGGAGATGGGAAAAACCCCTGGTGCCGTTTGACCCTACTTTACACTTTTAACTAAACACCTAAACAGCTAGTGTACGCCTACACGTCAAAATCTAACTTTATCCAAATCACTCTCGCCCACTTTTTCGGACTTTCATACTTCAAGCGCTCTCCCTTCACAATCGAACGAAATTTTTTTTTTTTTTTTAGCTCCTCGCCACTGAAATCTCAGGAAACTAGGTGGCAGGTCATGCACATGTCAAGTTCTAACGTGTCTTGAAAATACATCGTGGGAACTTAGGAGTTCTCTAAATATACAATCCCTTTCTGTCTTATCATTGCCAACCGAAGACGTTCTTTACGAACTACACCCGTCATGACTATTGGCTTCAATTAGTTCTTCATAATTTCAACATTTAATAGAGGACAACCAGGGACGAGGTGGTGTCTTCTTCTTCTTCCTTGGGAAAATTTTAATTACAGGCTTTTAATAAACCCTTCTCTATTTATTTCAAATTCTATTTCTATGCAATTTAATTGAATTTCCACAACTTTGCCTTAAACACCACACAACTAAGGGGATTATTTCAGGTGAGTACCGTCAGTTAAGCTGTTATTGCTATTATTCTCATTAATTCGAATTTCAAATAACCGTACATTAAGAAGCTCTACCAATCAACTAATAGTTACAAGAATTGTGAAAAGGGGAGGAAGTTTGCTAATTAAAACATCAAAACCATAAAGTTAAAAATCATAACTAGAAATTGTAAATTAAAAATTAGCCTAGAGAAGGGGGAGGTGCACCACATAATGGGAACTCAGAGTAACAAATGAAACACGTCGAACGATGCCATCTAGCCTCATAAACAGTCCAGCACATCAACGCAGGATGCAGGGTGATCACCCAGATGGAGTACACTCATAGACACGACCAGTTGGCCAGGAAAATACTTCAGAAGCTAGCGCATAAATAAAAGCCGCTCAAAGAAAGTTTAACGTTTTAGAAGTATCAGCCCGATGGTTGAGTTCTCTACTCGCAGACTGTACAGGAACCGTGCAATAACAACTCACAAGAGGATTCCACACAAGAGACGTCATAACCCTCATTGAAAAGAAGGAACTGGCTACTTACCTGATCGAGAGAGCAGTGCCCACCACAGGTAACCTCCAGAAAACATAAAAAGATCAAGAAGTACTCAGACCTTAGACAGGAAAGGAAATCAATAATATGTGAAAATAGGAACAAGTAATGAATCAAGCTGATCATCGTGTCAACCATTGACATGGTATCCAAGATCCTTCATAGGAAACTAGCAACTAGATCTCCCAGAGAACACTTACATGGAACTCCAGAAAACAGCGATTCTGTAAGATTCCTCGACCAACAGCACCATAATAATAATAACTGGACAAAGAGTACCCGGCACTGAGCAGAAAAAAATTACATAAAGGAGAAAAAATATTTGTATTAATAATAATATTCACGAATCCAAATGACACTTCCCTGAATCCACTGAAACTCTTATAATCATGGCTAATGGTTTGGTGACATATATATTTTTTTTTTCTTTTATGAAAACCCCAAACAGGAGAGGTATTAGAACCTATAGTACTTAGTACCGTGCTTGGGTTAGAGGTTGAGAAGAAGAAAGAAGATATTTGTTGACATTGGACTTGAACTACTGTAGAAGGTAATTTTCAGGAAATACGTATGAAGGAGGGTTGTTCCAGAAAACGGCAGTTGAATGAATAAACGAGGAAGATGAAAAGTTGGTTCTGTGAGTTTGGAGTTGGACAGTAAATGGATGTTGGCTGGTGGCGGCACGTGTTCGGACTGTTTTGAAAGAGAGAGCGGGAATTATAGAAGCCAATTCAGAAGAACAGTGCCCATGGAAGTATCTGTAGAAGAGGTATGCAGCAGAAACAGTACATCTATGAGAAAGCGAGTGGAGAGACTCTGTTAGAGATGAATCATTAATTAACCTAACTGCCCTCTTCTGAATGGAATCAAGAAGCGTGAGAGAGATTTTTGGGGGCACCACCCCTGATGTGGGAACAATATTCTATGGCAGGGCGGATTTCCGATTTATACAGAGTGAACAGCTGTTTGTATGAAACGTGATGGAGAGAGCGAAAGAGAAAACCAAGTTTTTTAGAGGCAGAGGAAGAAATATTTGTAATGTGCTTGTGCCAAGAGAGATTAGAAGTCAGGGTAATCCCCAAAAGAGATATATCATTTTGCCTAGAAATCGGAGTGTCACTAAAGATAAGCATAGGAGCAGAAGAATCCTTTTTGCGAGATATAAGACAAGACTGAGTTTTAGAAGGGTTGAAATCAACTAAGTTGTCTTTGCCCCACTGGAGAATTACCTGGAGATCGGCATTTAAGGAATTGGTAGCGGATATTCGAGAAGTTGAAGCTGATTGAGCAGGGCAAGGTTTCTAGAACTGGAAAGTTCGAGAAACCTAAAGCATGGACGGGATTTCCTCTCAATGGAAGAAGGTCATTAATATGCGAGAGGAAAAGAGTGAGGGAAAGAACTGAACCTTGGGGGACACCATAATTAGTGAAGAAGTTAGAAGGCAGAGAGCCATCTACCATTCTCAGCAGTGACCGAAGCGATCAGAGAGAAAACTCGGTAACCTGTTACCAAAAACAGTTGGCAAATCATAAGATGGAAGATTGATTAGAAGACCTTTATGCCAAACACAATCAAAAGCCTTTGAGATGTCAAGAGCAACTAGTTGTGTTTCACCGAAACTTTCCATTGAATTTGTCCTTAAATGGGTAACATAAGCCAGAATATCACCAGTGGATCGACACTGACGGAATCCATACTGGCGATCGTTGATCAGACGGAAGGTTTCTAGGTAGTTTAAGAGTTGGCCGTTTATTGATTTCTCCATTACTTTAGAAAGAGTAGAAATAACTGCAATGGGACGATAATTGGATGGGAGGGATTAGTCACCCTTTTTAGGAAATGGGTGGATATGAGCAAATTTCCAAGAAGAAGGAAAAACACCTTTGGAATAAGAAAGTGAAAAATTTGGTAGCTCCCTTGATATAATTCGATAAACCCCATTCACACCATCTATTTTTTTTTACATTTTGCTTCAAGAATTTCTCCCTCACTTTCATCACAACTTTTTCGAAATATATTTTCAGAATAAGTGACTGATATAATGCATCATCAAGAAAGTTTCCCCATACCTACTTCTAAACAACATCCACATATACATGTTAACACAGGACCGATGTTTTGAAGAAGTTGCGCAGTAACGGGTTTAATTTCTTGTGTAATTATTGAAAGAGAAAGAGACTTTTGACCATACTGAAAACAATTTATTTATATAAAAGAATAATAATAATTTATTATAAAAAAATTGACAACAAGGAGACTATTCGAAGACAGTCGAAATTTAATCTCTAATAGACATAAAAAAAAACACGAGAACTTAAGCAGTTTCCAAAAATCCGAAGTGGCTACTGCTCGTGAAGTACGACCGGATGTGAGAGAGACAAGTTTTTTTTTTTTTTTTGGCTGATGCTGGATAAGCTCATACACTTGCATTCTTCCTTCCATCACGTGCCACTGCTACTACTACAGTTTTTTTTTTTTTTTTACACACGATGGTACTGGCAATGTGTAGGAGGGAGAAAGGCCTTGAGAACATTGGAGCCTTGGATGTCTCACCTCTAGTGGACACTCACGTGCCTAGAGAGGGTGGTGATAAACTTTTTCCGACGAATGAGAAAATTCCGATTTTATTTTGATTGCCACGAGAAAAGGCACGTGATATGAGTGCGCTCTTTTGTGCGGTAGACGTTGTCCTCAGTCAAAGTTCAGTGCGACTCGACTGAAGACGTTGCAGGCCGCCATTAGGAGCCACAGGCCTTCCACCCTTTCTAATTTACGGTATGCTATCGGGAAAGGGTATTAACTAAGCTTAAAATTGTGAAACGCGAATCTTTTAAGTATGTGTCTCGTTTGCCCTTAAAGATTGCTAAGTTATCACCGAACCTGGAATACAAGAAGAGAGTATAACGGCTCCAGATCGACACTTCATCTCTTGGGTAAGTTCCTCTTGCCACGTATTTAATTATGGTTCATCACTGTTCCCGAGCGTGTATACTGATCCCCTTTCTTTCGGCCTGCCTTCATCTAAGAGTATATTAAAAATCTTAACAAATTGAAACGTAAAGATAAAGCTGCATTTACTTGTTTAAAAACTCTATTCTTTAGTTCTCCAAACATTTTTGACTACACCATCGTTATTTTAAAAGCAACTTAGTATTTAAATTCATAAGAGTGAGAATAGGGAATTCACTACCTTATCTTCCTTTGATTGAAAGAGTAATTAGCGACCCTCATTGATTTAAAGTGAAACAAACGAAAGTAAACGGAACTTATTCTGCACTAGTTGTCTAGAGGTCCACACTCACAAAATCTTTTCCTGTAATGTTCTTTTTTAATGTTAACTTTGTGTCAGTTAAGAAGCATTGCCGTATCTCACATGTACCTATACTTTTTATTATCTATTAAACTTATGTTTGTAGTTACAACCATTGTTTCTGTCTTCTAATTTAGAACAGAACATATGGCTCTTGCGGAAACTCTTCAAAGAAGTAGTAGACAGGATTATATATGGGATAACATGCATTCTGATACAGAGAACTATGTTAGTTCCTGTCCAAGCAGTATGGAAAGACGAGGATTTAAACCTAAAGCCCAAGTGAATTTGGTTAGAGCTGATTCTGAAGCAAAGCCTTTTCATAAAATCGCAGTTGATGTGTTAGGGCCGTTACCAACTTCAGAAGAAGGTTATAAATATATTTTAATGGTTGTGGATCATTTCACACGTTATGTGGAAGCATACCCTATGCGTACCCAGACAGCCCAGCAGGTCTCACAAACTCTCATTGATGGAGTAATAAGTCGTCATGGGATACCTGCCATAGTACTCTCAGATCGTGGCAGCAATTTTGTATCTCAGTTAATGCATGAGGTGTACGCAAAGCTTGGGGTGAGAGCAGTATGCACCAGTGGAGATCATCCCTCTAGTAATAGAAGACGCGAAAGAATAAATCAGACATTAGAAAACATTTTGTCACACCTGGTCGCTTCTACTCAACATGAATGGCCTAAATTTCTGCAGATTGCTTTGTTAGCATATCGCTCTGCATTTCACAGTGCTACAGGGGATACTCCTAGTTTCCTCCTTTACGGACGTGATATTGTGTTGCCACAGCACGTCTGGAAGTCGGATAATCAGCCAACGTATTCATCATTGGAGAATTATAGCGAAGCATTGTGTGAACGACTAAAGAGAACTTATGAGATTGTCAAAGAGAATTTAGAGGAAGCTGATGAAGAACAGGAAGCTTATAGACATAGCAAAGCAGTTGATAAGAAAATACGTGTTGGTAGTGTGGTTTATTTATATGTGCCTAGAGTAAACAGAGGCTTTACACGAAAATTAGCTCGACAGAATGTGGGACCATATCGTGTCATTAGCCAGACATCTGCAGTAAACTATGAAATACAGCATTTATATAAGACCAAAGATCGACAATTTGTCCATGTGGATAGGCTAACCAAGGTTACTGAGAGAAAACCATTTTTGGAAATGAGACCTGAAATCGAGGAGCAAACCACTCCTCAGCAAACAAAAGCAACCCCTCAAGCAATCCCGATAGAAACAGAAGAGGAAAGTAATGAAGAAATATGGTGGAAAGCAATTCGAATCAATAGGAATGCATCATATCTCCAACCTAGACCTACAACGAGATCGTGTGTTGAGCCAAGGGAAATTAAACGGTCACATTCATCCGAAGAAATGCGACAGACATCACAGAGTGATTTTAGCAGATTCCTACACTCTGGAACATCTTTAGGTAGACCGACGCACAGCTATAATTTAAGAAGCAGAGATCGTCAAAGTGAATCAACCACAGAATTAGATGTTAAATATACTCTGGAAAGGCATAAGCCCACAGTCATCTTTCTGAGTCAAGAGAAGGCGACTCCAACAGTGGGTGAAGTATCACCATCTACAGATGAAGCAGTTAGGCAGATGGAAATATCTGCAACAGACGATGACAATGCTGAGACTGATGATGATGGCAGAGAAGGTATGCCACAATCAACCGCAGTTATACTGGATGTTGATGACGAAGGTGTGGGAAGAAAATCACCGCAAAATGCTTTAACATGTCAAACTAATAGAGCAAGCTTATCTGCGAAAAGATCTAAACCTCCCAAGGACTTCCTAATTCATTTCACAAATATACGTGGTCTCAATTCTAATCTCAATGATGTCCATTTCCACTTGCAGTCTGCCAAACCTCATGTACTTTTTCTGACAGAATCTCAGTTATCGGTTGATTCAACTACTGCTCATCTCAGATGCCCAAATTATTCGCTGTATGATTCCTTTCGCCTCAAAGGTGGTACTTGTGCATATGTCCGTTCTGATATTCCCTGTCAGAGACTTGGCAATTTGGAATCTCCTCTCTTTGATCTTCTCTGGCTTAAAATCTCTCTACCTCATTGTGTCAAATTCATCTGTTGTCTCTACCGTTCTCCCAACTCGACTAATCACATGGAGCTCTTTGAATTCCTCTCGTTGCAACTTGACTTTCTCCAGTCCAACTCTCCTAACAGTGAGGTAATTTTCCTTGGTGATTTTAATGTTCACAATCCCAGCTGGCTTCCGTTTTCTAGTCAGACCGACCCAGCAGGTCCAGATGCTCAGGCTTTTGCAATTACTAATCACCTAGCACAGATTGTTCATTTACCTACAAGAATACCGGACAATCCGAATCATACAGCCAATACGCTTGATCTTTTTCTCACCAACAACCCTTCTAAGTACACGGTCGAAGTGAGAGCTCCTTTAGGCACTTCAGATCACAACTTGGTGATTGTCTCTTCTCCAATGGAGCCTTGACCTCATGGCTATTCCCAACTTCGTGTTGTTTGGCATTACAAGAATGCAAAATGGGATGACCTGCGAGACTTCTTTTCTTCTTTTCCTTGGTCGGATTACTGTTTCAGAAGTTCTGATGTCAACGTTTGCTCAGATCGTGTCAGTGAAATTATTCTTGCAGGAATGGAATCCTTTATCCCACACTCCACTTTAAAATCTCGTCCTTTATCTAAACCTTTGTTTTCCAATAAATGTTCTAAGGCCGCCCAAGAGAAGAATGTTGCATATCGTAATTGGCTTGTTTCTAATTCTCCAGTTTCATTTTCTGCCTACACCCAAGCTCGCAACAATTGTAAAGCAATTATTAATCCAAACTCGAGTTTGAACAGGCTAAGAGTAGAAAACTTGCTTCTTGCCCTAATGGTAGCCGAGCATTTTGGTCTCTTTCCAAAGCTATTGGCCGCAAATTTTGCCCATCTCTGCTCCCACCTCTGTCCAAACCAGATGGTTCTGTTGTCACTTCAGCCAAGGATAAAGCTGACCTGCTAGCAATTCATTTTTCTTCCAGCTCATGTATTAATGATCTTGGTAAAACACCTCCCACCATTACTAAAACGCTCCATTCAATGCCTCCTGTAGTCTTCCGTCAAAAGGATATCAGAAGGATTTTGATGAATCTCGATGCTAAGAAAGCTCCAGGTCCTGATGGTATTTCTCCACTTGTTCTCAAAACCTGTGCTCCTGAACTTACTCCTATTCTTTGCCGCCTTTTTTCACTTTCTTATTCCAAAGGTGTTTTTCCTTCTGCTTGGAAATTTGGTCATATCCAACCAGTTCCTAAAAAGGGTGACAAATCCCTCCCATCCAATTATCGTCCCATTGCAATTACTTCTACTCTTTCTAAAGTAATGGAGAAATCAATTAACCACCAACTCTTAAACTACCTAGAAACCTTCCATCTGATCAACGATCACCAGTATGGATTCCGTCCGTGTCGATCCACTGGTGATATTCTGGCTTACGTTACTCATTTATGGACTAATTCAATGGAAAGGTTCGGTGAAACACAAGTAGTTGCTATTGAGATCTCAAAGGCTTTTGATCGTTTTTGGCATAAAAGTCTTCTAAACAAGCTTCCATCTTATGGTTTGCCAACTGTTTTTAGTAATTGGTTATACAGTTCTCTCTCTGATCGCTCACTGGGGGTGATGGTTGATGGCTCTCTGTCTTCTAACTTCTCCACTAATGCCGGTGTCCCCCAAGGTTCAGTTCTTTCCCCCACTCTTTTCCTCTTGTATATTAATGACTTTCTTCCATTGACTGGAAATCCTATCCATAGTTTTGCCGATGATAGCACATTGCATTTCACTTCCCATTTTGAGAAACCTTGCCTTGTTCAATCAGCTTCAACTTCTCGAAAATCTGCTACCAATTCCTTGAATGCCAATCTTCACTTGATTCTCCAGTGGGGCAAAGACCACTTAGTTGATTTCAACCCTTTCTAAAACTCAGTCTTGTCTTATATCTCGCAAAAAGGATTCTTCTGCTCCTATGCTTATCTTTAGTGACACTCCGATTTCTAGGCAAAATGATATATCTCTTTTGGGGATTACCCTGACTTCTAATCTCTCTTGACACAAGCACATTACAAATATTGCTTCCTCTGCATCGAAAAAACTTGGTTTTCTCTTTCGCTCTCGGCGTTACTTTTCTTCCAAACAGCTGCTCACTCTGTATAAATCGCAAATCCGCCCTGCCATGGAATATTGTTCCCACATCTGGAGTGGTGCCCCCAAAACCTCTTTCAGGCTTCTTGATTCCATTCAGAAGAGGGCAGTTAGGTTAATTAATGATTCGCCTCTAACAGAGTCTCTCCACTCTCTGTCTCATAGACGCACTGTTTCTGCTGCATGCCTCTTCTACAGATACTTCCATGGGCACTGTACTTCTCAATTAGCTTCTATAATTCCCGCTCTCTCTTTCAAAACAATTCGAACACTGCCAGCCAACATCCATTGACTGCCCAACTTCAAACCCACAGAACTAACTTTTCATTTTCCTCATTTATTCATTCAACTGCCGTTTTCTGGAAAAACCTTCCTTCATACGTATTTCTTGAAAATTACAATCTTCAGAAGTTCAATGTCTCAAATATCTTCTTACGTCTTCTCAATCTCCAATCCAAGCACGGTACTAAGTGCTATAGGTTCTAAGACCTCTCGTGTTTGGGGTTCACATAAAAAAAAAAGTAACATGGTTTAGAGAAACTGTAGGGAAATGGACTAAGTAGAATATACAAAAAAAATGAGGAGTTGGGGAAGTATACTTCCAACTGCTGAAAAACGTCCAACTGCTTTCCAAGCGAAAATGGATTCTGTATGGACTAATCAACTGACCTCTACAGATCAACAGGAAAAACTCCTGGATTTGGATTCTGCACAGGGAATCAGTCTGATTTACAGCAATCTACTGTAGTTATTGTATTAGTTTGTATTGACTACTCTGGATTCATATCTTAATTGATTGATGTTTTATTCTTATATACAGTATATATGTAATTTGTATTTTACTTATAATTCCATTTATACTTTAACAATAATTCTCAACATATATAAGAGGTTGAAAGAATCTTTTGTTCCATAAAGCTTAGTTTCTAGCCACCATTAGAAATGTTTGTGCGACAAGTACTATGTATTAATGGTATACTACAATTTTTGTATTTTTTTAGTATGTAGTGGAAGGAAGAACGAAGTTCTAGAATTTCTGAGATATTGAATATTAATATTATCAGTTAAACTTACTTTTAATGTATTTCAAGTAATTTAGAAGCTTATAGTTGTGTGTTATATCATATTGTCTGGGTCATTTTGTAATACGATCTGTTAAAGACCTGTAATTTTCAATATTCTTTTTTAAATAATTTGATATTTTTGAACAGTAAGAGTATTCAAGCTGTATAATCATATTTATACTTAGTTTGTAATAGCTGATCTGTAATAGTAATGCTATTATTTCTTTTTCTTACATGTGAATGGGGAATGATTTATGACGAGTGTAATGTCATACACAAAGGTTTGGACCATTATCTTACCGATGTGTTTTCAGCAATCAAATGTTCAGGTGGTTTGAATATTTAGAAACTTTTATCTTCATAATTTTTGGACACTAAAAGACTTTTCTTCTTAAAAATCAACATCTACGGTGTCTTGTGGAAACTCCTTAGTTTGAAAGATCACCAGATGAAAAGTAACGAAAAGTAACGATTCTAGAGAATCATCCGAAGGAAGAACAGATTGTAATTGAACTGTTTTATATTTAGGAGAAAGCATCGAGAACATTTGTGCCTTAGTATATTTTATGGACATTTAATAAATAACAAGGAATCTTTTTTTCAAATTAATTATATTAACGGAGAAAAATCTATTGTATTACCACCATATCAAACTCTGTGAAATTCACATTGTTAATCTAATTTAACATAATTGTTAGTGTTAAGTTTTAACATTGACCGTAAGAAATTCAATGAATCGATGGCTGTCAAGAAGTTGCAAATGTCAACGCATTTTGAAGATGTTTGTACCTTCATCACAAAACAGCTTTACAATTTTCATTGAATATATTGTGTATCCAAATGTATTTAGATGTTTTAACAGCGTATAACAAAAAGAAAAACTAATTAGTCTTGGCGATTCTATAGATTGAGGGATTCTCTTTCTATAATTGGGAAAAAATATATAGAACAATTTTCTTTCCGAAACTACGCGGATTATTTTCGATTAATTGGGAATTTACTTAGAAGAGTAAATTGATATCGGAAGTCATCGAAATATAATTTTAATATTTTGCTATCACTTAAAGTTGATGAAGCTTTCTTGTACTGGTAATTTTTAAATTTTATCCTTTCATTTGGCTTACGAAACCGAGCTATGATTAACGTATTTTTTGTTTTACGCATTGTCTTTCTGACAATTGCCCTCGTTTTATGGTTGCTTAATGATTAAGCAACCTTAAAACTTACAAACAAGCAGGTGTTATGACGATGTCAAATGGGTAAACATAATTATTCTTAATTATTGTATCGCCTCATGATTTCTTAGCCATTTGCTACTTTCGATTCATAAATGTACAAAATAATCATCGTTTTTCTTACGAAAACCTTTTTCTTTTATCAGTAATTGTTGAAGCAATTATGAAGTAAATTTAGAACTTTCTAAAAGACTTTATTGTTCTGTTCTATTCAATTCTGATGTTATGAAAACTCTAAAAGGATGGTAGATAATTCTCTCAATAACCATTTTTCATCTAAATGAAAATGACAGCGAATTAACATAAAAAAAAAACACGAGAACTTAAGCAGTTTCCAAAAATCCGAAGTGGCTACTGCTCGTGAAGTACGACCGGATGTGAGAGAGACAAGTTTTTTTTTTTTTTTGGCTGATGCTGGATAAGCTCATACACTTGCATTCTTCCTTCCATCACGTGCCACTGCTACTACTACAGTTTTTTTTTTTTTTACACACGATTGTACTGGCAATGTGTAGGAGGGAGAAAGGCCTTGAGAACATTGGAGCCTTGGATGTGTCACCTCTAGTGGACACTCACGTGCCTAGAGAGGGTGGTGATAAACTTTTTCCGACGAATGAGAAAATTCCGATTTTATTTTGATTGCCACGAGAAAAGGCACGTGATATGAGTGCGCTCTTTTGTGCGGTAGACGTTGTCCTCAGTCAAAGTTCAGTGCGACTCGACTGAAGACGTTGCAGGCCGCCATTAGGAGCCACAGGCCTTCCACCCTTTCTAATTTACGGTATGCTATCGGGAAAGGGTATTAACTAAGCTTAAAATTGTGAAACGCGAATCTTTTAAGTATGTGTCTCGTTTGCGCTTAAAGTTTACTAAGTTATCACCGAACATGGAATACAAGAAGAGAGTATAACTACTCCTGATCGACACTTCATCTCTTGGGTAAGTTCCTCTTGCCACGTATTTAATTATGGTTCATCACTGCTCCCGTGCGTGTATACCGATCCCCTTTCTTTCGGCCTGCCTACGTCTAAAAGTATATTAAAAATCTTAACAAATTGAAAGTTAAAGATAAATCTGCATTTACTTGTATAAAAACTCTATTCTTTAGTTCTCCAAACATTTTTGACTACACTATCCTTATTTTAAAAGCAACTTAGTATTTAAATTCATAAGAATAAGGATAGGGAATTGACTTCCTTATCTTCCTTTGATTGATAGGGCAATTAGCGATCCTCATTGATTCAAAGTGAAATAAACGAAACTAAACGGAACTTATTCTGCACTAGTTTTCTAGAGGTCTACACTCACAAAATCTTTTCCTGTAATGTTCTTTTTTAATGTTAACTTTATCTCAGTTAAGAAGCATTGCCGTATCTCACATGTACCTATACTTTTTATTATCTATTAAACTTATGTTTGTAGTTACAACCATTGTTTCTGTCTTCTTATTTAGAACAGAACTTATGGCTCTTGCGGAAACTCTTCAAAGAAGTAGTAGACAGGATTATATATGGGATAACATGCATTCTGATACAGAGAACTATGTTAGTTCTTGTCCCAGCTGTATTGAAAGACGAGGATTTAAACCTAAAGCCCAAGTGAATTAGGTTAGAGCTGAATCTGAAGCAAAGCCTTTTCATAAAATCGCAGTTGATGTGTTGGGGCCGTTACAACTTCAGAAGAAGGTTATAAATATATTTTAATGGTTGTGGATCATTTCACACGTTATGTGGAAGCATACCCTATGCGTACCCAGACAGCCCAGCAGGTCTCAGAAACTCTCATTGATGGAGTAATAGGTCGTCATGGGATACCTGCCATAGTACTCTCAGATCGTGGCAGTAATTTTGTATCTCAGTTAATGCATGAGGTGTACGCAAAGCTTGGGGTAAGAGCAGTATGCACCAGTGGAGATCATCCCTCTGGTAATAGAAGATGCGAAAGAATAAATCAGACATTAGAAAACATTTTGTCACACCTGGTCGCTTCTACTCAACATGAATGGCCTAAATTTCTGCAGATTGCTTTGTTAGCATATCTTTCTGCATTTCACAGTGCTACAGCGGATACTCCCACTTTTCTGCTGTACGGACGCGACATTGTGTTACCACAGCACGTATGGAAGTCGGATAATCAGCCAACGTATTCATCATTGGAGAATTACAGCGAAGCATTGTATGAACGACTAAAGAGAACTTACGAAATTGTCAAAGAAAATTTAGAGGAAGCTGATGAAGAACAGGAAGCTTATAGACATAGGAAAGCAGTTGATAAGAAAATACGTGTTGGTAGTGTGGTTTATTTATATGTGCCTAGAGTGAAGAGAGGCTTTACACGAAAATTAGCTCGACAGAATGTGGGAGCATATCGTGTCATTAGCCAGACATCTGCAATAAACTATGAAATACACCATTTACATAAGACCAAAGATCGACAATTTGTCCATGTGGATAGGCTAACCAAGGTTACTGAGAGAAAACCATTTTTGGAAATGAGACCTGAAATCGAGGAGCAAACCACTCCTCAGCAAACAAAAGCAACCCCTCAAGCAATCCCGATGGAAAAAGAAGAGGAAAGTGATGAAGAAATATGGTGGGAAGCAATTCGAACCAATAGGAATGCATCATATCTCCAACCTAGACCTACAACGAGATCGTGTGTTGAGCCAAGGGAAATTAAACGGTCACATTCATCCGAAGAAATACGACAGACATCACAGAGTGATTTTAGCAGATTCCTACAATCTGGAACATCTTTAGGTAGACCGACGCACAGCTACAATTTAAGAAGCAGAGATCGTCAAAGTGAATCAACCGCAGAATTAGATGTTAAATATACTCTGGAAAGGCGTAAGCCCACAGTTATTTTTCTGAGTCAAGAGAAGGCGACTCCAACAGTTGGCGAAGCATCACCATCTACAGATGAAGCAGTTAGGCAGATGGAAATATCTGCAACAGACGACGACAATGCTGAGACTGATGATGATGTCAGAGAAGGTATGCCACAATCAACCGCACTTATATTGGATGTTGATGACGAAGGTGTGGGAGGACAATCACCGAAAAATGCTTTAACATGGTTTAGAGAAACTGTAGGGAAATGGACTAAGTAGAATATACAAAAAATGAGAAGTTGGGGAAGTATAATTCCAACTGCTGGTATGCTTTCCATGCGAAAATGAATTTTCTATGGACTAATCAACTGACCTCTACAGATCAACAGGAAAAACTCCTGGATTTGGATTCTACACATGGAATCAGTCTGATTTACAGCAATCTACTGTAATTAGTTTGTATTCTCTACTCTGGATTAATATCTTAATTGTTTGATGTTTTATTCATATATACAATATATATGTAATTTGTATTTTACTTATAATTCCATTTATACTTTAACAATAATTCTCAACATATATAAGAGATTGACAGAATCTTTTGTTCCATAAGGCTTAGTTTCTAGCCACCATTAGAAATGTCTGTGCAACAAGTACTATGTATTGATGGTATACTACAATTTTTGTATTTTTTTAGTATGTAGTGGAAGGAAGAACGAAGATCTAGAATTTCTGAGATATTGAATATAAATATTATCAGTTAAAATTACTTTTAATGTATTTCAAGTAATTTAGAAACTTATACGTGTGTGTTATATCACATTGTCTGGATCATTTTGTAATACGATCTGTTAAAGACGTGTAATCTTCAATATTCTTTATTAAATAATTTGATATTTTTGAACAGTAAGAGTATTCAAGCTGTATAATCATATTTGTACTTAGTTTGGCTGATCTGTAATAGTAATGCTATTCTTTATTTTTCTTACATGTGAATGGGCAATGATTTATGACGAGTGTAATGTCATACACAAAGGTTTGGACCATTATCTTACCGATGTGGTTTCAGCAATCAAATGTTCAGGTGGTTTGAATATTTAGAAACTTTTATCTTCATAATTTTTGGACACTAAAAGACTTTTCTGCTTAAAAATCAACAACTATGTGTCTTGTGGAAACTTCTTTATTTGTAAGATCGCAAGATGAAAAGTAACAATTCTAGAGGATCATCCGAAGGAAGAACAGATTGTGATTGAACTGTTTTATATTTAGGAGAAACCATGAAGAACATTTGTGCCTTAGTATTTTCTATGGACATTTAAAAAATAACAAAGAAAAACCTTTTTTCAAATTAATTGAAATCAAATTATTAACGGAGGAAAATCTATTGTATTACCACCATATCAAACTCCGTGAAATTCACATTGTTAATCTAATTTAACATAATTGTTAGTGTTAAGTTTTAATCATTGAGCGTAACAAATCCTATGAATCGATGACTGTCAAGAAGTTGCAAATGTTGACGCATTTTGAAGATGTTTGTACCTTCATACAAAACAGCTTTATCATTTTTACTGAACATGTTGTGTATCCAAATTTAATTCTCTAGATGTTTTAACAGCGTATAACAAAAAGAAAAACGAATTAGGGAAAAAACATATATAAAAGAATTTTCGATCTGAAACTACGCGGATTATTTTCGATTAAAGTTTTTTGTATCAAAATATTCTGTCCCCCTCCTATATCTTGAATAGGAGGAGGCTTATTCTCAACCAAATAATGGTTTCTAAAGTTCAGTAAGGGAGGGATGTTGCCAAGCGCTACCATCGCTTTGGAACCAACCCCGATCTTTCTCTCTCTCACATTATTTATTTTTTATTATTCTATTTTAGTTTAGTTAATTAATCTTATTAATTGGGAATATACTTAGAAGAGTAAATTGATATCGGAAGTCATCGAAATATAACTTTAATATGTTGCTATCACTTAAAGCTGATGAAGCTTTCTTGTACTGGTAATTTTTAAATTTTAAGCTATAATTAACGAATATTTTTCGTTTTACGCATTGTCTTTCTGACAATTGTTCTCGAAAGAATGATTAAGCAACCTTAAAACTTACAAACAAGCATGTGTTACGACGATGTCCAATGGGTAAACGTAATTATTATTAATTTTTGTATGGCCTCATGATTTCTTAGCCATTTGCTACTTTTGATTTATAAATGGACGGAATAATCTTCGTTCTGCTTACGAAAACCTTTTTCTTTTATCAGTAATTGTTAAAGTAATTATGAAGTAAATTTAGAACTCTCTGAAAGACTTTATTGTTCTGCTCTATTCTGATGTTATGAAAACTCTAAAAGGATGGTAGATAATTCTCTCAATAATCATTTTTCATCTAAATGAAAATGACAGCGAATTAACATAAAAAAAAAAAAAACGAGAACTTAAGCAGTTCCCAAAAATCCGAAGTGGTTACTGCTCATGAAGTACGACCGGATGTGAGAGAGACAGGTTTTTTTATTTTGGTTGATGCTGGATAAGCTCATGCACTTGCTTTCTTCCATCACGTGCCACAGCTACTACTACAGTTTTTTTTTTTTTTTTTTTTTTTTTACACACGATTCTATTGGCAATGTGTAGGAGGGACAAAAGCCTTGAGAACATTGGAGCCTTGGATGTGTCACCTCTAGTGGACACTCACGTGCCTAGAGAGGGTGGTGATAAACTTTTTCAGACGAATGGGAAAATTCCGATTTTATTTTGATTGCCACGAGAAAAGGCACGTGATATGAGTGCGCTCTTTTGTGTGGTAGAAATTCTCCTCAGTCAAAGTTCAGTGCGACTCGACTGAAGAAGTTGCAGGGCGCCATTAGGAGCCACAGGCCTTCCACCCTTTCTAATTTACGGTATGCTATTGGGAAAGAGTATTAACTGACCTTAAAATTGTGAAACGCGAATCTTTTAAGTATGTGTCTCGTTTGCGCTTAAAGGTTGCTAAGTTATCACCGAACCTGGAATACAAGAAGAGAGTATAACGACTCCAGATCGACACTTCATCTCTTGGGTAAGTTCCTCTTGCCACGTATTTAATTAGGGTTCATCACTGCTCCCGAGCGTGTATACCGATCCCCTTTCTTTTGGCCTGCCTACCCCTAAAAGTATATTAAAAATCTTAACAAGTTGAAACTTAAAGATAAAGCTGCATTTACTTGTTTAAAAACTCTATTCTTTAGTTCTCCAAACATTTTTGACTACACTATCCTTATTTTAAAAGCAACTTAGTATTTAAATTCATAAGAATAAGGATAGGGAATTCACTACCTTATCTTCCTTTGATTGAAAGGGCAATTAGCGACCCTCATTGATTCAAAGTGGAATAAAGTGAAATAAACGAAAGTAAACGGAACTTATTCTGCACTAGTTGTCTAGAGGTCCACACTCACAAAATCTTTTCCTGTAATGTTCTTTTTTAATGTTAACTTTGTGTCAGTTAAGAAGCATTGCCGTATCTCACATGTACCTATACTTTATATTATCTATTAAACTTATGTTTGTAGTTACAACCATTGTTTCTGTCTTCTTATTTAGAACAGAACATATGGCTCTTGCGGAAACTCTTCAAAGAAGTAGGCAGGATCATATATGGGATAACACGTATTCTGAGACAGAGAATTATGTTAGTTCCTTTCCAAGCTGTATGGAAACACGAGGTTATAAACCTAAAGCCCAAGCGAATTTGGTTAGAGCTGATTCTGAAGCAAAGCCTTTTCATAAAATCGCAGTTGATGTGTTAGGGCCGTTACCAACTTCAGAAGAAGGTTATAAATATATTTTAATGGTTGTGGATCATTTCACACGTTATGTGGAAGCATACCCTATGCGTACCCAGACAGCCCAGCAGGTCTCACAAACTCTCATTGATGGAGTAATAAGTCGTCATGGGATACCTGCCATAGTACTCTCAGATCGTGGCAGCAATTTTGTATCTCAGTTAATGCATGAGGTGTACGCAAAGCTTGGGGTGAGAGCAGTATGCACCAGTGGAGATCATCCCTCTAGTAATAGAAGACGCGAAAGAATAAATCAGACATTAGAAAACATTTTGTCACACCTGGTCGCTTCTACTCAACATGAATGGCCTAAATTTCTGCAGATTGCTTTGTTAGCATATCGCTCTGCATTTCACAGTGCTACAGGGGATACTCCTAGTTTCCTCCTTTACGGACGTGATATTGTGTTGCCACAGCACGTCTGGAAGTCGGATAATCAGCCAACGTATTCATCATTGGAGAATTATAGCGAAGCATTGTGTGAACGACTAAAGAGAACTTATGAGATTGTCAAAGAGAATTTAGAGGAAGCTGATGAAGAACAGGAAGCTTATAGACATAGCAAAGCAGTTGATAAGAAAATACGTGTTGGTAGTGTGGTTTATTTATATGTGCCTAGAGTAAACAGAGGCTTTACACGAAAATTAGCTCGACAGAATGTGGGACCATATCGTGTCATTAGCCAGACATCTGCAGTAAACTATGAAATACAGCATTTATATAAGACCAAAGATCGACAATTTGTCCATGTGGATAGGCTAACCAAGGTTACTGAGAGAAAACCATTTTTGGAAATGAGACCTGAAATCGAGGAGCAAACCACTCCTCAGCAAACAAAAGCAACCCCTCAAGCAATCCCGATAGAAACAGAAGAGGAAAGTAATGAAGAAATATGGTGGAAAGCAATTCGAATCAATAGGAATGCATCATATCTCCAACCTAGACCTACAACGAGATCGTGTGTTGAGCCAAGGGAAATTAAACGGTCACATTCATCCGAAGAAATGCGACAGACATCACAGAGTGATTTTAGCAGATTCCTACACTCTGGAACATCTTTAGGTAGACCGACGCACAGCTATAATTTAAGAAGCAGAGATCGTCAAAGTGAATCAACCACAGAATTAGATGTTAAATATACTCTGGAAAGGCATAAGCCCACAGTCATCTTTCTGAGTCAAGAGAAGGCGACTCCAACAGTGGGTGAAGTATCACCATCTACAGATGAAGCAGTTAGGCAGATGGAAATATCTGCAACAGACGATGACAATGCTGAGACTGATGATGATGGCAGAGAAGGTATGCCACAATCAACCGCAGTTATACTGGATGTTGATGACGAAGGTGTGGGAAGAAAATCACCGCAAAATGCTTTAACATGTCAAACTAATAGAGCAAGCTTATCTGCGAAAAGATCTAAACCTCCCAAGGACTTCCTAATTCATTTCACAAATATACGTGGTCTCAATTCTAATCTCAATGATGTCCATTTCCACTTGCAGTCTGCCAAACCTCATGTACTTTTTCTGACAGAATCTCAGTTATCGGTTGATTCAACTACTGCTCATCTCAGATGCCCAAATTATTCGCTGTATGATTCCTTTCGCCTCAAAGGTGGTACTTGTGCATATGTCCGTTCTGATATTCCCTGTCAGAGACTTGGCAATTTGGAATCTCCTCTCTTTGATCTTCTCTGGCTTAAAATCTCTCTACCTCATTGTGTCAAATTCATCTGTTGTCTCTACCGTTCTCCCAACTCGACTAATCACATGGAGCTCTTTGAATTCCTCTCGTTGCAACTTGACTTTCTCCAGTCCAACTCTCCTAACAGTGAGGTAATTTTCCTTGGTGATTTTAATGTTCACAATCCCAGCTGGCTTCCGTTTTCTAGTCAGACCGACCCAGCAGGTCCAGATGCTCAGGCTTTTGCAATTACTAATCACCTAGCACAGATTGTTCATTTACCTACAAGAATACCGGACAATCCGAATCATACAGCCAATACGCTTGATCTTTTTCTCACCAACAACCCTTCTAAGTACACGGTCGAAGTGAGAGCTCCTTTAGGCACTTCAGATCACAACTTGGTGATTGTCTCTTCTCCAATGGAGCCTTGACCTCATGGCTATTCCCAACTTCGTGTTGTTTGGCATTACAAGAATGCAAAATGGGATGACCTGCGAGACTTCTTTTCTTCTTTTCCTTGGTCGGATTACTGTTTCAGAAGTTCTGATGTCAACGTTTGCTCAGATCGTGTCAGTGAAATTATTCTTGCAGGAATGGAATCCTTTATCCCACACTCCACTTTAAAATCTCGTCCTTTATCTAAACCTTTGTTTTCCAATAAATGTTCTAAGGCCGCCCAAGAGAAGAATGTTGCATATCGTAATTGGCTTGTTTCTAATTCTCCAGTTTCATTTTCTGCCTACACCCAAGCTCGCAACAATTGTAAAGCAATTATTAATCCAAACTCGAGTTTGAACAGGCTAAGAGTAGAAAACTTGCTTCTTGCCCTAATGGTAGCCGAGCATTTTGGTCTCTTTCCAAAGCTATTGGCCGCAAATTTTGCCCATCTCTGCTCCCACCTCTGTCCAAACCAGATGGTTCTGTTGTCACTTCAGCCAAGGATAAAGCTGACCTGCTAGCAATTCATTTTTCTTCCAGCTCATGTATTAATGATCTTGGTAAAACACCTCCCACCATTACTAAAACGCTCCATTCAATGCCTCCTGTAGTCTTCCGTCAAAAGGATATCAGAAGGATTTTGATGAATCTCGATGCTAAGAAAGCTCCAGGTCCTGATGGTATTTCTCCACTTGTTCTCAAAACCTGTGCTCCTGAACTTACTCCTATTCTTTGCCGCCTTTTTTCACTTTCTTATTCCAAAGGTGTTTTTCCTTCTGCTTGGAAATTTGGTCATATCCAACCAGTTCCTAAAAAGGGTGACAAATCCCTCCCATCCAATTATCGTCCCATTGCAATTACTTCTACTCTTTCTAAAGTAATGGAGAAATCAATTAACCACCAACTCTTAAACTACCTAGAAACCTTCCATCTGATCAACGATCACCAGTATGGATTCCGTCCGTGTCGATCCACTGGTGATATTCTGGCTTACGTTACTCATTTATGGACTAATTCAATGGAAAGGTTCGGTGAAACACAAGTAGTTGCTATTGAGATCTCAAAGGCTTTTGATCGTTTTTGGCATAAAAGTCTTCTAAACAAGCTTCCATCTTATGGTTTGCCAACTGTTTTTAGTAATTGGTTATACAGTTCTCTCTCTGATCGCTCACTGGGGGTGATGGTTGATGGCTCTCTGTCTTCTAACTTCTCCACTAATGCCGGTGTCCCCCAAGGTTCAGTTCTTTCCCCCACTCTTTTCCTCTTGTATATTAATGACTTTCTTCCATTGACTGGAAATCCTATCCATAGTTTTGCCGATGATAGCACATTGCATTTCACTTCCCATTTTGAGAAACCTTGCCTTGTTCAATCAGCTTCAACTTCTCGAAAATCTGCTACCAATTCCTTGAATGCCAATCTTCACTTGATTCTCCAGTGGGGCAAAGACCACTTAGTTGATTTCAACCCTTTCTAAAACTCAGTCTTGTCTTATATCTCGCAAAAAGGATTCTTCTGCTCCTATGCTTATCTTTAGTGACACTCCGATTTCTAGGCAAAATGATATATCTCTTTTGGGGATTACCCTGACTTCTAATCTCTCTTGACACAAGCACATTACAAATATTGCTTCCTCTGCATCGAAAAAACTTGGTTTTCTCTTTCGCTCTCGGCGTTACTTTTCTTCCAAACAGCTGCTCACTCTGTATAAATCGCAAATCCGCCCTGCCATGGAATATTGTTCCCACATCTGGAGTGGTGCCCCCAAAACCTCTTTCAGGCTTCTTGATTCCATTCAGAAGAGGGCAGTTAGGTTAATTAATGATTCGCCTCTAACAGAGTCTCTCCACTCTCTGTCTCATAGACGCACTGTTTCTGCTGCATGCCTCTTCTACAGATACTTCCATGGGCACTGTACTTCTCAATTAGCTTCTATAATTCCCGCTCTCTCTTTCAAAACAATTCGAACACTGCCAGCCAACATCCATTGACTGCCCAACTTCAAACCCACAGAACTAACTTTTCATTTTCCTCATTTATTCATTCAACTGCCGTTTTCTGGAAAAACCTTCCTTCATACGTATTTCTTGAAAATTACAATCTTCAGAAGTTCAATGTCTCAAATATCTTCTTACGTCTTCTCAATCTCCAATCCAAGCACGGTACTAAGTGCTATAGGTTCTAAGACCTCTCGTGTTTGGGGTTCACATAAAAAAAAAAGTAACATGGTTTAGAGAAACTGTAGGGAAATGGACTAAGTAGAATATACAAAAAAAATGAGGAGTTGGGGAAGTATACTTCCAACTGCTGAAAAACGTCCAACTGCTTTCCAAGCGAAAATGGATTCTGTATGGACTAATCAACTGACCTCTACAGATCAACAGGAAAAACTCCTGGATTTGGATTCTGCACAGGGAATCAGTCTGATTTACAGCAATCTACTGTAGTTATTGTATTAGTTTGTATTGACTACTCTGGATTCATATCTTAATTGATTGATGTTTTATTCTTATATACAGTATATATGTAATTTGTATTTTACTTATAATTCCATTTATACTTTAACAATAATTCTCAACATATATAAGAGGTTGAAAGAATCTTTTGTTCCATAAAGCTTAGTTTCTAGCCACCATTAGAAATGTTTGTGCGACAAGTACTATGTATTAATGGTATACTACAATTTTTGTATTTTTTTAGTATGTAGTGGAAGGAAGAACGAAGTTCTAGAATTTCTGAGATATTGAATATTAATATTATCAGTTAAACTTACTTTTAATGTATTTCAAGTAATTTAGAAGCTTATAGTTGTGTGTTATATCATATTGTCTGGGTCATTTTGTAATACGATCTGTTAAAGACCTGTAATTTTCAATATTCTTTTTTAAATAATTTGATATTTTTGAACAGTAAGAGTATTCAAGCTGTATAATCATATTTATACTTAGTTTGTAATAGCTGATCTGTAATAGTAATGCTATTATTTCTTTTTCTTACATGTGAATGGGGAATGATTTATGACGAGTGTAATGTCATACACAAAGGTTTGGACCATTATCTTACCGATGTGTTTTCAGCAATCAAATGTTCAGGTGGTTTGAATATTTAGAAACTTTTATCTTCATAATTTTTGGACACTAAAAGACTTTTCTGCTTAAAAATCAACAACTATGTGTCTTGTGGAAACTTCTTTATTTGTAAGATCGCAAGATGAAAAGTAACAATTCTAGAGGATCATCCGAAGGAAGAACAGATTGTGATTGAACTGTTTTATATTTAGGAGAAACCATGAAGAACATTTGTGCCTTAGTATTTTCTATGGACATTTAAAAAATAACAAAGAAAAACCTTTTTTCAAATTAATTGAAATCAAATTATTAACGGAGGAAAATCTATTGTATTACCACCATATCAAACTCCGTGAAATTCACATTGTTAATCTAATTTAACATAATTGTTAGTGTTAAGTTTTAATCATTGAGCGTAACAAATCCTATGAATCGATGACTGTCAAGAAGTTGCAAATGTTGACGCATTTTGAAGATGTTTGTACCTTCATACAAAACAGCTTTATCATTTTTACTGAACATGTTGTGTATCCAAATTTAATTCTCTAGATGTTTTAACAGCGTATAACAAAAAGAAAAACGAATTAGGGAAAAAACATATATAAAAGAATTTTCGATCTGAAACTACGCGGATTATTTTCGATTAAAGTTTTTTGTATCAAAATATTCTGTCCCCCTCCTATATCTTGAATAGGAGGAGGCTTATTCTCAACCAAATAATGGTTTCTAAAGTTCAGTAAGGGAGGGATGTTGCCAAGCGCTACCATCGCTTTGGAACCAACCCCGATCTTTCTCTCTCTCACATTATTTATTTTTTATTATTCTATTTTAGTTTAGTTAATTAATCTTATTAATTGGGAATATACTTAGAAGAGTAAATTGATATCGGAAGTCATCGAAATATAACTTTAATATGTTGCTATCACTTAAAGCTGATGAAGCTTTCTTGTACTGGTAATTTTTAAATTTTAAGCTATAATTAACGAATATTTTTCGTTTTACGCATTGTCTTTCTGACAATTGTTCTCGAAAGAATGATTAAGCAACCTTAAAACTTACAAACAAGCATGTGTTACGACGATGTCCAATGGGTAAACGTAATTATTATTAATTTTTGTATGGCCTCATGATTTCTTAGCCATTTGCTACTTTTGATTTATAAATGGACGGAATAATCTTCGTTCTGCTTACGAAAACCTTTTTCTTTTATCAGTAATTGTTAAAGTAATTATGAAGTAAATTTAGAACTCTCTGAAAGACTTTATTGTTCTGCTCTATTCTGATGTTATGAAAACTCTAAAAGGATGGTAGATAATTCTCTCAATAATCATTTTTCATCTAAATGAAAATGACAGCGAATTAACATAAAAAAAAAAAAACGAGAACTTAAGCAGTTCCCAAAAATCCGAAGTGGTTACTGCTCATGAAGTACGACCGGATGTGAGAGAGACAGGTTTTTTTATTTTGGTTGATGCTGGATAAGCTCATGCACTTGCTTTCTTCCATCACGTGCCACAGCTACTACTACAGTTTTTTTTTTTTTTTTTTTTTTTTTACACACGATTCTATTGGCAATGTGTAGGAGGGACAAAAGCCTTGAGAACATTGGAGCCTTGGATGTGTCACCTCTAGTGGACACTCACGTGCCTAGAGAGGGTGGTGATAAACTTTTTCAGACGAATGGGAAAATTCCGATTTTATTTTGATTGCCACGAGAAAAGGCACGTGATATGAGTGCGCTCTTTTGTGTGGTAGAAATTCTCCTCAGTCAAAGTTCAGTGCGACTCGACTGAAGAAGTTGCAGGGCGCCATTAGGAGCCACAGGCCTTCCACCCTTTCTAATTTACGGTATGCTATTGGGAAAGAGTATTAACTGACCTTAAAATTGTGAAACGCGAATCTTTTAAGTATGTGTCTCGTTTGCGCTTAAAGGTTGCTAAGTTATCACCGAACCTGGAATACAAGAAGAGAGTATAACGACTCCAGATCGACACTTCATCTCTTGGGTAAGTTCCTCTTGCCACGTATTTAATTAGGGTTCATCACTGCTCCCGAGCGTGTATACCGATCCCCTTTCTTTTGGCCTGCCTACCCCTAAAAGTATATTAAAAATCTTAACAAGTTGAAACTTAAAGATAAAGCTGCATTTACTTGTTTAAAAACTCTATTCTTTAGTTCTCCAAACATTTTTGACTACACTATCCTTATTTTAAAAGCAACTTAGTATTTAAATTCATAAGAATAAGGATAGGGAATTCACTACCTTATCTTCCTTTGATTGAAAGGGCAATTAGCGACCCTCATTGATTCAAAGTGGAATAAAGTGAAATAAACGAAAGTAAACGGAACTTATTCTGCACTAGTTGTCTAGAGGTCCACACTCACAAAATCTTTTCCTGTAATGTTCTTTTTTAATGTTAACTTTGTGTCAGTTAAGAAGCATTGCCGTATCTCACATGTACCTATACTTTATATTATCTATTAAACTTATGTTTGTAGTTACAACCATTGTTTCTGTCTTCTTATTTAGAACAGAACATATGGCTCTTGCGGAAACTCTTCAAAGAAGTAGGCAGGATCATATATGGGATAACACGTATTCTGAGACAGAGAATTATGTTAGTTCCTTTCCAAGCTGTATGGAAACACGAGGTTATAAACCTAAAGCCCAAGCGAATTTGGTCAGAGCTGAATCTGAAGCAAAGCCTTTTCATAAAATCGCAGTTGATGTGTTAGGGCCGTTACCAACTTCAGAAGAAGGTTATAAATATATTTTAATGGTTGTGGATCATTTCACACGTTATGTGGAAGCATACCCTATGCGTACCCAGACAGCCCAGCAGGTCTCACAAACTCTCATTGATGGAGTAATAAGTCGTCATGGGATACCTGCCATAGTACTCTCAGATCGTGGCAGTAATTTTGTATCTTAGTTAATGCGTGAGGTGTACGCAAAGCTTGGGGTGAGAGCAGTATGCACCAGTGGAGATCATCCCTCTAGTAATAGAAGATGCGAAAGAATAAATCAGACATTAGAAAACATTTTGTCACACCTGGTCGCTTCTACTCAATATGAATGGCCTAAATTTCTGCAAATTGCTTTGTTAGCATATCGCTCTGCATTTCACAGTGCTACAGGGGATACTCCTAGTTTCCTCCTTTACGGACGTGATATTGTGTTGCCACAGCACGTCTGGAAGTCGGATAATCAGCCAACGTATTCATCATTGGAGAATTATAGCGAAGCATTGTGTGAACGACTAAAGAGAACTTATGAGATTGTCAAAGAGAATTTAGAGGAAGCTGATGAAGAACAGGAAGCTTATAGACATAGCAAAGCAGTTGATAAGAAAATACGTGTTGGTAGTGTGGTTTATTTATATGTGCCTAGAGTAAACAGAGGCTTTACACGAAAATTAGCTCGACAGAATGTGGGACCATATCGTGTCATTAGCCAGACATCTGCAGTAAACTATGAAATACAGCATTTATATAAGACCAAAGATCGACAATTTGTCCATGTGGATAGGCTAACCAAGGTTACTGAGAGAAAACCATTTTTGGAAATGAGACCTGAAATCGAGGAGCAAACCACTCCTCAGCAAACAAAAGCAACCCCTCAAGCAATCCCGATAGAAACAGAAGAGGAAAGTAATGAAGAAATATGGTGGAAAGCAATTCGAATCAATAGGAATGCATCATATCTCCAACCTAGACCTACAACGAGATCGTGTGTTGAGCCAAGGGAAATTAAACGGTCACATTCATCCGAAGAAATGCGACAGACATCACAGAGTGATTTTAGCAGATTCCTACACTCTGGAACATTTTTAGGTAGACCGACGCACAGCTATAATTTAAGAAGCAGAGATCGTCAAAGTGAATCAACCACAGAATTAGATGTTAAATATACTCTGGAAAGGCATAAGCCCACAGTCATCTTTCTGAGTCAAGAGAAGGCGACTCCAACAGTGGGTGAAGTATCACCATCTACAGATGAAGCAGTTAGGCAGATGGAAATATCTGCAACAGACGATGACAATGCTGAGACTGATGATGATGGCAGAGAAGGTATGCCACAATCAACCGCAGTTATACTGGATGTTGATGACGAAGGTGTGGGAAGAAAATCACCGCAAAATGCTTTAACATGTCAAACTAATAGAGCAAGCTTATCTGCGAAAAGATCTAAACCTCCCAAGGACTTCCTAATTCATTTCACAAATATACGTGGTCTCAATTCTAATCTCAATGATGTCCATTTCCACTTGCAGTCTGCCAAACCTCATGTACTTTTTCTGACAGAATCTCAGTTATCGGTTGATTCAACTACTGCTCATCTCAGATGCCCAAATTATTCGCTGTATGATTCCTTTCGCCTCAAAGGTGGTACTTGTGCATATGTCCGTTCTGATATTCCCTGTCAGAGACTTGGCAATTTGGAATCTCCTCTCTTTGATCTTCTCTGGCTTAAAATCTCTCTACCTCATTGTGTCAAATTCATCTGTTGTCTCTACCGTTCTCCCAACTCGACTAATCACATGGAGCTCTTTGAATTCCTCTCGTTGCAACTTGACTTTCTCCAGTCCAACTCTCCTAACAGTGAGGTAATTTTCCTTGGTGATTTTAATGTTCACAATCCCAGCTGGCTTCCGTTTTCTAGTCAGACCGACCCAGCAGGTCCAGATGCTCAGGCTTTTGCAATTACTAATCACCTAGCACAGATTGTTCATTTACCTACAAGAATACCGGACAATCCGAATCATACAGCCAATACGCTTGATCTTTTTCTCACCAACAACCCTTCTAAGTACACGGTCGAAGTGAGAGCTCCTTTAGGCACTTCAGATCACAACTTGGTGATTGTCTCTTCTCCAATGGAGCCTTGACCTCATGGCTATTCCCAACTTCGTGTTGTTTGGCATTACAAGAATGCAAAATGGGATGACCTGCGAGACTTCTTTTCTTCTTTTCCTTGGTCGGATTACTGTTTCAGAAGTTCTGATGTCAACGTTTGCTCAGATCGTGTCAGTGAAATTATTCTTGCAGGAATGGAATCCTTTATCCCACACTCCACTTTAAAATCTCGTCCTTTATCTAAACCTTTGTTTTCCAATAAATGTTCTAAGGCCGCCCAAGAGAAGAATGTTGCATATCGTAATTGGCTTGTTTCTAATTCTCCAGTTTCATTTTCTGCCTACACCCAAGCTCGCAACAATTGTAAAGCAATTATTAATCCAAACTCGAGTTTGAACAGGCTAAGAGTAGAAAACTTGCTTCTTGCCCTAATGGTAGCCGAGCATTTTGGTCTCTTTCCAAAGCTATTGGCCGCAAATTTTGCCCATCTCTGCTCCCACCTCTGTCCAAACCAGATGGTTCTGTTGTCACTTCAGCCAAGGATAAAGCTGACCTGCTAGCAATTCATTTTTCTTCCAGCTCATGTATTAATGATCTTGGTAAAACACCTCCCACCATTACTAAAACGCTCCATTCAATGCCTCCTGTAGTCTTCCGTCAAAAGGATATCAGAAGGATTTTGATGAATCTCGATGCTAAGAAAGCTCCAGGTCCTGATGGTATTTCTCCACTTGTTCTCAAAACCTGTGCTCCTGAACTTACTCCTATTCTTTGCCGCCTTTTTTCACTTTCTTATTCCAAAGGTGTTTTTCCTTCTGCTTGGAAATTTGGTCATATCCAACCAGTTCCTAAAAAGGGTGACAAATCCCTCCCATCCAATTATCGTCCCATTGCAATTACTTCTACTCTTTCTAAAGTAATGGAGAAATCAATTAACCACCAACTCTTAAACTACCTAGAAACCTTCCATCTGATCAACGATCACCAGTATGGATTCCGTCCGTGTCGATCCACTGGTGATATTCTGGCTTACGTTACTCATTTATGGACTAATTCAATGGAAAGGTTCGGTGAAACACAAGTAGTTGCTATTGAGATCTCAAAGGCTTTTGATCGTTTTTGGCATAAAAGTCTTCTAAACAAGCTTCCATCTTATGGTTTGCCAACTGTTTTTAGTAATTGGTTATACAGTTCTCTCTCTGATCGCTCACTGGGGGTGATGGTTGATGGCTCTCTGTCTTCTAACTTCTCCACTAATGCCGGTGTCCCCCAAGGTTCAGTTCTTTCCCCCACTCTTTTCCTCTTGTATATTAATGACTTTCTTCCATTGACTGGAAATCCTATCCATAGTTTTGCCGATGATAGCACATTGCATTTCACTTCCCATTTTGAGAAACCTTGCCTTGTTCAATCAGCTTCAACTTCTCGAAAATCTGCTACCAATTCCTTGAATGCCAATCTTCACTTGATTCTCCAGTGGGGCAAAGACCACTTAGTTGATTTCAACCCTTTCTAAAACTCAGTCTTGTCTTATATCTCGCAAAAAGGATTCTTCTGCTCCTATGCTTATCTTTAGTGACACTCCGATTTCTAGGCAAAATGATATATCTCTTTTGGGGATTACCCTGACTTCTAATCTCTCTTGACACAAGCACATTACAAATATTGCTTCCTCTGCATCGAAAAAACTTGGTTTTCTCTTTCGCTCTCGGCGTTACTTTTCTTCCAAACAGCTGCTCACTCTGTATAAATCGCAAATCCGCCCTGCCATGGAATATTGTTCCCACATCTGGAGTGGTGCCCCCAAAACCTCTTTCAGGCTTCTTGATTCCATTCAGAAGAGGGCAGTTAGGTTAATTAATGATTCGCCTCTAACAGAGTCTCTCCACTCTCTGTCTCATAGACGCACTGTTTCTGCTGCATGCCTCTTCTACAGATACTTCCATGGGCACTGTACTTCTCAATTAGCTTCTATAATTCCCGCTCTCTCTTTCAAAACAATTCGAACACTGCCAGCCAACATCCATTGACTGCCCAACTTCAAACCCACAGAACTAACTTTTCATTTTCCTCATTTATTCATTCAACTGCCGTTTTCTGGAAAAACCTTCCTTCATACGTATTTCTTGAAAATTACAATCTTCAGAAGTTCAATGTCTCAAATATCTTCTTACGTCTTCTCAATCTCCAATCCAAGCACGGTACTAAGTGCTATAGGTTCTAAGACCTCTCGTGTTTGGGGTTCACATAAAAAAAAAAGTAACATGGTTTAGAGAAACTGTAGGGAAATGGACTAAGTAGAATATACAAAAAAAATGAGGAGTTGGGGAAGTATACTTCCAACTGCTGAAAAACGTCCAACTGCTTTCCAAGCGAAAATGGATTCTGTATGGACTAATCAACTGACCTCTACAGATCAACAGGAAAAACTCCTGGATTTGGATTCTGCACAGGGAATCAGTCTGATTTACAGCAATCTACTGTAGTTATTGTATTAGTTTGTATTGACTACTCTGGATTCATATCTTAATTGATTGATGTTTTATTCTTATATACAGTATATATGTAATTTGTATTTTACTTATAATTCCATTTATACTTTAACAATAATTCTCAACATATATAAGAGGTTGAAAGAATCTTTTGTTCCATAAAGCTTAGTTTCTAGCCACCATTAGAAATGTTTGTGCGACAAGTACTATGTATTAATGGTATACTACAATTTTTGTATTTTTTTAGTATGTAGTGGAAGGAAGAACGAAGTTCTAGAATTTCTGAGATATTGAATATTAATATTATCAGTTAAACTTACTTTTAATGTATTTCAAGTAATTTAGAAGCTTATAGTTGTGTGTTATATCATATTGTCTGGGTCATTTTGTAATACGATCTGTTAAAGACCTGTAATTTTCAATATTCTTTTTTAAATAATTTGATATTTTTGAACAGTAAGAGTATTCAAGCTGTATAATCATATTTATACTTAGTTTGTAATAGCTGATCTGTAATAGTAATGCTATTATTCCTTTTTCTTACATGTGAATGGGGAATGATTTATGACGAGTGTAATGTCATACACAAAGGTTTGGACCATTATCTTACCGATGTGTTTTCAGCAATCAAATGTTCAGGTGGTTTGAATATTTAGAAACTTTTATCTTCATAATTTTTGGACACTAAAAGACTTTTCTTCTTAAAAATCAACATCTACGGTGTCTTGTGGAAACTCCTTAGTTTGAAAGATCACCAGATGAAAAGTAACGAAAAGTAACGATTCTAGAGAATCATCCGAAGGAAGAACAGATTGTAATTGAACTGTTTTATATTTAGGAGAAAGCATCGAGAACATTTGTGCCTTAGTATATTTTATGGACATTTAATAAATAACAAGGAATCTTTTTTTCAAATTAATTATATTAACGGAGAAAAATCTATTGTATTACCACCATATCAAACTCTGTGAAATTCACATTGTTAATCTAATTTAACATAATTGTTAGTGTTAAGTTTTAACATTGACCGTAACAAATTCAATGAATCGATGGCTGTCAAGAAGTTGCAAATGTCAACGCATTTTGAAGATGTTTGTACCTTCATCACAAAACAGCTTTACAATTTTCATTGAATATATTGTGTATCCAAATGTATTTAGATGTTTTAACAGCGTATAACAAAAAGAAAAACTAATTAGTCTTGGCGATTCTATAGATTGAGGGATTCTCTTTCTATAATTGGGAAAAAATATATAGAACAATTTTCTTTCCGAAACTACGCGGATTATTTTCGATTAATTGGGAATTTACTTAGAAGAGTAAATTGATATCGGAAGTCATCGAAATATAATTTTAATATTTTGCTATCACTTAAAGTTGATGAAGCTTTCTTGTACTGGTAATTTTTAAATTTTATCCTTTCATTTGGCTTACGAAACCGAGCTATGATTAACGTATTTTTTGTTTTACGCATTGTCTTTCTGACAATTGCCCTCGTTTTATGGTTGCTTAATGATTAAGCAACCTTAAAACTTACAAACAAGCAGGTGTTATGACGATGTCAAATGGGTAAACATAATTATTCTTAATTATTGTATCGCCTCATGATTTCTTAGCCATTTGCTACTTTCGATTCATAAATGTACAAAATAATCATCGTTTTTCTTACGAAAACCTTTTTCTTTTATCAGTAATTGTTGAAGCAATTATGAAGTAAATTTAGAACTTTCTAAAAGACTTTATTGTTCTGTTCTATTCAATTCTGATGTTATGAAAACTCTAAAAGGATGGTAGATAATTCTCTCAATAACCATTTTTCATCTAAATGAAAATGACAGCGAATTAACATAAAAAAAAAACACGAGAACTTAAGCAGTTTCCAAAAATCCGAAGTGGCTACTGCTCGTGAAGTACGACCGGATGTGAGAGAGACAAGTTTTTTTTTTTTTTTGGCTGATGCTGGATAAGCTCATACACTTGCATTCTTCCTTCCATCACGTGCCACTGCTACTACTACAGTTTTTTTTTTTTTTACACACGATTGTACTGGCAATGTGTAGGAGGGAGAAAGGCCTTGAGAACATTGGAGCCTTGGATGTGTCACCTCTAGTGGACACTCACGTGCCTAGAGAGGGTGGTGATAAACTTTTTCCGACGAATGAGAAAATTCCGATTTTATTTTGATTGCCACGAGAAAAGGCACGTGATATGAGTGCGCTCTTTTGTGCGGTAGACGTTGTCCTCAGTCAAAGTTCAGTGCGACTCGACTGAAGACGTTGCAGGCCGCCATTAGGAGCCACAGGCCTTCCACCCTTTCTAATTTACGGTATGCTATCGGGAAAGGGTATTAACTAAGCTTAAAATTGTGAAACGCGAATCTTTTAAGTATGTGTCTCGTTTGCGCTTAAAGTTTACTAAGTTATCACCGAACATGGAATACAAGAAGAGAGTATAACTACTCCTGATCGACACTTCATCTCTTGGGTAAGTTCCTCTTGCCACGTATTTAATTATGGTTCATCACTGCTCCCGTGCGTGTATACCGATCCCCTTTCTTTCGGCCTGCCTACGTCTAAAAGTATATTAAAAATCTTAACAAATTGAAAGTTAAAGATAAATCTGCATTTACTTGTATAAAAACTCTATTCTTTAGTTCTCCAAACATTTTTGACTACACTATCCTTATTTTAAAAGCAACTTAGTATTTAAATTCATAAGAATAAGGATAGGGAATTGACTTCCTTATCTTCCTTTGATTGATAGGGCAATTAGCGATCCTCATTGATTCAAAGTGAAATAAACGAAACTAAACGGAACTTATTCTGCACTAGTTTTCTAGAGGTCTACACTCACAAAATCTTTTCCTGTAATGTTCTTTTTTAATGTTAACTTTATCTCAGTTAAGAAGCATTGCCGTATCTCACATGTACCTATACTTTTTATTATCTATTAAACTTATGTTTGTAGTTACAACCATTGTTTCTGTCTTCTTATTTAGAACAGAACTTATGGCTCTTGCGGAAACTCTTCAAAGAAGTAGTAGACAGGATTATATATGGGATAACATGCATTCTGATACAGAGAACTATGTTAGTTCTTGTCCCAGCTGTATCGAAAGACGAGGATTTAAACCTAAAGCCCAAGTGAATTAGGTTAGAGCTGAATCTGAAGCAAAGCCTTTTCATAAAATCGCAGTTGATGTGTTGGGGCCGTTACAACTTCAGAAGAAGGTTATAAATATATTTTAATGGTTGTGGATCATTTCACACGTTATGTGGAAGCATACCCTATGCGTACCCAGACAGCCCAGCAGGTCTCAGAAACTCTCATTGATGGAGTAATAGGTCGTCATGGGATACCTGCCATAGTACTCTCAGATCGTGGCAGTAATTTTGTATCTCAGTTAATGCATGAGGTGTACGCAAAGCTTGGGGTAAGAGCAGTATGCACCAGTGGAGATCATCCCTCTGGTAATAGAAGATGCGAAAGAATAAATCAGACATTAGAAAACATTTTGTCACACCTAGTCGCTTCTACTCAACATGAATGGCCTAAATTTCTGCAGATTGCTTTGTTAGCATATCTTTCTGCATTTCACAGTGCTACAGCGGATACTCCCACTTTTCTGCTGTACGGACGCGACATTGTGTTACCACAGCACGTATGGAAGTCGGATAATCAGCCAACGTATTCATCATTGGAGAATTACAGCGAAGCATTGTATGAACGACTAAAGAGAACTTACGAAATTGTCAAAGAAAATTTAGAGGAAGCTGATGAAGAACAGGAAGCTTATAGACATAGGAAAGCAGTTGATAAGAAAATACGTGTTGGTAGTGTGGTTTATTTATATGTGCCTAGAGTGAAGAGAGGCTTTACACGAAAATTAGCTCGACAGAATGTGGGAGCATATCGTGTCATTAGCCAGACATCTGCAATAAACTATGAAATACACCATTTACATAAGACCAAAGATCGACAATTTGTCCATGTGGATAGGCTAACCAAGGTTACTGAGAGAAAACCATTTTTGGAAATGAGACCTGAAATCGAGGAGCAAACCACTCCTCAGCAAACAAAAGCAACCCCTCAAGCAATCCCGATGGAAAAAGAAGAGGAAAGTGATGAAGAAATATGGTGGGAAGCAATTCGAACCAATAGGAATGCATCATATCTCCAACCTAGACCTACAACGAGATCGTGTGTTGAGCCAAGGGAAATTAAACGGTCACATTCATCCGAAGAAATACGACAGACATCACAGAGTGATTTTAGCAGATTCCTACAATCTGGAACATCTTTAGGTAGACCGACGCACAGCTACAATTTAAGAAGCAGAGATCGTCAAAGTGAATCAACCGCAGAATTAGATGTTAAATATACTCTGGAAAGGCGTAAGCCCACAGTTATTTTTCTGAGTCAAGAGAAGGCGACTCCAACAGTTGGCGAAGCATCACCATCTACAGATGAAGCAGTTAGGCAGATGGAAATATCTGCAACAGACGACGACAATGCTGAGACTGATGATGATGTCAGAGAAGGTATGCCACAATCAACCGCACTTATATTGGATGTTGATGACGAAGGTGTGGGAGGACAATCACCGAAAAATGCTTTAACATGGTTTAGAGAAACTGTAGGGAAATGGACTAAGTAGAATATACAAAAAATGAGAAGTTGGGGAAGTATAATTCCAACTGCTGGTATGCTTTCCATGCGAAAATGAATTTTCTATGGACTAATCAACTGACCTCTACAGATCAACAGGAAAAACTCCTGGATTTGGATTCTACACATGGAATCAGTCTGATTTACAGCAATCTACTGTAATTAGTTTGTATTCTCTACTCTGGATTAATATCTTAATTGTTTGATGTTTTATTCATATATACAATATATATGTAATTTGTATTTTACTTATAATTCCATTTATACTTTAACAATAATTCTCAACATATATAAGAGATTGACAGAATCTTTTGTTCCATAAGGCTTAGTTTCTAGCCACCATTAGAAATGTCTGTGCAACAAGTACTATGTATTGATGGTATACTACAATTTTTGTATTTTTTTAGTATGTAGTGGAAGGAAGAACGAAGATCTAGAATTTCTGAGATATTGAATATAAATATTATCAGTTAAAATTACTTTTAATGTATTTCAAGTAATTTAGAAACTTATACGTGTGTGTTATATCACATTGTCTGGATCATTTTGTAATACGATCTGTTAAAGACGTGTAATCTTCAATATTCTTTATTAAATAATTTGATATTTTTGAACAGTAAGAGTATTCAAGCTGTATAATCATATTTGTACTTAGTTTGGCTGATCTGTAATAGTAATGCTATTCTTTATTTTTCTTACATGTGAATGGGGAATGATTTATGACGAGTGTAATGTCATACACAAAGGTTTGGACCATTATCTTACCGATGTGTTTTCAGCAATCAAATGTTCAGGTGGTTTGAATATTTAGAAACTTTTATCTTCATAATTTTTGGACACTAAAAGACTTTTCTGCTTAAAAATCAACAACTATGTGTCTTGTGGAAACTTCTTTATTTGTAAGATCGCAAGATGAAAAGTAACAATTCTAGAGGATCATCCGAAGGAAGAACAGATTGTGATTGAACTGTTTTATATTTAGGAGAAACCATGAAGAACATTTGTGCCTTAGTATTTTCTATGGACATTTAAAAAATAACAAAGAAAAACCTTTTTTCAAATTAATTGAAATCAAATTATTAACGGAGGAAAATCTATTGTATTACCACCATATCAAACTCCGTGAAATTCACATTGTTAATCTAATTTAACATAATTGTTAGTGTTAAGTTTTAATCATTGAGCGTAACAAATCCTATGAATCGATGACTGTCAAGAAGTTGCAAATGTTGACGCATTTTGAAGATGTTTGTACCTTCATACAAAACAGCTTTATCATTTTTACTGAACATGTTGTGTATCCAAATTTAATTCTCTAGATGTTTTAACAGCGTATAACAAAAAGAAAAACGAATTAGGGAAAAAACATATATAAAAGAATTTTCGATCTGAAACTACGCGGATTATTTTCGATTAAAGTTTTTTGTATCAAAATATTCTGTCCCCCTCCTATATCTTGAATAGGAGGAGGCTTATTCTCAACCAAATAATGGTTTCTAAAGTTCAGTAAGGGAGGGATGTTGCCAAGCGCTACCATCGCTTTGGAACCAACCCCGATCTTTCTCTCTCTCACATTATTTATTTTTTATTATTCTATTTTAGTTTAGTTAATTAATCTTATTAATTGGGAATATACTTAGAAGAGTAAATTGATATCGGAAGTCATCGAAATATAACTTTAATATGTTGCTATCACTTAAAGCTGATGAAGCTTTCTTGTACTGGTAATTTTTAAATTTTAAGCTATAATTAACGAATATTTTTCGTTTTACGCATTGTCTTTCTGACAATTGTTCTCGAAAGAATGATTAAGCAACCTTAAAACTTACAAACAAGCATGTGTTACGACGATGTCCAATGGGTAAACGTAATTATTATTAATTTTTGTATGGCCTCATGATTTCTTAGCCATTTGCTACTTTTGATTTATAAATGGACGGAATAATCTTCGTTCTGCTTACGAAAACCTTTTTCTTTTATCAGTAATTGTTAAAGTAATTATGAAGTAAATTTAGAACTCTCTGAAAGACTTTATTGTTCTGCTCTATTCTGATGTTATGAAAACTCTAAAAGGATGGTAGATAATTCTCTCAATAATCATTTTTCATCTAAATGAAAATGACAGCGAATTAACATAAAAAAAAAAAAACGAGAACTTAAGCAGTTCCCAAAAATCCGAAGTGGTTACTGCTCATGAAGTACGACCGGATGTGAGAGAGACAGGTTTTTTTATTTTGGTTGATGCTGGATAAGCTCATGCACTTGCTTTCTTCCATCACGTGCCACAGCTACTACTACAGTTTTTTTTTTTTTTTTTTTTTTTTTACACACGATTCTATTGGCAATGTGTAGGAGGGACAAAAGCCTTGAGAACATTGGAGCCTTGGATGTGTCACCTCTAGTGGACACTCACGTGCCTAGAGAGGGTGGTGATAAACTTTTTCAGACGAATGGGAAAATTCCGATTTTATTTTGATTGCCACGAGAAAAGGCACGTGATATGAGTGCGCTCTTTTGTGTGGTAGAAATTCTCCTCAGTCAAAGTTCAGTGCGACTCGACTGAAGAAGTTGCAGGGCGCCATTAGGAGCCACAGGCCTTCCACCCTTTCTAATTTACGGTATGCTATTGGGAA
The DNA here is from genome assembly GCF_048544385.1 of Mastigoproctus giganteus. NCBI lineage: Eukaryota > Metazoa > Arthropoda > Arachnida > Uropygi > Thelyphonidae > Mastigoproctus > Mastigoproctus giganteus. Next base: position 224,966,465 of record NC_143584.1, read on the forward strand.
AGAGTATTAACTGACCTTAAAATTGTGAAACGCGAATCTTTTAAGTATGTGTCTCGTTTGCGCTTAAAGGTTGCTAAGTTATCACCGAACCTGGAATACAAGAAGAGAGTATAACGACTCCAGATCGACACTTCATCTCTTGGGTAAGTTCCTCTTGCCACGTATTTAATTAGGGTTCATCACTGCTCCCGAGCGTGTATACCGATCCCCTTTCTTTTGGCCTGCCTACCCCTAAAAGTATATTAAAAATCTTAACAAGTTGAAACTTAAAGATAAAGCTGCATTTACTTGTTTAAAAACTCTATTCTTTAGTTCTCCAAACATTTTTGACTACACTATCCTTATTTTAAAAGCAACTTAGTATTTAAATTCATAAGAATAAGGATAGGGAATTCACTACCTTATCTTCCTTTGATTGAAAGGGCAATTAGCGACCCTCATTGATTCAAAGTGGAATAAAGTGAAATAAACGAAAGTAAACGGAACTTATTCTGCACTAGTTGTCTAGAGGTCCACACTCACAAAATCTTTTCCTGTAATGTTCTTTTTTAATGTTAACTTTGTGTCAGTTAAGAAGCATTGCCGTATCTCACATGTACCTATACTTTATATTATCTATTAAACTTATGTTTGTAGTTACAACCATTGTTTCTGTCTTCTTATTTAGAACAGAACATATGGCTCTTGCGGAAACTCTTCAAAGAAGTAGGCAGGATCATATATGGGATAACACGTATTCTGAGACAGAGAATTATGTTAGTTCCTTTCCAAGCTGTATGGAAACACGAGGTTATAAACCTAAAGCCCAAGCGAATTTGGTCAGAGCTGAATCTGAAGCAAAGCCTTTTCATAAAATCGCAGTTGATGTGTTAGGGCCGTTACCAACTTCAGAAGAAGGTTATAAATATATTTTAATGGTTGTGGATCATTTCACACGTTATGTGGAAGCATACCCTATGCGTACCCAGACAGCCCAGCAGGTCTCACAAACTCTCATTGATGGAGTAATAAGTCGTCATGGGATACCTGCCATAGTACTCTCAGATCGTGGCAGTAATTTTGTATCTTAGTTAATGCGTGAGGTGTACGCAAAGCTTGGGGTGAGAGCAGTATGCACCAGTGGAGATCATCCCTCTAGTAATAGAAGATGCGAAAGAATAAATCAGACATTAGAAAACATTTTGTCACACCTGGTCGCTTCTACTCAATATGAATGGCCTAAATTTCTGCAAATTGCTTTGTTAGCATATCGCTCTGCATTTCACAGTGCTACAGGGGATACTCCTAGTTTCCTCCTTTACGGACGTGATATTGTGTTGCCACAGCACGTCTGGAAGTCGGATAATCAGCCAACGTATTCATCATTGGAGAATTATAGCGAAGCATTGTGTGAACGACTAAAGAGAACTTATGAGATTGTCAAAGAGAATTTAGAGGAAGCTGATGAAGAACAGGAAGCTTATAGACATAGCAAAGCAGTTGATAAGAAAATACGTGTTGGTAGTGTGGTTTATTTATATGTGCCTAGAGTAAACAGAGGCTTTACACGAAAATTAGCTCGACAGAATGTGGGACCATATCGTGTCATTAGCCAGACATCTGCAGTAAACTATGAAATACAGCATTTATATAAGACCAAAGATCGACAATTTGTCCATGTGGATAGGCTAACCAAGGTTACTGAGAGAAAACCATTTTTGGAAATGAGACCTGAAATCGAGGAGCAAACCACTCCTCAGCAAACAAAAGCAACCCCTCAAGCAATCCCGATAGAAACAGAAGAGGAAAGTAATGAAGAAATATGGTGGAAAGCAATTCGAATCAATAGGAATGCATCATATCTCCAACCTAGACCTACAACGAGATCGTGTGTTGAGCCAAGGGAAATTAAACGGTCACATTCATCCGAAGAAATGCGACAGACATCACAGAGTGATTTTAGCAGATTCCTACACTCTGGAACATCTTTAGGTAGACCGACGCACAGCTATAATTTAAGAAGCAGAGATCGTCAAAGTGAATCAACCACAGAATTAGATGTTAAATATACTCTGGAAAGGCATAAGCCCACAGTCATCTTTCTGAGTCAAGAGAAGGCGACTCCAACAGTGGGTGAAGTATCACCATCTACAGATGAAGCAGTTAGGCAGATGGAAATATCTGCAACAGACGATGACAATGCTGAGACTGATGATGATGGCAGAGAAGGTATGCCACAATCAACCGCAGTTATACTGGATGTTGATGACGAAGGTGTGGGAAGAAAATCACCGCAAAATGCTTTAACATGTCAAACTAATAGAGCAAGCTTATCTGCGAAAAGATCTAAACCTCCCAAGGACTTCCTAATTCATTTCACAAATATACGTGGTCTCAATTCTAATCTCAATGATGTCCATTTCCACTTGCAGTCTGCCAAACCTCATGTACTTTTTCTGACAGAATCTCAGTTATCGGTTGATTCAACTACTGCTCATCTCAGATGCCCAAATTATTCGCTGTATGATTCCTTTCGCCTCAAAGGTGGTACTTGTGCATATGTCCGTTCTGATATTCCCTGTCAGAGACTTGGCAATTTGGAATCTCCTCTCTTTGATCTTCTCTGGCTTAAAATCTCTCTACCTCATTGTGTCAAATTCATCTGTTGTCTCTACCGTTCTCCCAACTCGACTAATCACATGGAGCTCTTTGAATTCCTCTCGTTGCAACTTGACTTTCTCCAGTCCAACTCTCCTAACAGTGAGGTAATTTTCCTTGGTGATTTTAATGTTCACAATCCCAGCTGGCTTCCGTTTTCTAGTCAGACCGACCCAGCAGGTCCAGATGCTCAGGCTTTTGCAATTACTAATCACCTAGCACAGATTGTTCATTTACCTACAAGAATACCGGACAATCCGAATCATACAGCCAATACGCTTGATCTTTTTCTCACCAACAACCCTTCTAAGTACACGGTCGAAGTGAGAGCTCCTTTAGGCACTTCAGATCACAACTTGGTGATTGTCTCTTCTCCAATGGAGCCTTGACCTCATGGCTATTCCCAACTTCGTGTTGTTTGGCATTACAAGAATGCAAAATGGGATGACCTGCGAGACTTCTTTTCTTCTTTTCCTTGGTCGGATTACTGTTTCAGAAGTTCTGATGTCAACGTTTGCTCAGATCGTGTCAGTGAAATTATTCTTGCAGGAATGGAATCCTTTATCCCACACTCCACTTTAAAATCTCGTCCTTTATCTAAACCTTTGTTTTCCAATAAATGTTCTAAGGCCGCCCAAGAGAAGAATGTTGCATATCGTAATTGGCTTGTTTCTAATTCTCCAGTTTCATTTTCTGCCTACACCCAAGCTCGCAACAATTGTAAAGCAATTATTAATCCAAACTCGAGTTTGAACAGGCTAAGAGTAGAAAACTTGCTTCTTGCCCTAATGGTAGCCGAGCATTTTGGTCTCTTTCCAAAGCTATTGGCCGCAAATTTTGCCCATCTCTGCTCCCACCTCTGTCCAAACCAGATGGTTCTGTTGTCACTTCAGCCAAGGATAAAGCTGACCTGCTAGCAATTCATTTTTCTTCCAGCTCATGTATTAATGATCTTGGTAAAACACCTCCCACCATTACTAAAACGCTCCATTCAATGCCTCCTGTAGTCTTCCGTCAAAAGGATATCAGAAGGATTTTGATGAATCTCGATGCTAAGAAAGCTCCAGGTCCTGATGGTATTTCTCCACTTGTTCTCAAAACCTGTGCTCCTGAACTTACTCCTATTCTTTGCCGCCTTTTTTCACTTTCTTATTCCAAAGGTGTTTTTCCTTCTGCTTGGAAATTTGGTCATATCCAACCAGTTCCTAAAAAGGGTGACAAATCCCTCCCATCCAATTATCGTCCCATTGCAATTACTTCTACTCTTTCTAAAGTAATGGAGAAATCAATTAACCACCAACTCTTAAACTACCTAGAAACCTTCCATCTGATCAACGATCACCAGTATGGATTCCGTCCGTGTCGATCCACTGGTGATATTCTGGCTTACGTTACTCATTTATGGACTAATTCAATGGAAAGGTTCGGTGAAACACAAGTAGTTGCTATTGAGATCTCAAAGGCTTTTGATCGTTTTTGGCATAAAAGTCTTCTAAACAAGCTTCCATCTTATGGTTTGCCAACTGTTTTTAGTAATTGGTTATACAGTTCTCTCTCTGATCGCTCACTGGGGGTGATGGTTGATGGCTCTCTGTCTTCTAACTTCTCCACTAATGCCGGTGTCCCCCAAGGTTCAGTTCTTCCCCCACTCTTTTCCTCTTGTATATTAATGACTTTCTTCCATTGACTGGAAATCCTATCCATAGTTTTGCCGATGATAGCACATTGCATTTCACTTCCCATTTTGAGAAACCTTGCCTTGTTCAATCAGCTTCAACTTCTCGAAAATCTGCTACCAATTCCTTGAATGCCAATCTTCACTTGATTCTCCAGTGGGGCAAAGACCACTTAGTTGATTTCAACCCTTTCTAAAACTCAGTCTTGTCTTATATCTCGCAAAAAGGATTCTTCTGCTCCTATGCTTATCTTTAGTGACACTCCGATTTCTAGGCAAAATGATATATCTCTTTTGGGGATTACCCTGACTTCTAATCTCTCTTGACACAAGCACATTACAAATATTGCTTCCTCTGCATCGAAAAAACTTGGTTTTCTCTTTCGCTCTCGGCGTTACTTTTCTTCCAAACAGCTGCTCACTCTGTATAAATCGCAAATCCGCCCTGCCATGGAATATTGTTCCCACATCTGGAGTGGTGCCCCCAAAACCTCTTTCAGGCTTCTTGATTCCATTCAGAAGAGGGCAGTTAGGTTAATTAATGATTCGCCTCTAACAGAGTCTCTCCACTCTCTGTCTCATAGACGCACTGTTTCTGCTGCATGCCTCTTCTACAGATACTTCCATGGGCACTGTACTTCTCAATTAGCTTCTATAATTCCCGCTCTCTCTTTCAAAACAATTCGAACACTGCCAGCCAACATCCATTGACTGCCCAACTTCAAACCCACAGAACTAACTTTTCATTTTCCTCATTTATTCATTCAACTGCCGTTTTCTGGAAAAACCTTCCTTCATACGTATTTCTTGAAAATTACAATCTTCAGAAGTTCAATGTCTCAAATATCTTCTTACGTCTTCTCAATCTCCAATCCAAGCACGGTACTAAGTGCTATAGGTTCTAAGACCTCTCGTGTTTGGGGTTCACATAAAAAAAAAAGTAACATGGTTTAGAGAAACTGTAGGGAAATGGACTAAGTAGAATATACAAAAAAAATGAGGAGTTGGGGAAGTATACTTCCAACTGCTGAAAAACGTCCAACTGCTTTCCAAGCGAAAATGGATTCTGTATGGACTAATCAACTGACCTCTACAGATCAACAGGAAAAACTCCTGGATTTGGATTCTGCACAGGGAATCAGTCTGATTTACAGCAATCTACTGTAGTTATTGTATTAGTTTGTATTGACTACTCTGGATTCATATCTTAATTGATTGATGTTTTATTCTTATATACAGTATATATGTAATTTGTATTTTACTTATAATTCCATTTATACTTTAACAATAATTCTCAACATATATAAGAGGTTGAAAGAATCTTTTGTTCCATAAAGCTTAGTTTCTAGCCACCATTAGAAATGTTTGTGCGACAAGTACTATGTATTAATGGTATACTACAATTTTTGTATTTTTTTAGTATGTAGTGGAAGGAAGAACGAAGTTCTAGAATTTCTGAGATATTGAATATTAATATTATCAGTTAAACTTACTTTTAATGTATTTCAAGTAATTTAGAAGCTTATAGTTGTGTGTTATATCATATTGTCTGGGTCATTTTGTAATACGATCTGTTAAAGACCTGTAATTTTCAATATTCTTTTTTAAATAATTTGATATTTTTGAACAGTAAGAGTATTCAAGCTGTATAATCATATTTATACTTAGTTTGTAATAGCTGATCTGTAATAGTAATGCTATTATTTCTTTTTCTTACATGTGAATGGGGAATGATTTATGACGAGTGTAATGTCATACACAAAGGTTTGGACCATTATCTTACCGATGTGTTTTCAGCAATCAAATGTTCAGGTGGTTTGAATATTTAGAAACTTTTATCTTCATAATTTTTGGACACTAAAAGACTTTTCTTCTTAAAAATCAACATCTACGGTGTCTTGTGGAAACTCCTTAGTTTGAAAGATCACCAGATGAAAAGTAACGAAAAGTAACGATTCTAGAGAATCATCCGAAGGAAGAACAGATTGTAATTGAACTGTTTTATATTTAGGAGAAAGCATCGAGAACATTTGTGCCTTAGTATATTTTATGGACATTTAATAAATAACAAGGAATCTTTTTTTCAAATTAATTATATTAACGGAGAAAAATCTATTGTATTACCACCATATCAAACTCTGTGAAATTCACATTGTTAATCTAATTTAACATAATTGTTAGTGTTAAGTTTTAACATTGACCGTAACAAATTCAATGAATCGATGGCTGTCAAGAAGTTGCAAATGTCAACGCATTTTGAAGATGTTTGTACCTTCATCACAAAACAGCTTTACAATTTTCATTGAATATATTGTGTATCCAAATGTATTTAGATGTTTTAACAGCGTATAACAAAAAGAAAAACTAATTAGTCTTGGCGATTCTATAGATTGAGGGATTCTCTTTCTATAATTGGGAAAAAATATATAGAACAATTTTCTTTCCGAAACTACGCGGATTATTTTCGATTAATTGGGAATTTACTTAGAAGAGTAAATTGATATCGGAAGTCATCGAAATATAATTTTAATATTTTGCTATCACTTAAAGTTGATGAAGCTTTCTTGTACTGGTAATTTTTAAATTTTATCCTTTCATTTGGCTTACGAAACCGAGCTATGATTAACGTATTTTTTGTTTTACGCATTGTCTTTCTGACAATTGCCCTCGTTTTATGGTTGCTTAATGATTAAGCAACCTTAAAACTTACAAACAAGCAGGTGTTATGACGATGTCAAATGGGTAAACATAATTATTCTTAATTATTGTATCGCCTCATGATTTCTTAGCCATTTGCTACTTTCGATTCATAAATGTACAAAATAATCATCGTTTTTCTTACGAAAACCTTTTTCTTTTATCAGTAATTGTTGAAGCAATTATGAAGTAAATTTAGAACTTTCTAAAAGACTTTATTGTTCTGTTCTATTCAATTCTGATGTTATGAAAACTCTAAAAGGATGGTAGATAATTCTCTCAATAACCATTTTTCATCTAAATGAAAATGACAGCGAATTAACATAAAAAAAAAACACGAGAACTTAAGCAGTTTCCAAAAATCCGAAGTGGCTACTGCTCGTGAAGTACGACCGGATGTGAGAGAGACAAGTTTTTTTTTTTTTTTGGCTGATGCTGGATAAGCTCATACACTTGCATTCTTCCTTCCATCACGTGCCACTGCTACTACTACAGTTTTTTTTTTTTTTACACACGATTGTACTGGCAATGTGTAGGAGGGAGAAAGGCCTTGAGAACATTGGAGCCTTGGATGTGTCACCTCTAGTGGACACTCACGTGCCTAGAGAGGGTGGTGATAAACTTTTTCCGACGAATGAGAAAATTCCGATTTTATTTTGATTGCCACGAGAAAAGGCACGTGATATGAGTGCGCTCTTTTGTGCGGTAGACGTTGTCCTCAGTCAAAGTTCAGTGCGACTCGACTGAAGACGTTGCAGGCCGCCATTAGGAGCCACAGGCCTTCCACCCTTTCTAATTTACGGTATGCTATCGGGAAAGGGTATTAACTAAGCTTAAAATTGTGAAACGCGAATCTTTTAAGTATGTGTCTCGTTTGCGCTTAAAGTTTACTAAGTTATCACCGAACATGGAATACAAGAAGAGAGTATAACTACTCCTGATCGACACTTCATCTCTTGGGTAAGTTCCTCTTGCCACGTATTTAATTATGGTTCATCACTGCTCCCGTGCGTGTATACCGATCCCCTTTCTTTCGGCCTGCCTACGTCTAAAAGTATATTAAAAATCTTAACAAATTGAAAGTTAAAGATAAATCTGCATTTACTTGTATAAAAACTCTATTCTTTAGTTCTCCAAACATTTTTGACTACACTATCCTTATTTTAAAAGCAACTTAGTATTTAAATTCATAAGAATAAGGATAGGGAATTGACTTCCTTATCTTCCTTTGATTGATAGGGCAATTAGCGATCCTCATTGATTCAAAGTGAAATAAACGAAACTAAACGGAACTTATTCTGCACTAGTTTTCTAGAGGTCTACACTCACAAAATCTTTTCCTGTAATGTTCTTTTTTAATGTTAACTTTATCTCAGTTAAGAAGCATTGCCGTATCTCACATGTACCTATACTTTTTATTATCTATTAAACTTATGTTTGTAGTTACAACCATTGTTTCTGTCTTCTTATTTAGAACAGAACTTATGGCTCTTGCGGAAACTCTTCAAAGAAGTAGTAGACAGGATTATATATGGGATAACATGCATTCTGATACAGAGAACTATGTTAGTTCTTGTCCCAGCTGTATCGAAAGACGAGGATTTAAACCTAAAGCCCAAGTGAATTAGGTTAGAGCTGAATCTGAAGCAAAGCCTTTTCATAAAATCGCAGTTGATGTGTTGGGGCCGTTACAACTTCAGAAGAAGGTTATAAATATATTTTAATGGTTGTGGATCATTTCACACGTTATGTGGAAGCATACCCTATGCGTACCCAGACAGCCCAGCAGGTCTCAGAAACTCTCATTGATGGAGTAATAGGTCGTCATGGGATACCTGCCATAGTACTCTCAGATCGTGGCAGTAATTTTGTATCTCAGTTAATGCATGAGGTGTACGCAAAGCTTGGGGTAAGAGCAGTATGCACCAGTGGAGATCATCCCTCTGGTAATAGAAGATGCGAAAGAATAAATCAGACATTAGAAAACATTTTGTCACACCTAGTCGCTTCTACTCAACATGAATGGCCTAAATTTCTGCAGATTGCTTTGTTAGCATATCTTTCTGCATTTCACAGTGCTACAGCGGATACTCCCACTTTTCTGCTGTACGGACGCGACATTGTGTTACCACAGCACGTATGGAAGTCGGATAATCAGCCAACGTATTCATCATTGGAGAATTACAGCGAAGCATTGTATGAACGACTAAAGAGAACTTACGAAATTGTCAAAGAAAATTTAGAGGAAGCTGATGAAGAACAGGAAGCTTATAGACATAGGAAAGCAGTTGATAAGAAAATACGTGTTGGTAGTGTGGTTTATTTATATGTGCCTAGAGTGAAGAGAGGCTTTACACGAAAATTAGCTCGACAGAATGTGGGAGCATATCGTGTCATTAGCCAGACATCTGCAATAAACTATGAAATACACCATTTACATAAGACCAAAGATCGACAATTTGTCCATGTGGATAGGCTAACCAAGGTTACTGAGAGAAAACCATTTTTGGAAATGAGACCTGAAATCGAGGAGCAAACCACTCCTCAGCAAACAAAAGCAACCCCTCAAGCAATCCCGATGGAAAAAGAAGAGGAAAGTGATGAAGAAATATGGTGGGAAGCAATTCGAACCAATAGGAATGCATCATATCTCCAACCTAGACCTACAACGAGATCGTGTGTTGAGCCAAGGGAAATTAAACGGTCACATTCATCCGAAGAAATACGACAGACATCACAGAGTGATTTTAGCAGATTCCTACAATCTGGAACATCTTTAGGTAGACCGACGCACAGCTACAATTTAAGAAGCAGAGATCGTCAAAGTGAATCAACCGCAGAATTAGATGTTAAATATACTCTGGAAAGGCGTAAGCCCACAGTTATTTTTCTGAGTCAAGAGAAGGCGACTCCAACAGTTGGCGAAGCATCACCATCTACAGATGAAGCAGTTAGGCAGATGGAAATATCTGCAACAGACGACGACAATGCTGAGACTGATGATGATGTCAGAGAAGGTATGCCACAATCAACCGCACTTATATTGGATGTTGATGACGAAGGTGTGGGAGGACAATCACCGAAAAATGCTTTAACATGGTTTAGAGAAACTGTAGGGAAATGGACTAAGTAGAATATACAAAAAATGAGAAGTTGGGGAAGTATAATTCCAACTGCTGGTATGCTTTCCATGCGAAAATGAATTTTCTATGGACTAATCAACTGACCTCTACAGATCAACAGGAAAAACTCCTGGATTTGGATTCTACACATGGAATCAGTCTGATTTACAGCAATCTACTGTAATTAGTTTGTATTCTCTACTCTGGATTAATATCTTAATTGTTTGATGTTTTATTCATATATACAATATATATGTAATTTGTATTTTACTTATAATTCCATTTATACTTTAACAATAATTCTCAACATATATAAGAGATTGACAGAATCTTTTGTTCCATAAGGCTTAGTTTCTAGCCACCATTAGAAATGTCTGTGCAACAAGTACTATGTATTGATGGTATACTACAATTTTTGTATTTTTTTAGTATGTAGTGGAAGGAAGAACGAAGATCTAGAATTTCTGAGATATTGAATATAAATATTATCAGTTAAAATTACTTTTAATGTATTTCAAGTAATTTAGAAACTTATACGTGTGTGTTATATCACATTGTCTGGATCATTTTGTAATACGATCTGTTAAAGACGTGTAATCTTCAATATTCTTTATTAAATAATTTGATATTTTTGAACAGTAAGAGTATTCAAGCTGTATAATCATATTTGTACTTAGTTTGGCTGATCTGTAATAGTAATGCTATTCTTTATTTTTCTTACATGTGAATGGGCAATGATTTATGACGAGTGTAATGTCATACACAAAGGTTTGGACCATTATCTTACCGATGTGGTTTCAGCAATCAAATGTTCAGGTGGTTTGAATATTTAGAAACTTTTATCTTCATAATTTTTGGACACTAAAAGACTTTTCTGCTTAAAAATCAACAACTATGTGTCTTGTGGAAACTTCTTTATTTGTAAGATCGCAAGATGAAAAGTAACAATTCTAGAGGATCATCCGAAGGAAGAACAGATTGTGATTGAACTGTTTTATATTTAGGAGAAACCATGAAGAACATTTGTGCCTTAGTATTTTCTATGGACATTTAAAAAATAACAAAGAAAAACCTTTTTTCAAATTAATTGAAATCAAATTATTAACGGAGGAAAATCTATTGTATTACCACCATATCAAACTCCGTGAAATTCACATTGTTAATCTAATTTAACATAATTGTTAGTGTTAAGTTTTAATCATTGAGCGTAACAAATCCTATGAATCGATGACTGTCAAGAAGTTGCAAATGTTGACGCATTTTGAAGATGTTTGTACCTTCATACAAAACAGCTTTATCATTTTTACTGAACATGTTGTGTATCCAAATTTAATTCTCTAGATGTTTTAACAGCGTATAACAAAAAGAAAAACGAATTAGGGAAAAAACATATATAAAAGAATTTTCGATCTGAAACTACGCGGATTATTTTCGATTAAAGTTTTTTGTATCAAAATATTCTGTCCCCCTCCTATATCTTGAATAGGAGGAGGCTTATTCTCAACCAAATAATGGTTTCTAAAGTTCAGTAAGGGAGGGATGTTGCCAAGCGCTACCATCGCTTTGGAACCAACCCCGATCTTTCTCTCTCTCACATTATTTATTTTTTATTATTCTATTTTAGTTTAGTTAATTAATCTTATTAATTGGGAATATACTTAGAAGAGTAAATTGATATCGGAAGTCATCGAAATATAACTTTAATATGTTGCTCTCACTTAAAGTTGATGAAGCTTTCTTGTACTGGTAATTTTTAAATTTTAAGCTATAATTAACGAATATTTTTCGTTTTACGCATTGTCTTTCTGACAATTGTTCTCGAAAGAATGATTAAGCAACCTTAAAACTTACAAACAAGCATGTGTTACGACGATGTCCAATGGGTAAACGTAATTATTATTAATTTTTGTATGGCCTCATGATTTCTTAGCCATTTGCTACTTTTGATTTATAAATGGACGGAATAATCTTCGTTCTGCTTACGAAAACCTTTTTCTTTTATCAGTAATTGTTAAAGTAATTATGAAGTAAATTTAGAACTCTCTGAAAGACTTTATTGTTCTGCTCTATTCTGATGTTATGAAAACTCTAAAAGGATGGTAGATAATTCTCTCAATAATCATTTTTCATCTAAATGAAAATGACAGCGAATTAACATAAAAAAAAAAAAACGAGAACTTAAGCAGTTCCCAAAAATCCGAAGTGGTTACTGCTCATGAAGTACGACCGGATGTGAGAGAGACAGGTTTTTTTATTTTGGTTGATGCTGGATAAGCTCATGCACTTGCTTTCTTCCATCACGTGCCACAGCTACTACTACAGTTTTTTTTTTTTTTTTTTTTTTTTTTACACACGATTCTATTGGCAATGTGTAGGAGGGACAAAAGCCTTGAGAACATTGGAGCCTTGGATGTGTCACCTCTAGTGGACACTCACGTGCCTAGAGAGGGTGGTGATAAACTTTTTCAGACGAATGGGAAAATTCCGATTTTATTTTGATTGCCACGAGAAAAGGCACGTGATATGAGTGCGCTCTTTTGTGTGGTAGAAATTCTCCTCAGTCAAAGTTCAGTGCGACTCGACTGAAGAAGTTGCAGGGCGCCATTAGGAGCCACAGGCCTTCCACCCTTTCTAATTTACGGTATGCTATTGGGAAAGAGTATTAACTGACCTTAAAATTGTGAAACGCGAATCTTTTAAGTATGTGTCTCGTTTGCGCTTAAAGGTTGCTAAGTTATCACCGAACCTGGAATACAAGAAGAGAGTATAACGACTCCAGATCGACACTTCATCTCTTGGGTAAGTTCCTCTTGCCACGTATTTAATTAGGGTTCATCACTGCTCCCGAGCGTGTATACCGATCCCCTTTCTTTTGGCCTGCCTACCCCTAAAAGTATATTAAAAATCTTAACAAGTTGAAACTTAAAGATAAAGCTGCATTTACTTGTTTAAAAACTCTATTCTTTAGTTCTCCAAACATTTTTGACTACACTATCCTTATTTTAAAAGCAACTTAGTATTTAAATTCATAAGAATAAGGATAGGGAATTCACTACCTTATCTTCCTTTGATTGAAAGGGCAATTAGCGACCCTCATTGATTCAAAGTGGAATAAAGTGAAATAAACGAAAGTAAACGGAACTTATTCTGCACTAGTTGTCTAGAGGTCCACACTCACAAAATCTTTTCCTGTAATGTTCTTTTTTAATGTTAACTTTGTGTCAGTTAAGAAGCATTGCCGTATCTCACATGTACCTATACTTTATATTATCTATTAAACTTATGTTTGTAGTTACAACCATTGTTTCTGTCTTCTTATTTAGAACAGAACATATGGCTCTTGCGGAAACTCTTCAAAGAAGTAGGCAGGATCATATATGGGATAACACGTATTCTGAGACAGAGAATTATGTTAGTTCCTTTCCAAGCTGTATGGAAACACGAGGTTATAAACCTAAAGCCCAAGCGAATTTGGTCAGAGCTGAATCTGAAGCAAAGCCTTTTCATAAAATCGCAGTTGATGTGTTAGGGCCGTTACCAACTTCAGAAGAAGGTTATAAATATATTTTAATGGTTGTGGATCATTTCACACGTTATGTGGAAGCATACCCTATGCGTACCCAGACAGCCCAGCAGGTCTCACAAACTCTCATTGATGGAGTAATAAGTCGTCATGGGATACCTGCCATAGTACTCTCAGATCGTGGCAGTAATTTTGTATCTTAGTTAATGCATGAGGTGTACGCAAAGCTTGGGGTGAGAGCAGTATGCACCAGTGGAGATCATCCCTCTAGTAATAGAAGATGCGAAAGAATAAATCAGACATTAGAAAACATTTTGTCACACCTGGTCGCTTCTACTCAATATGAATGGCCTAAATTTCTGCAAATTGCTTTGTTAGCATATCGCTCTGCATTTCACAGTGCTACAGGGGATACTCCCAGTTTTCTGCTTTACGGACGCGATATTGTGTTGCCACAGCACGTCTGGAAGTCGGATAATCAGCCAACGTATTCATCATTTGAGAATTACAGCGAAGAATTGTGTGAACGACTAAAGAGAACTTATGAGATTGTCAAAGAAAATTTAGAGGAAGCTGATGAAGAACAGGAAGCTTATAGACATGGCAAAGCAGTTGATAAGAAAATACGTGTTGGTAGTGTTGTTTATTTATATGTGCCTAGAGTGAAGAGAGGCTTTACACGAAAATTAGCTCGACAGAATGTGGGACCATATCGTGTCATTAGCCAGACATCTGCAGTAAACTATGAAATACAGAGTTTATATAAGACCAAAGATCGACAATTTGTCATTGTGGATAGGTTAACCAAGGTTACTGTGAGAAAACCATTTTTGGAAATGAGACCTGAAATCGAGGAGCAAACCACTCCTCAGCAAACAAAAGCAACCCCTCAAGCAATCCCGATAGAAACAGAAGAGGAAAGTGATGAAGAAATATGGTGGGAAGCAATTCGAATCAATAGGAATGCATCATATCTCCAACCTAGACCTACGACGAGATCGTGTGTTGAGCCAAGGGAAATTAAACGGTCACCATCATCCGAAGAAATGCGACAGATATCACAGAGTGGTTTTAGCAGATTCCTACACTCTGGACCATCTTTAGGTAGACCGACGCACAGCTACAATTTAAGAAGCAGAGATCGTCAAAGTGAATCAACCACAGAATTAGATGTTAAATATACTCTGGAAAGGCGTAAGCCCACAGTTATCTTTCTGAGTCAAGAGAAGGCGACTCCAACAGTTGGCGAAGCATCAACATCTACAGATGAAGCAGTTAGGCAGATGGAAATATCTGCAACAGACGACGACAATGCTGAGACTGATGATGATGTCAGAGAAGGTATGCCACAATCAACCGCAGTTATATTGGATGTTGATGACGAAGGTGTGGGAGGACAATCACCGCAAAACGCTTTAGCATGGTTTAGAGAAAGTGTAGAGAAATGGAGTAAGTAGAATATACAAAAAAATGAAAAGTTGGGGAAGTATACTTCCAACTGCTGGTATGCTTTCCATGCGAAAATGAATTCTGTATGGACTAATCAACTAACCTCTACAGATCAACAGGAAAAACTCCTAGATTTGGATCCTACACATGGAATCAGTCTGATTTACAGCAATCTACTGTAATTAGTTTGTATTCACTACTCTGGATTAATATCTTAATTGATTGATGTTTTATTCATATATGCAGTATATATGTAATTTGTATTTTACTTATAATTCCATTTATACTTTAACAATAATTCTCAACATATATAAGAGATTGAAAGAATCTTTTGTTCCATAAGGCTTAGTTTCTAGCCACCATTAGAAATGTCTGTGCAACAAGTATTATGTATTGATGGTATACTACAATTTTTGTATTTTTTTAGTATGTAGTGGAAGGAAGAACGAAGATCTAGAATTTCTGAGATATTGAATATAAATATTATCAGTTAAACTTACTTTTAATGTATTTCAAGTAATTTAGAAACTTTTAGTTGTGTGTTATATCATACTGTCTGGATCATTTTGTAATACGATCTGTTAAAGACGTGTAATCTTCAATATTCTTTATTAAATAATTTGATATTTTTGAACAGTAAGAGTATTCAAGCTGTATAATCATATTCGTACTTAGTTTGTAATAGCTGATCTGTAATAGTAATGCTATTCTTTATTTTTCTTACATGTGAATGGGCAATGATTTATGACGAGTGCAATGTCATACACAAAGGTTTGGACCATTATCTTACCGATGAGGTTTCAGCAATCAAATGTTCAGGTGGTTTGAATATTTAGAAACTTTTATCTTCATAAATTTTGGACACTAAAA
This sequence comes from Mastigoproctus giganteus, assembly GCF_048544385.1. NCBI lineage: Eukaryota > Metazoa > Arthropoda > Arachnida > Uropygi > Thelyphonidae > Mastigoproctus > Mastigoproctus giganteus. The sequence goes on from NC_143584.1 coordinate 224,982,438, forward strand.
GACTTTTCTTCTTAAAAATCAACATCTACGTGTCTTGTGGAAACTCCTTAGTTTGAAAGATAATCAGATGCAGATGAAAAGTAGCGATTATAGAGGATCATCCGAAGGAAGAAGAGATTGTGATTAAATTGTTTTATATTTAGGAGAAACCATCAAGAACATTTGTGCCTTAGTAATTTTTATGGACATTTGATAAATATCAAGGAACCTCTTTTTTCAAATTAATTATATTAACGGAGAAAAATCTATTGTATTACCACCATATCAAACTCTGTGAAATTCACATTTTTAATCTAATTTAACATAATTGTTAGTGTTAAGTTTTAATCATTGAGCGTAACAAATCCAATGAATCGATGACTGTCAAGAAGTTGCAAATGTTAATGCATTTTGAAGATGTTTGTACCTTCATACAAAACAGCTTTACAATTTTCACTGAACATATTGTGTATCCAAATTTATTTCTCTAGATGTTTTAACAGCGTATAACAAAAAGAAAAACTAATTAGTCTTGGCGATTCTATAGATTGAGCGATTTCCTTTATATAATTGGGAAAAAATATAGAACAATTTTCTTTCCGAAACTACGCGGATTATTTTCGATTAAAGGATTTTTTGTATCAAAAAATTCTACCCCCGTCCATATCTTGAAGAGGAGGAGGCTTATTCGCAACGAAATGATGGTTTCCAAAGTTGAAGAAGGGAGGGATGTTTCAAAGCGCTACCATCGCTTTGCAACCAACCCCGATCTCTCTCTCACATTATTTATTTTTATTATTCTATTTCAGTTTATTTAATTAACCTTATTAATTGGGAATATACTTAGAAGAGTAAATTGATATCGGAAATCATCGAAATATAACTTTAACATGTTGCTATCAGTTAAAGCTGATGAAGCTTTCTTGTACTAGTTATTGTTAAATTTTATCCTTTCATTTCGCTTACGAAACCGAGCTATAATTCACCTTTTTTTTCTTTTACGATGATGTCAAATGGGTAAACATAATTATTTTTAATTATTGTATCGCGTCATGATTTCTTAGCCATTTGCTACTGTTGATTCATAAATGGACGGAATAATCTTCGTTTTGCTTACGAAAGCCTTTTTCTTTTATCAGTAATTTTTAATGAAATTATGAAGTAGCAGTAGTAGTAGTCGCATGTGAAGCAAGAAAATCAAGTGTCTGATCTTATTCAGCATCAGCCAAAAAAAAAAAAAAAAAAAAAGAAAATCACACACTTCCCTCCAAATGCCAGTCCAGTTCCTCCTTAAATTTATTTAACCTATCAACTTCTACAACGACAGATGGAAGTTTGTTCCAGCAATTAACCTCCCGCTGGCTAAAGGCAAACTTACGCATATCTATTCTACATCTGTCTTCTTAATTTGAATTTCTGCCCCCTTAGGTTCGTAATCTGAACAAGTGGAAGGATCCCATCAGAATTCAGCGTGCTCAACCCATTCAAGGCCTTATACACCTCAATCAGATCACGGTGCAGGTGCCTAGTCTCCAGCCACTGCAAGTTGCAGAACTTAAGACTCTTTTGGTAAGAGGATCCCTTCATTCTCCTCACCAATCATGTTGCCCTTCTCTGTACACGCTCAAGTAAATCTACATCCTTCCTGAAATGAGGCCTCCAGACCTGTACGCAGTATTCAAGGCTTCTGTATAAGGTAATGGCCTGACCTTTACCTTATACAGAGGGACAATCACCTAATTTTCCCTGCTAGCAAAATTCCTATATATCATTGAAAAAACCCCATGACCTGCCTTGGCAGCCTGTCTGCATTGCTCAGAAAACTTCATATCTGACTGCACAATTACTCCCAGGTCTTTTTCATATTCTACCACCTTAAGTGTAGTACCACACAGTTGATACGTTTCTCTGGAGTTATTTCTACCCATATGCAGTACTTTGCATTTGTCAAGGTTAAACTTCAGTTGCCACTTCTTACCCCATCTGCCCAAATTATCTAGATCTTGTTGCAGCAGTAGCACACTGCCATTACTGCCATTAACAACCCTGCCAACCTTTATATCATCTGCAAACTTCGACACTAAGTCTGATATACCTTCATCAATATCATTGATAAATATACAAAACAACAGAGGACCCAACACCCTGTGGGACTCCACTAATAACATTAGTCCACGAAGAGCAGCACCCATTGATTACCACCTTCTGTCTTCTCCCACTAAACTATCCTTTTATCCATTGTAGCCACTTACCCTTAATACCATTCTGCTCCAATTTGTACAATATTCTTCCATGCGCAATAGTGTCAAAAGCTTTCCTGAAATCCAAATATATGATATCAAAATTATTTTTTGCATCCCGTTCCTTTGTAACCACATCATAATATCCTATCAAATTTGTCAGACAAGGCTTTCCCTTAACAAACCCATGCTGTGTCTGAATTATTGCTGCAGTCATGTCTAGATGATCCTGCAATGCATCTTTAACCAGTGACTCCATTATTTTACCCGGAACAGAAGTTAAACTAACTGGTCTGTAATTACTCATGTCACCTTTCGATCCCCCTTTGTGAATTGGGAATACATTTGCACATCTCCAGTCTGTGGGAACGTCCCCTGATTTCAAGGATGCTCTCATAATTATGGCTAAGGGTTTCCTTAGTTGCTTTGCCGCCTCCTTTAATATAACTGGATAGATCCCATCCACCCACCCCAGGTGCTTTTCTTACGTTTAACTGCAACAATTTCTCCTCCATTTTGCTTTCAGTTATTCCAAAATCATTAAGTATCCTGCTACAATTTGATAACCTTCTGCCATTGTTTGCTATCTGAGCAGGATCATCAACAGTCGGACCATCGATGTCAAGTGTACCAATCATATTCCACCCCTTCCTTTTAGAGTTTATATAAGTAAAGAAATCCTTGCTGTTTTTCTTAGCATCTTTTGCCAAGGATTTCTCGTAATCTGCCTTCGCCTGCCTAACCTCCTTTGTGATCTGATTACAGACTAGCTTATATCTGCCACAGTGCTTCTGAGCCACTTAGAATTTACTGTTGGTAACATCGTCAGTTGATCCCACTGTACAGAATTGAATTTAGAAACTTTCTGAGACCACTGTACTCAAACTGTACAGTACTTTACGAAAGCAAAAAACCTTTCCTTTACCCCTGATGGTAATTAAATCTTTAAGTAAATCCCACGTCAGTACACTGTGATCACTGCCACCTAGTGGTTCTTTTATCTGCAAATTCCTAATACATGAATGATCACTGCTGATAACCAGATCAAGAGTATTACTTTCTCTGGTTGCCTCTCGAACATGCTGCTGCAGAAAACAATCATTCAATAAATCCACAAAAGTCTGACTAGTGTGTGAGTGCCCAACTCACAAGTTCCAGTCAATATCTGGGAAGTTAAAATCCCCCATTATAAGACATTCCGATTTACTAGCCCACTCTATTTCTCTGTACAATTGTTCATTGTACTCATTCGAGTCATTAGGCCTATAACACACTCCTACTCTAATTTTTGCTTTCCCAGTGCTTATGTCACACCAAACAGACTCAACATTGCATTGTCCACCAACATCAACTGGATGCACTTCTTTTGATTTTATGTTTTTCTTAATTAACAGCATAACACCTCCTCCCTTCCTATCCTGTCTATCCTTTCTGTACACATTGTACTCCCCAAATTCCAGTTCTGCATTCCTTATATCTTTGTGACACCACGTCTCTGCTATCCCAACAATATCCGCCTTTGATGTCTTGACCAACACTTCAAATTCATCAAATTTATTTACTATACTTCTAGCATTGGTGTACATGCACCTATTTCTATTCCTAGTTACCCTGACACATCCCATATACCTACCTGTTTCACGATGACTACCATTTCCTGGAACCCCCAGCACTCCTCGCTCCAGGTCGCTACTTATTCTAATAGAAGTAAATTTAGAACTCTCAAAAAGACTTCATTGTTCTGTTCTATTCTGACATTATGAAAACTCTAAAACGGTGGTAGATAATTATAAGATAATTCTCTCAATGATAATTTTTCATATAAATGAAAATGACGGCGAATTAAACATAACTTAAGCAGTTTCCAAAAATCTGAAGTAGATACGCGTACCGCTCGTGATGTACGACCGGATGTTGCTTCAAGTAGAGAGAGACAGTTCTTTTTTTACAGGTCATGGTAGCAATGTGTAGGATGAAGAAAAGCCTTGAGAACTTTGGAGCGCTGGATGTGTCACCTCTAGTGGACACTCACGTGCCTAGAGGGGGTGGTGATAAACGTTTTCAAACGGATGGGAAAGTTCCGATTTTATTTTGATTGCCACGAGAAAAGGCACGTGATATGAGTGCGCTCTTTTGTGTGGTAGAAGTTCTCAGTAAAAGTTCAGTGTTGTTCTCAGTGCGCCTCGACTGAAGAAGTTGCAGGGTGCCGTTAGGAGCCACAGGCCGTTTCCACCCTTTCTAATTTACGGTATGCTATCGGGAAAGAGTATTAACTGACCTTAAAATTGTGACACGCGAATCTTTTAAGTATGTGTCTCGTTTGCGCTTAAGGTTTGTAAGTTATCACCAACCTGGAATACAAGAAGAGAGTATAACGACTCCAGATCGACACTTCATCTCTTGGGTAAGTTCCTCTTGCCACGTATTTAATTATGGTTCATCATTGCTCCCGAGCGTGTATACCGATCCCCTTTCTTTCGGCCTGCCTGCATCTAAAAGTATATTAAAAACAATCTTAACAAATTGAAACTTAAAAATAAAGCTGCATTTACTTGTTTAAAAACTATTCTTTAGTTCTCCAAAAATGTTTGGCTACACTATCGTTATTTTAAAAGCGGCCTAGTATTTAAATTCATAAGAGTAAGGATAGGGAATTCACTACCTTATCTTCCTTTCATTGAAAGGACAATTAGCGACCTTCATTGATTCAAATTGGAATAAAGTCAAATAATTGAAAATAAACAGAACTTATTTTGCACTAGTTGTCTAGAGGTCCACGCTCATAAAATCTTTTCCTGTAATGTTGTTTTTTTAATGATAACTTTGTGTCTGTTAAGAAACATTGCCGTATCTCATATGTACCTATACTTTTTATTATCTATTAAACTTATGTTTGTAGTTACAACCATTGTTTCTGTCTTCTTATTTAGAACAGAACTCAACTCCGAATAATTTAAATTTTGAGAATGAAGGAGAAGGCTAAAGACCAACTAAATAAATTATTATATCAGTCTAGCACGAAGAAAATTGATAACTTGTATAGTTCAACTGACCAGGAAGGTCTATATTCTTACACCTTGAAATTATCTGGGTTAATGCGGACCTTATTCACGGAAATTAGGGCAAACCACTGGTGGTTGTAATAAGGTAATAAACACAACGCCACCATAGGTCTCTTTATTGGAAGGAAGACCAGAATCCTTCTGATAGAAAGAGGATCTGTCCTAACTCCGTTGCGAGTTAAACCACTAACCCCCTGTTGCAGGTTCGTTTTCCTGTTTTTTTTAGTCACGCCGCCTCACAGTAATGTTTAACAAGTCAAAACTAAATAAATAAGCATCCTGTAAGCCCCGAACCTGCCAACACAAGTTACTCTAGAGCACAATTCATAGATGTGATGTGCTGACGCCTCATGTCTTTAACTTCTCTTTGAGGAAGCGTAAGGATTTATCACCTATTTTTCTCTTATTAACGTAAAAATGTTTTCAAGATTTCTACCAACTCAAGCTTATATTTCGTAGAATATGACAGCACACAGAGATGTGACGTCCCAGTTACAGTCTAACTCTAAATTAAATTCGCATTCACCCTCTTTATACACTTTCTTCTGCTCCGTGAACAATATCAAACATCTCTCAATATCTCTTCCTTTAATTGGACCCTTTATTCGAAATTTCTGTCCTTTACCACAAAAAGCATGCGTGGTTTTCTCTTCATTATCATTAAATTTGTATCTGACACCCATCGAAGGTTTATTAAGTGATTTCAGAAAAACGTCATCGAAGTACAGTTTAACACCACCAATTAATATTTCTAGTCAAATATCACAAACTGTCAATGAGCCTTCTAAGATTTCTAGTGTGAGCGATATAGTGCTATCTTTTGCTGACCGACCTGAGAAAGTTATTAACACGAGCTTCCTCATCATACGAAGGTTTTTCATTCTCCACTAAGACGCCTTTGTCAAATGTGATTAGATAACACACAGTTATCCCCAAATAACGGTGACTCCTTGGAGAAATCACCTCGCTTCCAATTGATGAAGTGTTTTCCTTCTGAATCTCATCTTTTAAACTTCTGCACAACAAGGGACCAATTTCCTCTTCCGTGAATAAATGTGTTTCTAAAACGTTAACCAGTTCATCGTTTGACATTAAACGAAACCTGATATGGTTCAAAACAGGTTTCAAAACATCAAGTAAATTATGTTTTGTGCGATCAACCCCTTCCTTTATGAGACACTTTTTACCCCACTTAAGAACAGCATCGAACAGGCAGTATTCAGAAGATATTGCCAGTTCATCACTACTTACTATTCTCTTCATGGTGTCTTTCTTACAATTCAGGAAGTGGCGCCACTTGATAATGAACTCTGTATATCTTACAAATATCTTCAGACATTTCTTTATCAACAGGAATAAATCCATAAATGTGGCGAATTCATAAACTTTACACATATATCTGTTGTCAACTGTCGTATGTTCCAACAGGTACTCTTCACACTTCCATTCCAGCAATGGAATTCGTTTTTGTCTGCAACATAAAGCAATTCTAATGGATCTCAACTGATGGAATGGAAACTTCATCTGTGTACAGGTACCTGAAAAAAATTTTTGATATTAGTGATCTCTGAATAAAATGCTGGTATTTCTTATTAACAATAATAAGATTGTTAAAATTAGAGATTGAATAATGATACTGAAATTGAATAGTTGCATATTCTCTTTTATGCTATTTTTTCCAGAATGGACATTGGCGTTTGGATATCTTAAGAAACATATTGAGCTTCATCACTCCAAATCTTCGCAAATAATGGATGCGTTCACGATTATTTCTGTTGATGATTTCCAGGTTACTACTTTCGGATCGGTGGTTGTAGTTACAAAAATATATATCACCTTTTTTGTGTTTATTTACTTGGTACTGGACTTTTTAAATTTAATCCGAAAACATTAATGGCTTTATTTAATTACTTATTCATTTTCATGGTTCCACAGTTTCTAAACGAGTGGTACCAAACTAAATTTGATTTTAAAGTCCATTCTACCTCTTACCAAATCTTTGGATATGCCGCTAGGTCAATTAACGATAGATTTCTGCCAAGAATATTACATAAGTAAAACCGATTTTCTAAAAGGACTTTGTTCTATATGATTCGATCAGTTCCCAATTTGAATAACAAGCACGGTTTCAGAACTTTTAAAGATCCCCTGGTGAAATCTTTTTACCATCAGGGAAATAGATGTGTGGATGAAATATTCTTGAAGTTAACCGAACACATAACAGTACGCTGCCACGTGACATGGATGAGTGTTCCTGAAAATCGAAGGGCTTTGTCACTGCTATTTGTCATTCCTTAAGAAGTGGACAAAGATTCCGGATAAGGAAACAACCAAATATAATTTATGAAAATCGGAAAATCCTTGAGACCATTCGCTTGGGTTCATGAAGCCTGAATAATCTTTTTTAAAAGTGTATTGGTTTGCTCTTTGTTTTTCTCTTTGAAAGGCTTTACTATTAGTATTAGCTAAGTGATTCAAAGAATCAAGCTTATGACGCAGCTGCCTTATCTCATTCAACTCTTATTTCAAACTTTGGCCAACCGTTTTTTAACTTCAGATAAATTTTCAAATCAACAAGAGGATGGGAGAATTTATCCCTAAAGTCTAATCTTTGACTAAAGGACATTTTTTCGGACTAACTATCTGATTATATTTGTCTATATTATCCAATATATTTCACGTTTCTTTGACCATCCAAAATTTCAACTTCTTGGCACCAGCGCCTTACAATTAATATTAAACCCAGACTCAGACTGCAGTGAATTGTGATGCATCGGAAACATTGGATAAATGATGGATAAGAATTAGCAAATACCACAAGAGTCGAAAAATAGTTTATCCAGAAGGCAGATTTCATATATGTCATGAAGCAGAAATCGACAAGAACAAAATTAGTTTAGTGGTAGAATTTGTAGATAAAGATATCTGGATTAAAACTGTTTGACCATCTGGCTTTCAAGGCACTAAAAGAGAATTCGTTTCGGGGGGAACAGAAAGTGGTATAAAGATATACGATTATATACATTTGTTTGTTTGTATAAAGAAGTTGTTATAACGAAGTAATTAACTGTGAAATACATTGTAAGCGAATGCCTTAGTTCTAAGATGTAACCCTTGCGACTTAGTAAATTAAATCCATCAGCTGATCGTCTAATAACATGCTCAATATCAACAGATTTATTTTCTGTAAATGTAATATCAAACTGCATTAACTGAAGTAGTAAAAAATACATTTCAATGACTCACTTGATTATGATATTGAATGCTTTGAGCATGATGTCAGGAACCAAAATATCCCCATCAATTAACTCGCAAAACATCTTTTCAAACATTGTACTTTCGAGAGAAAGTATGAATTGTGGGCATGTACTGGTGTTTTTCGTTCTCCTTCACCAACTAAGAAGCTGACATAATTTGGTGACTCTTTCAGCCTGGAACGAAGTCTTGCTTTCTCAGTTTCCATGGTTATCTACAAAACAGAAAAATTCTTCGAGTGAGGAAAATTTAATTATCCACAGACAAGCTTTGCTTCATTTCAACGACTTTTAAGGAAACTGGAGTTAAAATGCCTAAATACTACAGCTGGAATAACCATCCAGATATTATATGAGACAGTTTAGTCAATATGCATCATTATGTACAATAATTGCAGAACAATAATGTCGGCAATGTGATACTGATGCTCCATTACTTTTGCCAATGGGCCTCTCTTTTTCAAGCGACCCCATTACCAACCTGGATGTAACCTTTATTAACCGTCTGATGGTAACAACTCGACAGTTACTAAACTCTTTGAGAGGATTCTATTGTCCAGTAGAACGCAGAAATATAATCCATTCTAAGCGAAAATCTACATCTACAATCTGGTGAAAGGAAAAAATTCTTTTTCCTTTCATCAGATTTAATGATTAGTCAGACTGACGAATTTGAAATTCCCAACCAGACATTCTTTATTACTAAAACATCCATTTTGACTGCGAAATGGAGCGCCATCACGATGTGGGAAGACATCCAATTGTTAAGACCTGTCTGGTCATTTATACTTTCAGGCTTTACATGTACAAGGTAAAGAATAACTGCAGAATAATTGGAATAAAGACAGACTTAATACGAACATTTACCATTCCGCTTTACGCTTCTTTCTAATGAAATGCGTGAAAAAGGTTCTTACCTGTAAAAATGTTTCTAAAATGTACTGTGTGTAAACCAGTGCCTCTGGACAGTGCAAATCTCCTTCGACAAACGCTCAAAACTAAGTAGAATTCCTTATCGAAGTTTTGGACAACGCTACTTGATTCCTGACCACGTGGTTCCTTTTATCGTGGTTGCTAACTTGTGAACACGATTGTGCAATTCTGAGTGAGACTGCGCACTTTAACCTACAGCCACAAGAAAGTTACCCATTGGAGTTGTCCTTCGAAAGCGAAACAAAAACTAAAGCCAACCGGTTTCGTTAAAATAAAATTTCCTCTTTCGCTCTCGTAGAGGTAGCGTCCAAATCGGAAAGAACAACCTTCCGGTTGATTTCACTGCTTCTTGAGAAGGGGAGGGGAGGGGATTTTGGCGCATCAACAACTTAAGCTATATTGAGCATTTTACAGTAGATCTGTAAATTACGTGTGAGGTAGGTTTGCTGTTTGTTGGACGAAAATCATGAGTTTCGGGGAGAAAATCTCTGCAATCTTCGCCTGACACCGGCTAACTCAGCCAAGTTGAGAAAAAGACCAATAAAAATTCCTCGCTTCTTTAACGGGATTGGAACGCGAGGCTTTTCCACCCACACCGGGAGGAAAATCCCAGAGTTGCATTTGTCTTATCGGTTTATAAGACAAATGCAAGTAGTGCGTGCATATGAATTTAATATGAGAAATTTAATTAACTACTATTCATGCACCTACTGGCCAAAAAATTAGCAATTTGCATTAACGGATAAGGAAATGTACATTGTGAAAGTTTAAGTTGTCAAAGGCCTCCTGAGCCGAATAGTCTTTGAGTAGACCGGGATTCAAGTTCCTGACTGCTAAATACGGTCGATCTGTCAATCCGCAGTGAACCAACGTGGCCGATTAGGGTCCATTTCCTTTAGCGTGAATCGTTGAGGAGGCTTCCATCCTATAGTGGATTGATAATGCCTGCAGTTTACCTTTTTTATGGTATGATCACAAGATTCAAACATTGAAAGTTTGTAAACTTCCTAAATATTCATTATCTACACTGCTCGACAAAAATTAACATAACACGAAGAAAATGTGGTATAACTCGTGCAGTTTGTGATGAGGTGGAGCATAATTTGTTATGGTGGTGTACCATAGAATAACGACGAAATGACGAGACAGCGAGAAACTTCGGACAGGTATAAGGGACATTTATATGGGTTGTATAACAAGTACCACAAAGGTCACATTACAAATTTCGATACAAGATGCTCGAAAATATGTTCACATGGCATCGGTACAGCGTATGATCTCATCCAACAGCTGAAGAGGGCTGAGAGTGGTGAACAAAAGTTCTTTTTATCTCCGTAATTTGAAAGTATTTTTAATAACAGACATTTTGGAATGGGTCTACGATTTTCTAGTTATAATTACTCGTAAAGAAACTGTACATACTGTATAATCGATATGCTGCCTCGAATACATCCTTTCAGAAATAACCTCTAACAATTTCAATTCGAGAAATATAAGATAAAAATATCCAGATACAGTACCATGGATATGTTATTTTCTTTTCTTTTTAGTTTCCAAAAAGAAATTGCTTTACTTATTCATACATCCTGGTAGGCTTGGTATTATCTTGTACTAAGGTATTCGTGGCTTAGTCTATAACCGGCCCGATAAGGTTTTTTGCCATATCAGAACACACAATATTACTGCCGCCCACTCCTTATCAAGATGTAAACTAAATTTGAGGTCACTCACAGCATATATATCTTCTTCAGCACATTGCCAGATCCCAGACAGTTCTTAATGCTTATTCAATTTAGTGTTACACTTATCCGATATTTGGTACCACGTGGGCACCCAAACAGCCTGGAGATTAGACAATCCATATGGCCTTAGGGATTCAAAATACCGACAGTATAGAGAAAATAAATCGAAAGGAAGTTCTTCTTTCAAAAATATTACAATTTTAATATAAGTTGCCACCAAGTAACCCGTAAATAATCATGAAGTCGAGAACTACGTATTGAGGTGGTTCCACGGAATGAATTCATAGCACTTCCTAGTATTGCGCATACCTGGGTGAAAGGAAATGAGAAATAACCATTCCATGAGTTGGGCGACTCCGCCCTTTGCTTTTAGTTGATGGATGATCGCGAAACTGAATCTGAGGTTGCATTTTTATCCACAGCAGAGGACCAATTTCTTGGTGTGTGAAGGACTTTGTTTCTAAAAGGCCAGAAAGTTCTTTCCTCAAATTGAAACCAAACCTAATGTAGATTAAAATATCTTCCAGAAGGTCACGTAAGTTTTCTTTCTTTGGATTAACAGCTAGCTTTATTAAATACGTGTTTCTAACTCCTCCTCCCCCCACTCATAAACAGCTTCAAACAGACAGTATTCCAAACGGAACAGTCAAAGCATACTCATTATGAAATGCACCTTTCTTTTCTGACAATTTAAGAAATGATATGACTTTATTATGGTCTCTGTGTGTCTTCCAAAATGGTAGGTTGATCACGAATTTCGTATCCATAACTTTGCGAATTCATAAAATTTACACACTTATCCGTCGTCGCCTGTCATATGGTTCAATATACTGAGTGATCACTGAATCGTGACAACCCCATCCACAATGGAATATGCCGCATAGTCGCAGTATAAAAAGTCTAACAGCTTCCTACTCTAAAGCAGTGGTAATTTGCATCTGGTCGTGCGAGTCAAAGTGATGAAGTATGGACCGTAGAGAAGATATCACGGAGTTTCAAAGGGGATGATTGTGGGAGCTCGTTCGTTGGGTGCTTTCGTATCGGAAAAGTTGCTCACATTGAGAATGCCTTTACAATGAATTATACTTTGAATAAGTAACGCTTCCTCAATAGAAAAGACTATTGTTACTTATTCTTAGTGGATACGACCACCCGGACTGTCGTTTAAGGCTGATTTGACCATTCATCGGTGAGTTCTTTGCATTAACTTATATGCTGTAAATTTTCTCGTAGTCTCGGACTTTTGCCCTGAAGTTTTATTAAAAGTACGTATCATTAGAGAATGTGCTCATAGAGGAAACTAATACAAGAAGATTCTTCTGCTAACACGAAAGTTCAACACATCTCTAATCATTTTGTCTTGGAATCGCAAGCATTCCGGATATGTGAAGGTATTTTAGAAAGTAGCATAGAACAAAAATTCCCAATGTTTTTCACAGCCCTAAAAAACTGCGAAAGAAAGCACCATGAAATCAATTATGACTCATTAAACTCTTAAGCATTATGACTGCTGTGATTTTTAATTAAAGTGACGAAGCGAATTTCCATTTAGTTTCAATTAGAAAGGGTCCGTATCGAAATGTAAATTCAATTAATTGAGCTAATGGGGAGATAAACATTTAACGGCATTAATTATATTCGCTTGATGAAAGCGAAAAGGCAGTTTCTTTCCTTTGATGCGTTCAAGTGGGCCAAGAACGAGTACTCGTTCCCGTACCAGATACCAAAACCCAAAAATGAAACGAGAAGCAACAAATCCGCTTTACTTTTTTGTTCCATTTACAGCATAAGCAAGCACACTACGCGACAAAATTAACAGAACAAAAAGGTTTTCATGAATATTTTATTGAGAACGGTATCGCCAAAGGCGAACATTTGCTGTAATAGGCATCCTGGCATGCAAGTATCCAATAGAAATCGATCTACCACTTTACAGGAAGTGCCTAAGAGCCGCACATTATGCAAATTATTCAGGGCTATAAAAACACGTGTTGCCACCACATCACTTTAGTTCCGTTTTTTTTTTTTTTTTTTTTTTTTGGCTTGCTCAGTGGGACAGACACATCTCCAGCACACAGGATGGCAAGTCATCGTCGTTCAGATAATCCGTCTTCAAGTCATACAATGGCGGACCGTTATACGACTTGAAAACGGGCTACGTCAACCCAAAGAGACCGTTATCTGGCTCTAAGGATAAGGCGGAACCTTACAATGCCCAGTCATCAACTGTCTCTTGAGATTACTTCGGCCACAGTTGAAAGCATTTCCAACCGGAATAAGTCAAGGCTCAGTTCAAGTGGCCTCTACGCAAGGAAGCCAGTGGTTGTGTCCCATTAATCCCAAATTACACTAGAACTTGAAGAAACTGGAGCCATGAACATATGGCTTGGAACCCTGAGAAATGGGATAAAGTTCTGTTCTCTGATAAGTCTTTTTTCAGATTTTAGACATTATTTCACCTGGAGACAACGAGGAATGCGGTACTACCCCTCCAATATCAGAGAAAGGGACACTTACGGTGTATGCGGTGTTCTCGTGTGGAGCGGAATAATGGCCAACAGTTGAACTCCTGTTCGTGTTTTTGATTGGTGTACCGTAATTGCGGAGAGGTACCGAGAAGAGATATTTGAATCATATGTGCGATGTTTCTTGAGATGCGGTTGCCCTGATTTTCTTTTCATGCACAACAACGCCACTGCACACCGAGCTCTAGTAGTGGACGAACTGCCGTGGCCAGCACGATTAGCAGACTTAAAACCTATGAAACATGTGTGGGATCCTTGGGCATCGCATTGCATATCGACAGCCAGCTCCTCAATCACTTGACGTCGTAAGGTCTGCGCTGGTTGAAGAATGGGATTTGTTGCCACAGAATCTTAATAGCGGTCATCTACCAGGCATGGTTCACCGCTGTCAGGCATGTTTAGCTGTTACATGGATCATACGCCGTGCTGATCGTATTATAAAGTATCTTGTGACCGTATTTTGGAGCAAAAAAAAACAACTTATTTTTAGGCCACCCGAATAATTAAATTCATCTGCCGTGCAGTGTGCCTTATGTCTGTTAATTGCGTGTGTATTCAATGGTTGATTTGTCTGTTTTGCTGGACGAAAAACCCCAGTTGCTGGGAAAAAACCTTGCTTGCTGTCTACACCTGAGACCGACTAACTCAGCCACGGTGTGAAAAAAATTCATTAAAGTTCCTCGCGTCATCGACGGGATTCGAACCAGGACCTTTTCCACCCGGTGTGGGGAGGACGGTGACGATACTAGCTCAGACCGCATTTTGGAGCACCTTTTATGGACTTATGTAAGGTGTCTTTTGGGTAATTGTTATACAACCCTTATAAATGTCCCTTATATTTGTCCGAATTTTCTCGCTGTCTCCTCATTTCATTGTTATCCTGTGGTACACCACTATATCAAACTTTGTTCTGCTTCATCTCAAGCTGCACGAGTTAAACCACGTTTCCTACGTATTCTGTTAATTTTATTCAGTAGTGTAGTTGTAGCTCTCAGTGTAGTTGGTGCTTTGAATCATCAAATGGGTAGGAAGCAAGCTGTGAAAGCTGGGCATCGCTTTAAAACTAAAACTGGTAGCCATAATAAATAATATCTTAATCATTGGTATCACGCTCATTAATGGGTTTTTTTGTTTTGTTTTTTTTTCATTCGAAAGTAATTCAAGACGTCTGAATGCCAGACAGCTTAGTCTGACGATTGATGATTTTACCTTGAATTCCAGCTTCAGAAATTCGATGAACCCATAAGCTTTTAACTTCTCAATGTTCAAAATGCCATCTTACCCAAGGACACATTTTTTTGTTCAGAACAACTAGAGCATATAAAGGTGAATTTCCTTATTGTTACTGACTAAAATCTGATATGATTTCTTGCTTTCTTTTACACGAAGTGGGCAGAAATCATGGGATACCTACCTACTAACGGGTAGATCCACTTTTCGCACAGATAAGGCAGATACACGGCGAGGCATTGAGCCTACTAGTTCAAGAAAGCGTTGAAAGCGTTCCACAGGTATTTCCATCCATGCTTCCACCGCTGTCCATAATTCTGTGGCATTCCTGGGTGGAGGATCCAAAGCTCGAACGGACTTTTCCACTTGGACGCGTAACTTGGACCGTTCAGAAATGCGGTTCAGAGGTTCCAACGTGTGCCAGTCGAACACCCCCCAGACCATTACCAACCGTCCACCTACCTGAATAGTTCCTTGTTCACATGATGAGTGCATAGCTTCTTGCAGTTTCCGCCCGATACGCACCCTCCCATCCGCTCGAAATAACTGGACACGGACTAGGAGACCCGTCTTCAATCATCCAAGGTCCAGTGCCGATGTTCTTTCGCCTAGTTGAGTCCTGTGTCAAGGTGTTAGCAATGGGACTCTGGTGGGTCGGCGGCTCCCATAACCTACTGAGACTAATGATCGCTTGATGTTCTTGGTGGGGACGTTTCTGGCAGTTCCCTCGTTGAAGTTGGCTGTGAATCGTGCCACTGTCACTCGGTGGTTGGCTCAAACAATGCGAGACAAAGACGTCGACTGCCACCTTCGTCCACCACCTTTTCCGCCCTGTGAACGATGAGATGTTATTCCAGAAATAGCGCATTGCCGATACACTCTTAATACTGTGGACCTGGAACAGTGCAATTTCTGTACGACCTCCGCGATAGAGTGACCTATGAGTTCGGCGCCCACTATCATCCCTCTTTCAAAGTCGGTTAACTAACGACGTTTATCCATACTGACATCGAATTACCATTACGTGAATGCAGTGATGCAGTGTACCTATATACCTGATAAGGGGTGGGTTCGTCGACTAGCGAGAGGGGGAGACAGCATCGCTTTGCCCAGGAACCAGGTGACCCATGAATTCTGTCTTTTCAGTGTACTGTTTCAGTTTATATTGTATTAGTTCGTTCTGCTTTTTGAGCAGAAAGAACTGATACAACCACGCAGTAACAGAACAAAAAAAAAAAAAGAAAGATTAATTCAGTAGTTTGATTTCCAGCAGTCGTCCGATTTGAACTGAGTACAGCGAACAGTTTGATGTTTCCACAGAACCATTGTGGTTGTCGTTTATTTATTTATTTTTTATTATTATTTATTCTAGTGTAGAAATGACAGATAGAATCCGGAAAACATAATGAAACACCGAAATATAAGATTTGATCCACCTCCAGCTCTTCAATGGTGCATCAAATCTTAGGCACTTCCTGCTACCTCAGTAAAATTGTATTGATATCGAAGGCGATCATTTTGTTTGCAAAGACACCAAAACAACAGCACCTTAATCACACAGTGACCTTTTATAAGGAGGGCTTTACATCGCAGTCCATGCAAGGCGCAGTTGAAATTTAGAGTGGCTGCACTGCATCACCTTAAAAAAATTAACATTTGTAGGGAAACGTATACGATATTGTTTGATTATAGCCATTTTGTTTGTAGCGAATTATTTTTATTATTATTTTTTTTATTATTTTTTTCTTTCTTATTTATTTTATTATTATTATCTTTATTATTATTATTTTTTTATTATAAACGTTTTAATTTATTTTATTCTGCTTCATTTTTATTAATTTCGGTTCAGTTTTTTTCCCCCTCTGGAATGGGCCCCAGAGGATCCTGGCCTACCTTCTGGCAACATCAGGTGGGTCAGAGTCTCCCTTCAGACAGTACGTGCTTTACATGGACTGATAATTCTGGGTACTGCCCACTTTCCCGTGGTGTGGACAGTACCCAGAATTATCTGTCCAAGTGACTGATGCTTCTGGGTAGCCAAGCGGCCAGAACAGAACAACACAAACACACAAACCGACGTCACACACATATCTGGCCCATTTGTAGTAGTAGTAGTGGCATGTGATGCAACAAAGCAAGTGTATGGGCTTATGCAGAATCAGCCAAAAAAAAAAAAAAAAAAATCACACCATTCCCTCCAAATGCCTGTCCAGTTCCTTCTTAAATTTATTCAACCTATAAACTTCCACAACGACAGATGGAAGTTTGTTCCAGCAATTAATCACCCGCTGACTAAAGGCAAATTTCCGCACATCTATTCTACATCTGTCTTTTCTTAATTTGAATTTATGCCCCCTTAGGTTCGTAATCCGAACAAGTGGAAGGATCCCATCAGAATTCAGCGTGCTCAACCCATTCAAGGCCTTACACACCTCAATCAGATCACCGCGCAGGTGCCTAGTCTCCAGCCACTGCAATTTGCAGAACTTAAACTTCTCTTGGTAAGAGGATCCCTTCATTCCCCTCACCAATCTTGTTGCACTTCTCTGTACACGCTCAAGTAAATCTACATCCTTCATAAAATGAGGCCTCCAGACCTGTACTCATTACCTTCAGTACTCCAGACCATTGCCTTATAAAGAGGGACAATCACCTCCTTCTCCGTGCTAGCAAAATTCCTATATATCATTGAAAAAACCCCATGACCTGCCCTGGCATTGCTCAGAAAACTTAATATCTGACTGCACAATTACTCCCAGGTCTTTGTCATTTTCTACCACCTTAAGTGTAGTACCACACAGTTGGTACGTTTCTCTGGGGTTACTTCTACCCATATGCAGTACTTTGCATTTGTCAAGGTTAAACTTCAGTTGCCACTTCTTAGCCCATCTGCCCAAATTATCTAGATCCTGTTGCAGTAGCACACTGCCATTACTGTCATTAACAACCCTGCCAACCTTTGTATCATCTGCAAACCTCGACATTAAGCCTGATATACCTTCATCAATATCATTGATAAATATACAAAACAACAGTGGACCTAACACCGAACCCTGTGGGACTCCACTAATAACATTAGTCCACGAAGAGCAGCACCCATTGATTACCACCCTCTGTCTTCTCCCACTTAACCATCCTTTTATCCATTGTAGCAATTTACCCTTAATACCATTCTGCTCCAATTTGTACAATAGTCTTCCATGCCCAACAGTGTCAAAAGCTTTCCTGAAATCAAAATATATGATATCAAAATTATTTTTTGCATCCAGTTCCTTTGTAACCACATCATAATAACCAATCAAATTTTTCAGACAAGACTTTCCCTTAACAAACCCATGCTGTGTCTGAATTATTGCTGCAGTCTTGTCTAGATGATCCTGCAATGCATCTTTAACCAGCGACTCCATTATTTTACCCGGAACAGAAGTTAAACTAACTGGTCTGTAATTACTCGTGTCACCCTTCGATCCCCCTTTGTGAATTGGGGATACATTTGCACATCTCCAGTCCGTGGGAACCTCCCCTGAGTCCAAGGATGTTCTCATAATTATGGCTAAGGGTTTCCTAAGTTGCTTTGCCGCCTCCTTTAATATAACTGGATAGATCCCATCCACTCCAGGTGCCTTTCTTATGTTTAACTTCAACAATTTCTCTTCCACTTTGCTCTCAGTTATTATTTCAAACCTTAATAACTCTTCATGTGTGAATGTAGACGCGAAATACTCATTCAGTTTGTTTGCTATCTCAGCAGGATCAACAACAGTCGAACCATCGATATCAAGTGGACCAATCAGATTCAACCCCTTCTTTTAGAGTTTATATAAGTAAAGAAATCCTTGTTGTTTTTCTTAGCATCTTTTGCCGTAATCTGAGGATTAGTAATCTGACTTCGCCTGCCTAACCTCCTTTGTGACCTGATTACAGACTAGCTTATATCTGCCATAGGCTTCTGAGTCTGTTATCTGAGTAGTGATACTGTTCTTTACAGAGATACGAGGCTGAGTTGAACAAACGTTCTAAAAGCCGCCCTTCACATAAGCAAACGTTTTGCGTCAGATAATGCTTCTATTGCATCTTTTTTGCATTATCTATTGGTCCTTGATGTTGTCACAGACATTCTCTCAAAAATTTCGAGGCCAAGCTGTACTTGCTACCTGGGAGTCTAAAACGCTGATGGAACTGATATTCGGGTGACACTCAAGTCAAGTGGACCCAAGTTCGGCGAAGTCCGGACGGTCTGTGACGGTCAAATCCTCTGCTGGCACCTTCACGATGGTGGGAATGTTAGTAATCCTGGGTATAACCTCCAAGCACAAGTACATCGTGGGTGACCACCCAGGTGTGAACCAACGTAAGCAGGGGTGGAGGTGTGGCGCCCACACCACATGGAAGAACGCCGCCCCTCTATGTTACCAGGCAGTTACTAGGTGGTAGATGACTCTCATCAACCGGTGAAATACCATTACTTTGCATATTGGATGTTTGAAGTGGTGGAACCCATGTTTAGTCTCTAGAGCTAACTTCCTGTCAACCCTTTCCTATCTCTTCCATCATGCAGTATGATTGATGAATTTTGAGGTTATGATGAACGTCGTGGCGAGATCCAATATTCCTTACATTTCGAGGGTACAGTTCTAAAACGGTGTTCGCAGGCCTGCCGCTAGTTAGTACACCGGACCGAACCTATTGGTAACTCTCTAGGAGGCTTCCGGATCAGCTAGTGTATAATCTTGCTGCCTCTACTCTGCCAGATAGTGACTGGAGGCAGTCCGAGTAGTATGTATGTGGCAAGCATTGTCGAGGCCACGTTATGTCAAGGATCTGGGTATATTCTTACCACGTGTACGCCATATCCAAAAATTTCATTACTTCATACAGCATGTTCCACTCACTTTTTCTTACTATTGAATACACCATGAATTGTCAAACTAATAGAGCAAGCTTATCTGCGAAAAGATCTAAACCTCCCAAACACTTCCTAACTCATTTCATAAATATACGTGGTCTCAATTCTAATCTTAACGATGTCCATTTTCATTTGCAATCTGCCAAACCCCATGTACGTTTTCTGACAGGATCTCAGTTATCGGTTGATTCAACTACTGCTCATCTCAGATGCCCAAATTATTCAATGTATGATTCCTTTCGTCTCAAAGACGGTACTTGTGCATATGTCCGTTCTGATATATTCCCTGTCAGAGACTTGGCAATTTGGAATCTCCTCTCTTTGATCTTCTCTGGCTTAAAATCACTCTACTTTATTGTGTAAAATTCATCTGTTGTCTCTACCGTTCTCCCAACTCCACTAATCACTTGGATCTCTTTGACTTCTTCTCTTTGCAACTTGACTTTCTCCAGTCCAACTTTCCTAACAGTGAGGTAATTTTCCTGGGTGATTTTAATGTTCACAACACCAGCTGGCTTCCGTTTTCTAGTCACACTGATCCAGCAGGTCGAGATGCCGAGGCGTTTGCAATTACTAATGACCTTGCACAGATTATTCATTTACCAACAAGAATACCGGACAATCCTAACCATACAGCCAACACGCTTGATCTTTTTCTCACAAACAAACCTTCTAAGTACACGGTCGAAGTGAAAGGTCCTTTAGGCACTTCAGATCACAACTTGGTGATTGTCTCTTCTCTAATGGAACCTTTATCTCATGGCTATTCCCAAACTCGTGTTCTTTGGCATTACAAGAATGCAAAATAGGATGACCTGCGAGACTTCTTTTCTTCTTTTCCCTGGTCGGATTACTGTTTCAAAACTTCTGATGTCAACGTTTGCTCAGATCGTGTCAGTGAAATTATTCATGCAGGAATGGAATCCTTCATCCCATACTCCACTTTAAAATCTCGTCCTTTATCTAAACCTTGGTTTTCCAAAAAATGTGCTAAGGCTGTTCAAGAGAAGAATGTTGCATATCGTAATTGGCTTGTTTCTAATTCTTCAGTTTCATTTTCTGCCTACACCAAAGCTCGCCACAATTGTAAAGCAGTTATTAATCAGTCCAAACTAGAGTTTGAACAGGCTAAGAGTAGAAAACTTGCTTCTTGCCCTAATGGCAGCCGAGAATTCTGGTTTCCTGCCAAAGCTATTGGCCGAAA
Organism: Mastigoproctus giganteus; assembly: GCF_048544385.1. Lineage (NCBI taxonomy): Eukaryota > Metazoa > Arthropoda > Arachnida > Uropygi > Thelyphonidae > Mastigoproctus > Mastigoproctus giganteus. The sequence goes on from NC_143584.1 coordinate 225,003,513, forward strand.
CTTTTGCCCATCTCTGCTCCCACTTCTGTCCAAAGCACATGGTTCTGTTGTCACTTCAGCCAAGGAAAAGCTGACCTGCTAGCATCCTATTTTTCTTCCAGCTCATGTATTAATGATCTTGATAAAACACCTCCAACCTTCCCAACGCGCTCCATTCAATGGCTCCTGTGGTCTTTCGTCAAAAGGATATCAGAAGGATTTTGTTGAATCTTGATGCTAAGAAAGCTCCAGGTCCTGATGGTATTTCTTCACTTGTTCTCAAAACCTGTGCTCTTGAATTTACTACTATTCTTAGCCGCCTTTTTTCACTTTCTTATTCCAAAGGTGTTTTTCTTTCTGCTTGGAAATTTGCCCATATCCAGCCAGTTCCTAAAATGGGTGACAAATCCCTACCATTCAATTATCGTCCCATTGCAATTACTTCTACTCTTTCTAAAGTAATGGAGAAATCAATTAACCGCCAACTCTTAAACTACCTAGAAACCTTCCGTCTGATCAACGATCGCCAGTATGGATTCCGTCAGTGTTGATCCACTGGTGATATCCTGGCTTATGTTACCCATTTATGGAATAATTCAATGGAAAGGTTCCGTGAAACACAAGTAGTTGTTCTTGACATCTCAAAGACTTTCGATCGTGTTTGTCATAAAGGTCTTCTAAACAAGCTTCCATCTTATGGTTTGCCAACTGTTTTTAGTAATTGGTTATCCAGTTTTCTCTCTGATCGCTCAATGAGGGTGATGGTAGATGGCTCTCTGTCTTCTAACTTCTCCACTAATGCCGGTGTCCCCCAAGGTTCAGTTCTTTCCCACACTCACTCTTTTCCTCTTGTATATTAATGACCTTCTTCCATTGACTGGAAATCCTATCCATAGTTTTGCCGATGATAGCACGCTGCATTCCACTTTCCATTTTGAGAAAACTTATCCTTCTCAATAAGCTTCAACTTGTCGAAAATCTGCTACCAATTCCTTAAATGCCGATCTTCAGGTAATTCCCCAGGGGGCAAAGACAACTTAGTTGATTTCAACCCTTCTAAAACTCAGTCTTGTCTTATATCTCGCAAAACTACCCTGGTTAAAAAGGACATTGTTTTATTAGGAGACTCCATTGTCAGGGAAACGGGGAATATTTTTTGTAATAAAGATAGGTGGAGCAGAACCAGGGTATGTCTACCGGGAGCAACTATTGATGATGTCACCAACAGACTGTCAGATTTTAAAGGGGGTAAAGAAAATATTATTATTCATGTGGGAACAAATAATATTAAACGTACACGATCTGACGATTTGTTGGAAAAATACAGGACCATGCTGAGGAAATGTCGCGAGCTAGGCCATAATGTCTATGTGTCTGCAATTCTGCCCAGACACGATAGGAGGGATTATATGTTAAGAGCCTTGTGGATTAACTCAAGACTTGAAGGAATCTGCAAGGCTTTAGGGGGTAAATTTCTATCAGCATGGCCCACACTTGTAGGTAGAAGGAATTTGTTTTGTAGAGACGGGATACACTTAAACAAAGGTGGTGCAAACGTTTTTGCCAGTATTATTGAGGATACCTTAAAGGCTCAGGGAAACTGCTAGTTAGGGGGGATGTGGGTAATACTGACACGCGTTTATCTGATAATATTGGTCAATGTAACTCTTGCACATACCTTAAGAGTTCTTATCTGTTACCCCAACTCGACGTATTATCTAGATGTTCTGGGGGCAAAGACGTTTCACGTGAGCGGGTAGCTAATATCAGGGAAGAGAGCCTAAAAAACTTCAAGGGTTGTGTTAGGGTTGTTAAATATACAAGAACAGTAAATCTTAATTGTTTGTACAGTAATGTTAGAAGTGTCGTCAATAAAATGAGCGAATTCGAACTTCTGGTTAAAACAAGTAACGCGGACATAATAGGGCTTACAGAGACGTGGTGCCATCCGGAAATTGGGGATGATGAGTTTCAGTACGGCTTGTATAATGTATTTAGGAAGGATAGAGTAGATAGAAGGGGTGGTGGGGTAATGCTTCTTATCAGAAGCAGCCTGAGTGCGACGATAGCTTTCCCGGATTCAGACATTTCACATGCTAGTATAGAGTCTGTATGGTGTGAGATAGTTGGAAACAAAGGTACAATGCGAGTAGGAGTAATCTATAGACCAGATGATTGTGAAGACTATGACAAAAGCCTCTACATGCAAATGGAATGGGCAAGTAAGCGTCAATGTCTTATTATGGGTGATTTCAATTTGCCTCTAATTGATTGGAGTAAATGGGAAGGAAACTCGACATGGGGAACAACATTTTTAAATCAACTAGATGACTGTTATTTGTATCAACATGTCAGGGAAAGTACTAGAGAAAAGAATATCCTAGACCTCATCATCACACATGAATCAGATGACATAACAGGGCTGACAGTAGAGGAACCAGTAGCAGGAAGTGATCATGGAGTTCTACGGTGGATGATGACGAGAGAGGTAGCAGAAGTAAAAGGCAAAGGAATGGGTTTTAATTTCAGAAAAGGAAATTACGATGCCTTAAGGTACTACATGGCCTCTATTAACTGGGTAGATATCGCGCAGAGAATGAATACAATTGAACTGTGGTACGCTTTTAAAACATTAATCACAGATGCCTTGAATGCGTATATACCATTAAAAAAATACTCCACGAGAAGGGTTCCAAGTTGGATGAATAGTGAAGTTGCCACATTACTTGAGCAGAAAAAGGTGGCATGGAAAGGTTACAGAGCAATAAAAAAGTACTGAAGCCTATAACAGCTACAAGGTGATGTGCAATAGAGCCACGGAAAAGGTTCGACAGGCGAAGGCAGTTTATGAGAAATCACTAGCAAACAGAGCAAAGAGGGGGGATAAAGAATTCTTCACATATATAAATGCCAAGAAGAGCAGGACAAACCAGATCGGACCTTTACGTAAGGGAAAGGGGATAGTAATAAATACACCAGCTGCCGTTGCAGATGAACTCAACAGTTATTTTGCATCGATATTTACAAATGAAAAGCCTTTTGTGGAAATGGGAAATTGTGGGAGCGAAGTTAAAAAATATGTAATTAATGATATTGAAATTTCGCAAGATTATTTAATGAAAAAACTTTCGAGCCTACAGACCAGTAAGGCTCCTGGAGTTGATGGAATATACCCTATAATCTTAAGAGAGGCGGCAAGCGAGTGCATTGAACCATTGAGGCTAATTATGCGAGCATCACTAGACTCTGGGGAGATTCCCTTGGATTGGAAAAGTGCAAATGTATCTCCCATACATAAGGGTGGCTCTAAAAGTGAAGTGGGAAATTATCGACCTGTCAGTCTGACTTCAGTAGTAGGGAAAATCATGGAGGCAATGATCAAGGGTGGAATTCAGGATCATTTGGATCGAATTGAAATTCTCAAGGATACTCAGCATGGTTTTGTAAAGGGAAAATCATGTTTAACAAATCTGGTTCGCTATTTCGAAAGGGTCACTCACGAGCTGGATTTAGGGAATAATTTCGACATTGTTTATTTAGATTTCAGCAAAGCTTTTGACTCAGTCCCACATGAGCGGTTGCTTTATAAGCTAGAACAGGTTGGAATCACTGGGAAAATCCTTAGATGGATAGAAGGATGGCTTCAGGGCAGGAGGCAGAGGGTTGTGATAAATGGCTATTCCTCAGATTGGGTTGATGTAAAAAGTGGGGTTCCCCAAGGATCAGTATTAGGACCACTGTTGTTTTTAATTTTCATAAACGACATTGATGAAGGGATAGAGGGCGTGATGTCTAAATTTGCAGATGATGTTAAAATTGGTAGAGTAGTTAATGATCACTGTCAAGCTGAGCTTCTTCAGAGAGACCTAGATACACTTCAAGAATGGTCAGAAAAATGGCAGCTGTGCTTTAATCCAACAAAGTGTAAGGTATTACACCTGGGAAACAGTAATCCCAAAATAACTTATTCACTTGGTGGAGTTCAACTAAACCCAGTACTGGAGGAAAGGGACTTGGGTGTTACGATACGGTCAGACATGAAATTCTCTGAGCATTGTAAACAGGTTGCAAGGAAGGCCCATGGTGTCCTATCGATGATCTATCGAACTTTTGCAAGTAGAGATAGGGACGTGATAATCCCATTATATAAGGCTTATGTTAGACCACACTTGGAATACTGTGTTCAAGTATGGAGACCACACCTAAAGAAAGACATCGAGCTTCTTGAAAGGGTGCAAAGACGGGTAACTCGCCTGGTGAGATCGGCAAAAGGGCGTCCTTATGAAGAAAGACTTCGAATATGTGGGTTGCAGAGTTTGGAAACTAGACACCTTAGAGGAGATTTGGTTGAGGTGTTTAAGGCTCTGAGAGGCATCAGTAAAATGAATGAGGACAAAATTTTCAAGATTATAAATGATGCTAGAACTAGGGGACATAAATTCAAGTTACGGGGGGAAATGTTTAGATTGGACTGCAGGAAGTTTTATTTTAGCCAGCGAGTTATAAATTACTGGAATAAGTTGCCTTCATGGGTGGTAGAGGCCGACAGTTTGGGGAAATTCAAAGGTCATCTGGATAGTACTTTCGGGTAAGGGAAGCGCATAGGATGATAGGATTAATTTCCTTTTTATTTTTTTTTTTATTTCATTTTATTATTTTTATTTATTTATTAATTATTATTATTTATTTATTTATTTAATTTTTGTTTATATCATTGTTTTGTTCGGATTTTTTTTTTTTTGGCTGGTGCAGCATAAGCCATAGGCTTTCTTGCACCATACGGCCGTTACTAATACTAATACTAATACTAATACTAAAAAGGATTCTTCTGCTCCTATGCTTATCTTGGGTGACACTCCGATTTCTAGGCAAGTTGATTTATTTCTTTTGGGGATTACCCTGACTTCTAATCTCTCTTGGCACAAGCACATTACAAATATTGCTTCCTCTGCATCAAAAAAACTTGGTTTTCTCTTTTGCTCTCGGCGTTACTTTTCTTCCAAACAGGTGCTCACTCTGTACAAATCGCAAATCCGCTCTGCCATGGAATATTGTTCCCACATCTGGGGTGGTGCCCCCAAAACCTCTCTCAGGCTTCTTGATTCCATTCAGAAGAGGGCAGTTAGGTTAATTAATGATTCATCTCTAACAGAGTCTATCCACTTACTTTCTCATAGACGTACTGTTTCTGCTGCATGCCACTTCTACAGATACTTCCATGGGCACTGTTCTTCTCAATTGGCTTCTATAATTCCCGCTCTCTCTTTCAAAACAGTCCGAACACGTGCCGCCACCAGCGAACATCCATTTACTGTCCAACTTCAAACCCACAGAACCAACTTTTCATCTTCCTCATTTATTCATTCAACTGCCGTTTTCTGGAACAACCTTCCTTCATACGTATTTCCTGAAAATTACAGTCTACTGAAGTTCAAGTCCAATATCAACAAATATCTTCTTTCGTCTTCTCAACCTCCAACTCAAGCACGGTACTAAGTACTATAGGTTCTAATACCTCTCGTGTTTGGGTTTCACATAAAAAAAAAATTAAAAAAATAAAAAAAGACCGTAATTGTAAGGAATTGCATTAGCCGTTTCTACAAATTCGGCGTTGGAAGGGTATATACGCTGATTAGTATCCTCTTTTGCGGAGATATAAGAATGGCTAAATATGTTCAGTTGACACCAAAAAAAAAAAAAAAAAAAAACGTGTAGCGGTTGCTCTGTCCCAGGAACGGCTTTCTACGCATGCTATAGCTGATAAAATAGGCTGCCACCAGTCAACAGTACCCCGGGTGCTGAAATTAAAGCTTGAAACCGGTGATGTGAAGAGAAGGCCTGGATCAGGCTGTAAGAGAGTGACTACGCCTTCCCAATATCGATATTTGAAACTTCGTAATCGCTATGCTTCTGCTCCTAATCTAAAACTGGACTCTGAGATGGTGTTGAAACAAGTGCACGAACTGTCCAAAGACGGCTTTCGGAATGTGCTCTGCTTGCCTATCGGTTCAAGAAGAAGCCTTTGTTGACCCTACAAATCAGGAAGAAGCGACTTGATTAAAACGCATTTTTTTTGGACAAAAGAGCATTGAGACACTGTCAGCATTTCTGACGAATCGAAATTCAAACTGCGTGGATCGGATGGGAACGAAAATCGGAGGCATACCATCCTGACTGCATAACACCGACTGAAAAGTTCCCTGCCCGCCGGTCAGATGGTCTGGGGATGCATAACAAGCAAAGGGGTAGAGCGAATTAAGTTTATTAACGGAACGACGAATGCAGAAATCTACACTGCAATCTTGGAGGAGTTCCAGAAACTCATTATTAGGAACCACACAGACATCCAAAACTGCATTTTTCAACAGGACTCAGCCCCTTTCCACACAGCAAAATTGGTAAGGTTTATGCTATTTAGATTTAATGATGAGTTTTAAGTTAAAACTCATCCTTTATCTCTGTCCTTATTCGATAAAGGACAGAGTTCATCCTTGAAACTTTGTGTTCTTTATCGAATTCCGATAAATCCTTCCTTTTACCATGACGCTCGGAACTTTACTCCCTACAGAACCACCGACACCTTATCTATGCTACATAGGTCGACCAACTCCGCACTCTCGTAGCTCACGTGGTCATCGGGTCACATTCGGTTTAATAGGGGTGGTCATAATTCAGCGATCACTCAGTGTATATCCCATCTAACAAATGCATTTCGAATATTTCTGCAACCCACAATGTAGCGCAAATCACATTATTTGCAAAAGTTACAAAGTGATGCAGTTTCTTTGCCCCCACTGTAGTTCCTGGTGTCGCCCATGCATTAGAATCTCACATATTAGTTTACAATAATTGAACGTACCTTTCTGTAGAAAATCCTCTTTTACAATCCTGATTATTAAGGAATAAACCAATTAATTTGAAAATATACATTGAGTCTGCTTTTGGTAGGATTTCAAAGTTTAATACTAATTCCCACATATTGCCTTTTATTAGAATATACACTACCGTATCTTTAATATCCGTATTTACACCTTCGTCGATAATTGGTCACATTCTAAAATCCCAAGCACCACCTGTCAGACATAATTATGCTCGTAGACCCTTCAGGAGACAGCAGTACGATGGCGAAAGATGCCGCGATCGACCCGCGAATGATTACAGGGTTCCACGTATGCACTCAGTCTGCACGTGATATTTCAACGGCACTAAAAATTCCTAGGTTTGATCTGCACATTGAAGCACACTGGTGCTGAAACCGTTACGAGACACAAACCTCTGAGAATGACGGAACGTGACAGGAGAGTGACGAGGAATCGCTCACTTGGAGCGCTTCAACTTTTTGGCAGGACACACACAGGCCCTCACTCAGTTGGTTGGAACACATTGTAGCTCCAATACAGAGTACAGGATGCTGCATAATATGAGTTACCATGATCATGCAGTCCACAAGTTACTCGTCGTTCCAACTAATGCCAGACGTCGTCCAGCTTGGTATAACGCCTGCAACTTTTGAACCGTAGATGAGTGGAAAGCTGTTTTGGAGTGAAGAATCAGTTCAAGGTCTATGGCGGATTGCAGAAAAAGCTACCTGTTCCACTGTACCGTCCCAACAGCGAAGTGAAGTTTTGGGGAGCCAGCATGATGGTGGTGTAGGTCTGGTTTTCATGATTTTGCCTTGAATCATTGGTTATATTGGCCAGAACCACGAATGCTGAGGTCATGGACAATAATGCGCTACTTCTGTTGTAGCAGCACGTCTGGGATTCTGGACTCCTCAATTTAAGGGAAAGCTGGACCCGTCAGTCCAAAGCGCACTGACTTCAATCTTATGAACCTCTGGGATGAATTGAATCGTCGGGTGCGTGTGAGCAGACACTGCCCAAAAATTAGAACTGAATTTCTCGCCGCTTTGAACGCCAAAACTATCGCCGTACATTTACAAAAAACTGGTGGAGAGTGTTCGACGGAAATTAGAGGCTGTCATAAAGGCCTAAAGGCGCACGTTATTAGTCTTCCCTTAAACAAAAGACATTTATAGATGATCCGGTTATTAACTGGTCGGGCAGTGAATATATCAAATGGACAGATCGTTGACATAGTGTCGTTCTGTAATAAAATTCAAAGACGAGTTGCTTTATAACACCCAAAGAAAGGTAACATTTTACATTGGTATTTATGTCCATTTTATTGAGCATTTGAAGGTAAATTCGTACATTTATCAGAAATAATGTAAATTAAAATTGGCCCATATAATCAATGATAGCGCATCTTCCTGGAAACATTCTTGTGGAAATATTTTTGAAAATTACAATTTTCTGTGTTCCGTGTATCTGGGAGAAGTAGACCTTTGGTTTCTTGCTCTGTCTAAATGCATCTTAGGACAGAGAAAGAAACAAAGATTATAATTGTAATCTACTTGTTATTATAACCGCAGCTTTTCCGCTGATTTTTCTGATAACAATGACGTCACCCTACTGAGGGGGAGTAAGAATCTTGCTAATGAGCTCGGTATTATCCTGCACTAATGTGCTTGCCGCCGAGTCCTCACCTTGCTTCCTGGGATGCTTGTGCCATATGAGAACACGATAAAATGGGACTTTCCAGTATCCTTCAAGCTCTAAACTGAATCTGCAGTCGCTCTTCTCATATATTTTCTTGCGAACGACGGAGGGATTTGGACATGTCTCAATAGCCATTCCGATAAGTTCTGCGATAATGGAAATTTTCTCTCCATTTTGGCAAATAACTGGGCCAGACTTATATCTATCCTTATCCCCTCGTACAAATGTCGTGGTACTATAATCATAATTTCGTTTCATGTAAATGTTATCGACAGGGATTTCCTTTCCGTCCATAAATATATCGAGCTCGATACAATTTATCATTAATGAACCCTCCAAGATTTGTAATACAAAAGAAACATTATTGCTTGAGCAGTTTTTGTTGCTTGGATCCTTAAGATGTTCCAGTGTTGCACATTCCTCAGATGAAAGAAAATAACATATAATCAATCCATGAGAAGGAAAACTCCTTGGATATTCCTCTTTATTTTCGGTTGATGAAGGATCGTGAAATTGAATCTGAGGTTTTACTTTTCTGTACAGCAGAGGACGCATTTCTTGGTACGTGAACAAATTCGTTTCTAAAATATCAACCAGTTCTTTGCCCAGCATGAAACGAAACTTAATGTGGATGAAAACGTCTTCCAGAAGATCGCGTAAGTTTTCTTTCGTTGGATCAACAACTTTATTTAGCAAGTGTTTCTTACCCCACTCGTGAACAGCGTCAAACAGGCAGTATTCGGACGGGACAGTCAAAGAATCCATACTCATTATAAACTGCACGGTGCTTTTCTGACAATTTAAGAAATCATCTGACTTTATAATGGCCTCTGTGTGTCTTCCAAAAAGCACCACACATCTACTGATTACGAATTTCATATCCATCAGTTTGGCGAATTCATACACTTTACACACGCATCCGTTGTCCCCCGTTATGTGCTCCAATAGATATTCTTCGCTCATCCCTTTAAGGAACAGAACTTGATATTTCTCTGCAACGCAAAATAAATCCATGGCCGACTCAACTTACTGAATGGAAATTTCGTCCGTATACAGGTACCTGCAGAAAAAACAAAAACATATTTGTTGCTTAAGTGGAATATTAAATTCTATGAAATCATCTGAGTTTAAAATTACAAAAAAAAGTAGGAAAATTGGGATTTTACAACTTATATCAAAGACAAACTGATATGGTTTTAATTAAACATTGCATCTTCAGTAATGGTGGCTAATCATAATGTTTTCTTCAAGCATATATCTTGAGGTGTATACATTTGTTTCGTATTGCTTGATCATTTATTATCTCTGAATTTTCTGTCACTGAAAATTGATCCTCCACTTTTTTAAAGCCAAATCATGCTATATAATAAATTAACCATTTTACGCCTAATGTTGTTAAACTAATTCCATTAATTTCGATGTTTCCAAAATTCATGGTGTTTCCGGGTGTTCTTTTAATGCTAATTCCAAAAGTCGTCTACTCCTTCTAAAAGGCCAGTATGTGAGTATGGTGTTGATGTTGTTTTGGCGTCTTTGCAAACAACATGATCGCCTTCGAGATCAATACAATTTTACTGAGTTAGCAGGAAGTGCCTAAGATTTGATGCACCATTGAAGGACTGGAGGTGGATGAAATCTTATGTTTCGGTGTTTCATTATGTTTTCCGGATTCTATCTGTCATTTGTACTGTAGAATAAATAATAATATTAAATAAAAAAATAAACGACCAGAGCGGTTCGGTGGAAACTTCGAACTCTTCGCTGCACTCAGTTCAAATCGGACGACTGCTGGAAATCATGTTGACAAACTACTGAATTAATCTTTTCTTTTTTTTTTTTTTTTTCTGTTCTGTTATTGAGCAGTTGTATCAGTTCTTTTTTCTCAAAAAGCAGAACGAACTAACACAATACAAACTAATACGGTATACTGAAAAGACAAAATCCATGGGATACCTGGGACAGTAATTCGAGGCCAGTATGGATAAATGTCGTGAGTTAACCGACTTTGAAAGAGGAATGATAATGGTTGCCGGACGCATGGGTCACTCTATCGCTGATGTGGTACAGAAATTGCACTATCCCCATTCGACAGTATCAGGAGTTTATCGGCAATACGCTATTTCAGGAATAACATCTCATCCTGGACAGCGCGGAGAAAACTGGTGGACGAACTTGGCAGTTGACATCTGTCTCGCATTGTTTCAGCCGTCCGGAGAGTGACGGTGGCACGATTTACCGCGAACTTCCATGAGGGAGGGGCCAGAAACGTCCCCTCCAAGGTTATCAAGCCATCATTAGCCGCAATAGGTTATGTGAGCCGCCACCCACCAGAGTCCCATTACGAACGCCTTGAAACAGGACTGTACGCCTCAATTGGGCGAAATAACATCGGCACTGGACCTTGGATGATTGAAGACGCGTCCCATAAGTCCTGTGTTCAATTATTTTGAGCGGGAGGGACAGCGCGTATCTGGCAGAAACTGCAAGAAGCTATGCACCCGTCATATGAAGAAGGAACTGTTCAGACAGCTGGACGGTTGGTAATGGCCTGGGGCGTGTTCAATTGGCACACTTTGGGACCTCTTGTACGTCAAGTCGCATATCTGAACGGTCCAGGTTACGTGTCCATCCTTGCAGACCATCTGCATTCTTTCATGGTCATCGTGCACCCAAAGAGCCATGAACTCATCCAGCAGGACAATGTTCCTCCCCCCCAGAGCCATAGTGACCGGAACATGGTTCGAAGTCCGTTTCGCAGATTTTACCACCATGGAATGGCCTCCCAGTTCACTGGACATGAACCCTCTGGAGCATCCCTGGGATGCTGTGGAAAAGTCCGTTGGAGCTTTGGATCCTCCACCCAGGAATGCGATGGAATTATGGACAGTGGTGTAAGCATGGATGAAATGTAGAACGCTTTCTTGAACTAGTTGACTGAATGTCTCGCCGTGTATCTGCCTTTATCTGGGCGAAAGGTGGATCTACCCGTTAGTAGGTAGGTATCCCATGATTTCTGCCCACTTCGTGTAAAAGAAAGCAAGAAACTATATGAGAAATTTAGCCAGTCAAAATAAGGAAATTAACCTTTATATGCTCTAGTTGTGTTGAAGAAAATGTGGCCCTGGGTAAGATGGCATTTTGAATATTGAGAAGTTAAAGGCTTACTCTTATGGTTCATCGAATTTCTGAAGCTGGAATTCAAGGTAAAATCATCCATCGTTGGACAAAGCCGTCTAACATTCAGACGTCTCGAATTACTTTCGATTGAAAAAAAAAAACATTAATGAGGGTAATGCAAATGATTAAGATATTATTTGTTATGGCTACCAGTTTTAGTTTAAAAGCGATACCCAGCCTTCACAGCTGGTTTCTTACCGCATTTTTTCAGCTCTGTGTACAATGTGGGTAGCTTTTCATCAATTTTGAAGTTTCTGCTGAAAGCTCCATCCGTTCAGAGGAATGTTAGTTCAAAGCACCAACTACACTGAGCTACAACAACACTATTGGGTAAAATTAACAGAATACGTAGAAAACGTGGTTTAACTCGTGCAGCTTGAGATGAAGCAGAACAAAGTGGTGTACCACAGGATAACAATGAAATGAGGAGATACGGAGAAACTTCGGACAAATATAAGGGACATTTTCAAGGGTTGTATAAGAATTACCCAAAAGTCACCTTACATAAGTCGATACAAGGTGCTCCAAAATACGGTCTGAGCTGGTAGGACAGTGGTATCGTCACCGTCCTCCCCACACAGGGTGGAAAACGTTTCGGTTCGAATCCCGTCGATGACGCCAGGAACTTTAATGGGCTTTTTTCACTCCGTGGCTGAGTTAGTCGGTTTCAGGCGTAGATAGCAAGGTTTATCCTCAGAAACTGCGCGTTTTTCGTCCAGCAAATCGACCAGAAAACACAGGCAATTTACAGACATAAAGGGGTATTTGTAATCGTTTATTGGAGACCCTTATATAATAATTTATTTTTTATTTCATTAATTAATTAATTAATTGGATTAGATTAATTCAATAAGACGCAACGCTAACAAAAATTAACTCACCTGATCATAATTTGGAATGCTTCAGGTGTGATGTCAGGAACGAGAATCTCTCCAACTTCCTTCAAAGGCCCAAACAACATGGCTTTAAAGACGGGACTTCCGAGGCAAAGCAGTAATTTATGACCATCCACTCGTGTTTTTGGTTCCTCCGTTCCAACTACGAAGGTCACATCAAAAAATTCCGAGTTTTTCAGCAACGAAGAAACTCTTTCTTTTACTGCACCCATGGTTACCTACGAAACCAATGTAAACATTTCCTGTTTAGGATACATTCAATAACTTTTCATTTTATTTCGATAAGATTTTAAAAAATATATAAAAATTCAAGATTTAGTTTTGACGTTCTGGTCAAGTTATCAAATGGAGATAATGTGGGAATATCGAAGAAGTGGCGTCATCAGATTTAGGGATGCAGAATTTGAATATGAGGAGAACGGTTTATAAAGAAAGGACACATAGGATTTTATATACTTAACTTTAAGTATATAAAATCCTAAAACCCTTCTTGACCTCTCCCCAGGAGGGAGGAGGTTAAGATGCATATTAAATCTAAGGCAGTCCATCAAGTTGATGTGGGTGGCTTATGCAACGTTGAGTCAGTTTGGTGTGCCATGAGCACTGGGAAAGCAGAAATGAGGGTAGGAGTTTGTTACAGGAATAATGACTCTGATGAATACAACGAACATACAGAGAAATATAGTGGGCCAGTAAATCAGAAGGTTTTATTAAATATTATCATATTGACTGGAAATAGTGGGTTTGGTCACTCATACACTAGAAAGACATTTGTGGATTCATTTTTTGCTGACTGTTTTCTATAACAGCATGTTCGAGACACAAGAGAGAGAGAGAGAGAGAGAGAGAGAGAGAGAGAGAGAGAGAGAGAGAGAGAGAGAGAGAGTAATAACCTTTGATCTGATTATCATTATTGCATTTAGCAATCTTAAGATAAAAGAACCACTATATGGGAGTGATCAGAGCATATTCATGTGGAATTTACTTTTTACTACTAACTACCATCAAGGGTAGTTAGTAGTACCATCGAGGCAGTAGGATGGACGAGTATTCAGACGTTGAACTGGCCAACATGCACATCGCGCACGGAGCTGAGGTCTGTAACGGGCGCGCCGCTCTGCGCTTGTACCAGGAACATTTCCCGCACAGGCGTGCTCCTCATCATACGATTTTCGTACGTGTGCACAGAAGGTTACGTGAGACTGGTTATTTCACGACAGGTACCATGAATCGAGAGCGAACGACAAGGACGCCAGACAATGAGGAGAATGTCCTACATCTTGCAGAAGGCAGTACGAGTACTCGAGCGATAGGGCAACGATTGGGTATTTCCCAATCCACTGTATGGAGGATACTGTCAACAAACCAAATGAATTCATACCATCTGCAACGCGTCCAATCATTGGAGCCTGCGGATTATCCACTCCGGAGAACTTTTGCTACTTGGATTCTTCAACAGAGTGCGGCAGACAGCGCATTTGCTGCGTCCGTATTGTTCACGGATGAGGCAAGTTTCACAAGAGAGGGAACCTTCAATCAACATAACGCCTATTTCTGGTCTTTGGAGAACCCCCATGGTACGCGAACACGTGCAACTGAACGCCGTTTCTCTTTCAATGTTTGGGGCGGCATTGTTGGAGACCACCTCATTGGATCGTGCCTTCTGCTCCTCGTCTGGACGGTAGGGCATAGTTGATCTTTCTACAGCAAGTCCTGCCCGAACTTATTGAAGAAGCACATGTTCCTCAGTCGTTGCGCCGCTCAATGTGATTCCAGCATCATGGGGCTCCCCCACATTACACCAGTGAAGTCCGCCAACACCTAAACGTTACATTTGGACAGTATTGGATTGGTCGTAGTGGTCCGGTTCATTGGCCTGCTAGATCGTCGGACCTATCATGCCTGGACTTCTTCTGCTGCGGTCAAATGAAGACATTGGTGTACGAGATCCCCGTTGCTGTTTCTGTTCTTTTTCTTTGCTTTTTTGTTCACGCGACCTCCCGCATGACGAAAGCATTTCGGACCCTGGAATGCTATGTGATTCTGATTCGCCTTTGTTCCCCCTACACCTCCTGCAAGTTTGTCGCACTGGTAGTGAATCAGCCTGTATATAAATGGACATCAAATGAAACTTGTCAACTCTCACAAGAACCTAAGTTTGGTTCTTGTGAACCAAACCTAGTTGCGGCAGTTCTTGGAAATTGAGTATACTGTCTTCTTCGATATCTCAATAGGACTTCAACCCCCCCCTTACTATCTCTATGGGTATACTGCATTCGCTGCATGGAATGGCCACTTTGAAGAAAATAATCATACTCGCAACATAATTATTCTGGATGCTCTCCGCATCGATAACCTCATCATCCTGCCCACGAATAACGTAAAAATATCTAACCGGAAAACATCTATGATCGAACCGGCTCTCAACCAAATCAGCTCGCTCAGTCATATGTTCCCACCAATCACGATTGGACTCCTGAACGACCTAAATATCAATCCTGAGGCGATTTGTGTGGACAAGGCTTATAGATCAAAAGTCTTTACTGATACCTACACAGTCCTGCAATTTTAGATTTTTCATTTCACCATCGCTTTACGTGGTTTCTGTGTTCGAGGATGATAACTGTAGGAGTTAGAAGATGGAACATACCCATTCAATATGCGACGGAAAGTGCCCAGTCTACTAAAAAGCAAAGAGTGCATTCCAAATGATAATCA
Organism: Mastigoproctus giganteus; assembly: GCF_048544385.1. Taxonomy (NCBI): domain Eukaryota; kingdom Metazoa; phylum Arthropoda; class Arachnida; order Uropygi; family Thelyphonidae; genus Mastigoproctus; species Mastigoproctus giganteus. The sequence goes on from NC_143584.1 coordinate 225,018,844, forward strand.
ATTATGGGAACACAAATTAAACGGTATGATTACAACAAGATAAAATTCCTTCACATTTTAACAAAAAAGATTGAGGAAGAAAACTCTGGCATACTTCTTATTCAAGAACCATACACTTATGCTAATGAGGTACGGGGTTACCCCATAACCTATAAGATAGTTCAAACAGCTGGAGAAACCCCCTGGGCCGCAATAGTCGTGAGTAACCTCCACCTCACAGTGACAAGAATTATCCATCTCTGCTCGGCCTGGGCAGCCTTTGCCCACATAATTAACTCTTTGAGTGAATTCAATGTGGTCTCTCCGTATTGTCGCCCAGGAGAGGATATCACCCCTACCAGCCAGTACCTGCACAATCTCAGCATGGTACTCCGTGGAGTAAAGACTTTAATAGAATCTGATATAAACTATCGCTCCCCCATCAGGCACAGCGAAACACCCGAGCGTAGAGGAGCCCGAAATGGACACAGACTCGAGAAGTCCCTGACCAATAGCAACCTCACAGTCCTTAATAATACGCTCTGGGAGGCGACGATAGACGTTACCCTCGCCATAGATCCTTCATGGGATACATTACAAACTGGACCGTTCATGAAGGATGGACAAATTCTGAACACCACGTCATTACATTCAACAAAGAGAGAATACGACAGCGTACACCCTCTTCCAGGCAGAGACTTCACCGTCACTTGGTGCAAAAGGCGGATTGGCCACTGTTCAAGGACACACTACGCGATTATGCCAGAGCCCTCCAAACTGTCACTCTGATGAATTCCGACTTGGATTCCCTCCAGCGTAAAATCACTGATACTATAGTTAATGCAGCCAATGTTAATTAAGCGGATTAAGCCAATTAAGCGGAAAAACCCCATATCGGGTGCAGTGCCATGGTGGTCCCGGGAACTGCAGACCCTTAGAAAAGAGGTCACCCAAAAGAGGCGTAACTTCCAGAGAACCAGGAGGTCCTGGCCTGCGGCAGAAGTAGAATACCTCAGGAATCAATACAGGGAGGCAAGGAATTCCTATACAACAATGATCAGGCAGGGGAAAAAACTGTCCTGGGAGTACCTTGTCTGCACTTTGGGCAACTCTGACCCATCGGGGATTGTTTATAGGATAAAAACTAGAAAACTCCCCAGGTGAGAGAGGTCATTTCCGCCACAAAGACTCCTGAAGGTCAGATGACAACGACGTGGCAGAACTCCACCCATAATATCTTGGATGTCATCTTTAAGCAACTATACCCGGATCGCACCACCGAGCAACTTCAACTGGAGAGGAAAAATGCCCTGTATCACACCACACTTCACTATACATCAACTCACTGTTGCAGCCTACAAAATCAGGAATAAGAAATCTCCCGGAAAAGACCTAATTGAGCCAAAAAAAGTCTTTGAGTATGAACCTGATCTCATTCTAAACCTCTATAACCACTGCTTGAAATGTGGGGTACTCCCAATAGATTGGAAAACTGCATTAGTGCGCCGAATCTGAAGAATCCGTCCAAATCACCAGAACAGCCAGAATCCTATAGGCGTATTGCTCTGTTGTCCGTCCTGAGCAAAGTGATTGAGCAGCTCCTTCGCCAAATATTAGAAAGCCACTACGAAACCGCAGGACTGGCTGCTCCAAGCCAATTTGGTTTCAAGCCAGGCAAAAAAAAAAAAAAAAAAAATCAAATTATTATTTTAGCTTACCCGTAATTAAATACATTGTTCTATGTTGCAATGTTCTATGGTTGATTTGCCTGTTTTGCTGGACGAAAACCCCCAGTTACTGGGGAGAAAAATCTTGCTATCTACGCCTGAGACTAACTAACTCAGCCACGGAGTGCAAAAAACCCATTAAAGTTCCTGGCGTCATCGACGGGATTCGAACCGAGGCCTTTTCCACCCGGTGTGGGGAGGACGGTGAGGATACCACTGTGCTACCCGCGCAGACTTCAAGCCAGGCAAATTAACTGTTGATGCACTGGGAAATATTATAGCCACAGCCAAAAACTGCAAAAATAAATACTTCTTGGCAATATCTGTGGACTTCGCCGAGGCATTCGACGCCTTATGGTGGCCGAGTGTTCTGGGTCGACTCCGACGAGCCAACATTCCAGAGAACCTATATAACTGCGTCAGTAGCTATCTTTCAGATAGAAACATTATGGTGAAGACCCCTACAGTCATGTTTCAAGACATATATACCAAGGCTGCCCACAGGGTTCCGTTCTAGTACCTCTGCTCTGGAATTACGTCCTGGATGACTTCGAACTTGATGACTTCAACATCGACCTTGGAAATTTTCAATCACAAAAGTATGCGGATGACCTAATCTTGATGCTGGGGGCAGACTCCAGGGCCCAATTACAGACCTATGCAAATCGTGCGCTGACAGTGCTCCAAGAATGGGCTACTCATAACCAACTGAACATCTCACCTGCTAAGACCTGCTCTGTGTTACTGAGGGGCACGCTTGCACCAACCAGACCGCCGCAGATAAAGATACATGGCACTACGATAAAACTGCAAGCCCAAATGAAATACCTTGGTGTAGTCATTGAAAAAAATCTATCTTTCCTACTGCATCTTGTTAACCTACGTAAGAAGATCACAAACTACACTGCCCTAGTGGCCAGGGTAACCCGGTGGGACTGCGGCCTCAAAAGGCGCACCCTGGCGCTCTTGTATAAAGTAATTTTCATCCCTGCCATCACTTACGCCTCCTGAGTGTGGTTCGCAAAGACGCAGACCGTCGTCGATCGCCGAAAGCTAGAAACCATCCAGCGCTTTATCCTCCCAACAATAACAAGAGCTAGTCGCACAGTCTCAACCCATGCCCTGCAAGTCCTAGCAGGTGTACTACCTTTAGACCTAGAAATTGTCCGCATAGGTCTACTCTATCAACTCTACAAAGGAAAATCAGACACAATATTAGACTTCACCTCTGATCCACTCAACAACAGGACTGCAGAAGAAAAGAACTTATCACCCATTTAACGCAGGTCTGGTAGACTACGTGAACAGAGTCTACAAAGGGGGCCATAACCCAAAACTTTCTTCCAGAAATACAAATACTTTATCCCAAATGCCCGACATGGTTCTCCCCGGGGCTACAAACCAGCTTCCTTCCCACAGGGCACGGTTCCATTCGCGCAAAACAAACTGATTTATTTACATATAACAGACAACGTTCTGTGTAACGTAGATCCCAGGAAACCTGGGACCACATTATGTACCACTGCCCGCTTTACGAAGACCTTCGACGCATTCTCATTACACAGATTCATTACTGTCCGCAGGATCAAGAAAACCATCTTCTGAAACACGAGCAAGACTACCGCGCCTTTTCCAAATTTGGTCAAGACCTTTTTGCGAGGTAACGAACTTTACCTCAACCGTAAAGCTCCTCAGGAATGCTGCCATACAATAGTGTTATACAACGCCTTCCTTGATTCGTCCCAGGAGTGACACAACCACCAGCACAGCTCAGATGCTGCCACTAGGCTTTCCTAACCACGCTCTATTGTGTGGTTCTTTGCCTCCACTCCCCGGGCGAGTGGGGGGAGATGACTGCTGGTTTCCTCCCCTCCTCGCCGCCCCTCTTTTCCGTCTGGTGGGACATGGGCCTGCTCCACTGATTTTGGGGTCATCTTCTCAAAGAACCCCTTATCTCTGTATTTTCTCCCCAGCCTGCCGTCTCCCCACCCCTCTCTCTAACTTATAATTACTAGTGTCCGAATCATCTCTAAATTGCTTGAGCTCTACCCCCAAAAACTTAATAACATCAATTCGTATAATAGTACTCCTTTTGGCTGACAGATATTTTGTTTTCATAATTTCTGTGTGTTTGGTGGTTTCGAGAGACTTCTTTCATCATTCTTCGCACTTTGATTAATGACCAACAGTTGTATTTCGTCAATGGATTCTGCGAATGTTTCGAAAATCCGAAATCCTTGAGTCAGATCTTATTCATTGATGAAGTGGAGCTTCACTGGAGATGGCATTATGAACTTTTATAACTAATGTTTTGGATGTACCTGTTCCGGACATTCAGCACTCGTGGTTCATGCATAATGAGGAACCGCTCCATTTTCTTCAACGAAAAAATTCAGTGCAACGAATTATTTTCAAATTCCACTAATGCCTAAAATGTACTGGTTTATAACGAAAGAAAAAACTTTATGGAAAATTATGAAATTTGAATACTTACGAAGCGTCGAGCCAAAGAGAAGAAGCTGCAAAATAAGTACTCATAAATTTTTAAATTCACAAAAAGAAACTGAAAATTCTCCAATAATGATTATTTGGCCTGTCTAAATTGGGAACTGCGTAGTGGTTTCCCAATTGAACGAAGCCTTCGAGGTGGTAATTGGAATCGAAGAGACTAAATCGTGTCCAAGAACCTGCTGGAGGAAAACTCAGTTATTATCGGGAGTCGTCAATTTACCACTCGAATTTATTGTCCTAATTTCGCAAATTAGAGAAAGTTCACAGCAACTACAAACATTCTCCCTCACAACGTTATTCACACCCACAGCAACTGTCCAGATTGCTCAGGAAACTGCAAACGACAGTGTGGAAATAAGCGGAAGCCAAGAGGCGCCACTTCTTCTGAGCAATCTGTTCGGTTGCTGATAATACATATGGAAATCTAAATTAGAGGTGGACAGGAAGGAAATAAAAATAATAGTTCCTTTTCTTCATAATAAAGCGTATGGATTCTATTCAAAATCGAGGAAGAAACACGAGTTTCTTACCTTTAACGTGCGCGTACAGGACGGTCGATGGAGATGTTGGGGTAGGTCGTGAATGTAACGACCACTGGTTGATATTTCCGCTACTACCACCGGTTGCTATTACTACGTAATGAAGGAGGAGTGATGTTTCGGTTTTGGTTTCGTTTAGAAGAAACGCCCGAACAATTGCGAAATTTAATCCGAAATCAAAATTAAATGTCGAGTTAATAATTACACCTACAAAACGACTTTTTCCCAACTAATACATCTTCTGTTTTCAGTCAATTTTTATATTTTGGTTTCGAAAAAGACTACAATTTTGATATTTCCCTATTTCTGCATACAGCATAGATTTTTTGTTTGTTAGGTTGTTGCAGTAGGGTTTTACGAGCATCGGTCATATTATCTGCAAATTGCGTATATTCTGTTTGCTGGGCGATAACCTGATTTCCGGGGGGGGGGGAACCATGCCACCCTTGCCAGAGACCAACTAACTCAGCTACGTTGTAAAAAAGCTTCATAAAATTCTTGACATCATCGACGGGACTCGAACTCGCGCCTTTTCCATCCGGTGGTGTTGTGAGGATGGAATTTTACAAATAGTGCTACCCACCAGGGCCCATAATGAGTATATCGCCCTACAATTTAAGGAAGCAAACGTGACACTGACTTGTATTTTCCCTGCAAGTAATGTTCGCATGTGCCCATAGATGGCAGTGATGTTGGGGTTAACATGTTGAACCTTGTCTGTCTGCCTCCCAGTTTTCCTCTTTCAGTTATTAAAAGACAGTTGTAAAGTGGGTAGTGTAATGTGAACAGTTATGATGTGTTGCATGTTGTCTGCTTCTTCTGTGTTTTTCTTAACTTTATATTGTGAAACTCTCGCGTCCATCCCCATTATTGAATTTACTCTTAACTGGTGGGAAGCTAGGTGTCATTCTTGTGAGTCAAACTCCGAGTAGAGCTTGTGAGTGTCAATGCCCCTTGAACAGGTTCAAGTTCTTTCCCTTTAGCGTTTATTTATTATTTATTTACAAAATTGGTGAACATGTTCAGGGGGAGGAAGTCAGACATTTGCGCTACTGAATGTGAGTATTACTTTGCTTTGTCGTCCTTATTTTGTTTCAACTCATTTTATTTTCAGGTTGGCGTGGTACGCAGAAGCAGAACAGCACCTTAACGTGTTCAGCCTTAACAGACAGTACGAATTTGCTGTATCTGTAAAGCGGTTGTGTTCCCTTTATATAACTTTTATTAATATTACCGCATCGATCCCTATAGTAAAGTACACGTGTTTATATATGGATGAAACATGGTCCATTACATGGGCCCCCCCCTTCTCTTTGATTTACATTTTATTGTACTCCAATAATAATAATAATAATTTATTTGTCCCTATTTTATGTTACACTTTTTTTGGGAGATAACAGCAAAAAGGGAGGGAGAACACATAAGCCAATGGCCTTTTATGGGGTGTTCCCTTAAAAAATTATGAATATACAATTGAAAAATGTACAGTTCCGAAATTGTACGGGCAATGTTCAATACGAAAGACATAAATAAATTTGGGTTTTTTTAAAGATTTCTTTACAGAAGATTTCAAAAAGCATCGCTACTTATAACATCATTGTGGACATTTTTACAACTAAATGAGGAGAGAAAAAATGATAAGATACACGCACAGAAATTTACAAACTATTTGCCAACTGCTTCCTTTAACATTTGTACATTATTTCGATGTTGGTATTTTTGAAATCCAGTTGAGTGGAAGGTAATTTAAATCAGACATCCCTGGTGATGTGTTCCATTAGTAGTTTCTTGAACTGATTTAGTGAAATGACATTTTTGATTTTTGCAGGAAGTTTGTTCCAGGTTTTAGCACCTCTGTATTTTATTCTTTTCTGACCTATGGCTTTTCTGAAAAGCGGAATCTTCAGATCGGCTTCATTTCTTAGATTGTACGATATTTCTTCTTCTATGGTTATGAAAAAGGATTTAAAAAGAGGGGGAAAGTCTGCTGCCTTCATAGCATTGTAAACAAGGATCGCCTCGGCTTTCTGCAATAGCTGGTAGATGCTTAGGAGTCTTACTTCCTTGTATCTCGAAATAACCGATGCGTTCCAGGGAAGGCCCAAAATTGAACGAACGCATCGATTGAGAACGGAGTTGATTCTCGCGAGGTTTTCTTGGCTGGTGGTACCCCATGAGATGATTCCGTAGGTGAGGTGCGGCTGAATTAAAGAAAGGAATAGTCTGAGAAGAGAAGGAGACACCCAGGCAGAGGCCCTGGCGAGTATTCCCGCTAGTGACGAAGTTTTCTTTCGTAGGGTTATCATTAGTTTTGCCCAACTTATCTTATCATCTAGCCAGATTCCGAGAAACGGTTTCATTCACCCTTTCAAGTTGTTTTTCTTTGTATGTTACGTCTAAATCAATATTTAGTGGTTTGTTTTTCGTTCTAAACACCATATATTTTGATATTTCTGGATTCAGTATAAGCTGATTCTTTTGAAGCCAATTATGCATCACAGAAAGCAAGGCAGAGATTCATTGATTAAAGAACAAATAGGATGAGTCCAAGAAGTGAGCCTTGAGGTACTCCCCTGGAGAAATAACAGATGTCGGAGTATGATTGATTTGTTCTTACGACAAACGACCGATCAGTAAGATAGTTTTCAAGGAGAAGGTTAATTTTCCCTCTCAAGCCAAGGTTATTGAGTTTGTTAAGTAGAATAGTACGGTGTATGCAATCAAAAGCTTTAGATAAGTCAAGAAACTGTTCTATTTTCTGTTCTGTTTTATTTGAATGTTCATGACCACCACCACACTTGCTTACTTCATTATGTTCTAATGTATTCTATCATTTATTTTATGTTAATTAATTACTTGATTTTAATTTACCTATTTATGTTAAATCTTTTTGTTACTATTTCATTCAAGGCTTATTTGCATTGGTTTAATCCAATCGATCAACTGCATTGTTTAAATTTGCATTTTAATTTGTTACTGTTTGCTTATTTAATCCATATAGGATGATGGCCAGGTCATACTTTTTACTTCAGTTTGAGTTCTGTTTGTTCTTGTCTGGTTGGAACATACAAGGATTCCATTAGCACTTGGTGGATAGTCAATGACTGAAATATGATCCTTTTTTGGAGCTCACTAGCACTGGTGTTCACTTTAAGAGGTGGTGAATTCCCAAATCTTTCCTTTTAGTATTCATTATTTATTTACAAAGAACAGTGTCATTCTTTGCTAGGGGTGGGCACATACATCCCTGGGCCAGGAGGTCATTCACTGACATTTTTAGAAGTGTTAATTTACTTTGTTTGTTTTCCTTATTTATTTTAATTTATTTTTAAGGTTGGCATGGTACATTAGGAACAGAATAAATAAATAAATAAATAAATAAATAAAAAGAATCGCACAATACCACGTTCAGTCTAAAAAAAAAAACAGAAATTTCCTGAATTTATAATGTGGTTTAGCATTCCCTTCTCTACAAGGACTGTTCGATAGATAATGACCGGTTTTTTTTTTTCACAACATACTTTTAATAATCATCAATATTTTGATGGCCTTTTCGAAGTAGACCCCAAATGATGAAAGCCATTTTTTGACATGCATTTGGGAATTGCCTCAGATGTCTTTACAACTTTTCCTGATGACTGGAAACATTTTCCTTGCAACTCCATTAACTTGTGAAATAAAAATCACAGGGGCAAGGTAAGTGCTGTAGATCAGATGATGAACACATTTGATATTAATGCTGGCTAAGTACTTGACAGTACGAACAATGTGAGATCTTGCACTATCATGAGGCAGCGTCCACCCACCTGCATGCAGTTGGGATTGTTTGTGATGAATGTTACACCAAAGTGTGTAGTGCAGTTCTGTAGTACACTGAGTGGAGATAAAATTCATGGGATACCTTTCGCCCGGATAGGGCAGTCACACGGCGCGCCATTGAGTCCACTAGTTCACGAAATCATTCCACAGGTATTTCCATCCATGCTTGCTGCACCACTGTCCATAATTCCGTCGTATTGCTGGGTGGAGGATCCAAAGCTCAAACGAACCTTTCCACAGTATCCCAAACACGCTTCACAGGATTCATCTCTGATGAAGGGCGTGGCCATTCCATTGTGGTAAAATCTGCGGAATGGTCTTCGATCCATGTTCTAGTCGTTAAGGGTATCCAATCCACGTGTTAGACAAGATTTTGCAACTCCTGCGAACGCTAGTTTTTAAATTAAGCTTCTACTGGGATGGGATACACTTAAATAGAAAGGGTGCAAGAATGTTTGCTGATGCTATCGAGGCAGTGTTGGGTGGGTCGGAAAACTGCTAGCTTGGGGGGATACAAGGACTAATAGATTAACAGTAGCCACTGGCAGAGATGAAAGTGATTCTTACACTGCTTCTATTGGAATGAGCAGCAGCCTGGAAAACAAAATGCAGGATATTTCAGAGACTGCTGGGAGCCATTGCGGTACAAGTAAACACATGGGTTGTGTTAGGGTAGTTAACAAAAAGATATAAGGAATGCAGAACTGGAATTTGGGGAGTACAACGTCTACAGAAAGGATAGACAGGATAGGAAGGGAGGAGAGGTTTGCTATTAGTTAATATTTAAAATAATTAAATGCACAAGGCATAATACATTAAGAGTTTAATATCTATATAATATCGGTGTGTAGATACACCATAGACAACTCTTAAAAAACTACAAAGTAGTTGTTGTGGGCATCATTTGCTCTTTCTCATATTGTGCTCTGCCTTCACGACGAGTTGCCATGATACTGCACTACCTCGAATAAGTAACGCTTCACTAATAGAGAAGACTATTGTTACTTATTCTCAGTGAGTACCACCACCCAGACATGTTTGGAAAATAGTATTGGATAAAGATGTCCCTATTAGACCGAGCAAAGAAAAAAAGAGGTAGGAAAGTGACAGCAAGAGAGGGAGAGGAAGAAACATGCCGTCGAAGAATGAAAGGGACAGTAACTCCTTCAACTCACACCACTCAAAAACTCATAAATTCTTCGAATAGCTAACGCTTCCCCAGTGGAGAAGGCTGTTGTTACCTATTCTTGGAAACTCCGGACATCATCAGGCTCCCCCTGGTGCCGTTTCAGGGCTATTGGCCTATCATCAGTGGGTGGGCAGGTACCCTAGTATTGCAGACATGACGGTCCCAGTTGTGAAAATCACACAATATGAGAGATGCCAAAAGGTGTTTATAAGACAATATTTAAAATAATTAAATGCACAAGGCATAATACATTAAGAGTTTAATATCTATAATGTATTATAGATATTATAATATCTATAATAATAATGTATTATGCCTTGTGCATTTAATTATTTTAAATATTGTCTTATAAACACCTTTTGGCATCTCTCATATTGTGTGATTATCTTCACAACTGGGACCGCCATGTCTGCAATATTATCGAGAAGACAATGGGATGAATTCAAAGACAAAATGGATGATATCTTACTTTCCGTAAGAGCAAGATCTAAAGATGAAATCCAGCTACATGGACTCCGAATCAATACCGATGGTGGTGCTTGTGATTTCTATTGGAAGCAATTCTCACTAGCAGCAGAAAGACGAATGACTCTACACCTTTCTGAACTTGAATCTATATCTACTAGAATCATAGACATAGATTCTTTTCTTCAACGTCTAGAAGACGAAAAACCTGCATTTCTGTTAATGCAAACAGTTATATTGGAGCATCTTGACTGTGTTAGAGAGCGTATAAAGAATGACGTGTTTATGGGTTCTATCGATGTTTATGGGTTCTATCGATGTTTATTATGTTAGAAATGCTGAACCATCTACAAGTGTTAAAATTTTTTCTGCTAAGTGTTTGAAAGAAGGTGTAGTTACTGAGTTCAACTATTATGGTTTGTACAATGCTGTAATTTCGATGATCGAAGAACTTCAAACTGCTTACACTACGAAATATACGAAGTATCCATTCTGATCAAAGCAATGTACATATGTAAGTGTTTGTGTTGATTTTTTGTGATTAGTAACTACATCTGTAAAACTTATCAATAAAAACATGTCTATTTGAAAAAATATTGGCTGTCTTTTTTCTTAGAAAGTGGAAATTAAGTTTTAATTTTCCCTTAATCAATAACCTTTAAAAAAAAAAAAATTGAGAAGTTACTTTTAGGAAAGAAAATGATTTCAAATATAGATTTAAAAAAAATCAAAGTTGCAGACAGAAACAGAAGATGGCGCCAGCGTTTCACGAAGACGGTAAATAAATATATATATATACACATCAATACATTTACTTTTCAGGTTTTTTTCCAGGATAGAAAGACTCTAAACATCAGGATACAATTTAAACTTGCAGAGGAAACATCATAAATAGTTATGGGTAAAAATATATACATATAAATTTAACCATCAAAAAAAAAAACATAACATTAAACAAAAGAATATAAAATGAAATAAAAATACTTAATTTTCAGATTTTCAACTTGCAGAATGGATCGGTAGATGGCGACACAGTTTCTTGGTTGTTTCTACTGTCATGACAGTCTCTGTGTTTTTGGTAAAAAAAAAAAAATTAAACATCAAAGTAACTTAAAAATAAAATCTTTAATTTCAACTTTCAGAATGTTTCAACAGATGGAGCCACATCTTGCAAAGCTAAGGAAATATATTTAAACGTCAAAGTCATAGCTATTGAGAAAAAATATATTTAAACACCTTAAATAAAATCTTTAATTTCAGCTTTCAGAATGTTTCAACAGATGGAGCCACAGTTTTCTGGGTCTTCCTTTGTCATGGCAATCTCCGTGCACGAACTGTTGTGGCCCCAAGTACCCGTATGTGGGAAAAAAAAAATAGATTTAAACACCTTAAATAAATAAAATCCTCAATTTCAGCTTTCAGAATGTTTCAACAGATGGAGCCACAGTTTTCTGGGTCTTCCGTTGTCATGGCAATCTCCGTGCGCGAACTGTTGTGGCCCCCAAGTACCCATATGTTAGTCGAAGTCTACAGCGCCCAAGTTTTTCCCGCCAAATCCTTTGTTCTTGGGGATCTGCTGTTTGGCGTGTGTGTGTGTGTGTGTGTGTGTGTGTGCGTGCGCGAACCCAGAATTCATTGCGCACCCTCCAACACTACCTTGAAAACCAACGCGGCAAAAAACAGACGATTTCTACGGCATCAACCGACCAGAAATCACCGGCAGACTCAGAGCCGTACTCGGTTTATACCCCCAGACCAATCAGCACATTGGTTCATACCCCCCTCCAATCAGAAATACAAAGGCGAAATACAAACTTCCTACGTCACACACACACCAGCTCTTTTACAACTGTAATATCTATCTACATATGAGGTCACACAACAAATGGTACCATTGAATGCCAGAATTATCTGCATTCTTCTATATATTAAAGGCGAAATACAAACTTCCTACGTCACACACACACCACTCTTAACTATAACAGGCACATTTACACATATTTTTATAACAAAGGTTAGCCATGGGGATAAGCACCGGATCACCAGTAATGAAGACATAGGTTCGAACCTCGGAAAAAAAAAATAAAATCTATATATAATTAAACTCGAAATAAGTGGCGCCATCTAGCGGGCGAAATAAGAACTGAAATATATTTTTCCTCCGAATCGGCAACTAAGCCTCGGTGCAACAGCTAAGCCTAAACCTCGGCTCGCCTCACCGGCACACGCTCAAAACCGAAACGGCAAAACAAACGACCGAGGTGGCAGCATGCACGAAAATTGACACCAAAATTCATAGAGCTGTACTTGGTTAGAACCCCAACCTAATCTACTAGCATCTATATTTTATCAAATTTAGGAATTAAAAGCTCTTTTACAACTGTAATATCTATCTACATATGAGGTCACACAACAAATGGTACCATTGAATGCCAGAATTATCTGCATTCTTCTATATATTAAAGACAGATTTCACTCTATGAAGGAATGAAGTGCTTAGATTTTCACTGCTTTCAAAAATAACTGCTTTGAATTTTATTGCGGTAAAACACAGAATCAGTATTCGTAAGTTAAACAGATTTAATTTTTGTTCAAATGTTTGATTATAAATTCTACTATTACTACAGCCCATTTTCAAGACATAAGATTTACAAAACACTGTACCATTGATTGATGTATAACATCTTTCAATGTATGCCCACATAATGATGTATAAATGTTTTTCATGAATATTTTATTAAAACACCGGAAACAAATCGGTACTGAGGGACTTTATTCAAAAATCGCAATATAGCACTGGCTGCCATCATTGCCAAAGATGGAACAAAGGGAAGAGGTGGTCCTCTGTAGGAGATATGGCCACCCCTAATGTCGATGCAAGCTTTGCACCACCTGTCCATACTTATAACAATGTTGTTAATAAGTTCTTGAGGTAACACCGTCCATTCCTGTCAGCGCCTCTTCAGCTGGTGAACATTTTGTGGTGGATGTGGATGTGCCGCTAGGCATCTCCCCAGAACGTCCCATATGTGTTCGATGGGATTTAGATCGGCAGAAACGGGCAGGTTAATCTATACGAACAATGTCCTCCCTTTCCAAAACCCAGAAATCAAGTATTTAGGAATCGTCTTAGATATGAGGCTAAATTTCCATCCTCACTTGAAATATATGTCACAGAAAATAAAAAAAATACTCGGCCATGTTCATCCGTATAAGCCGTGCACACTAGGGCCTTAAGCGACCCTCATCTATAATGCCATATTTGTCCCAATAGCTTGCTATGGAGCCTCAGTATGGTGTACTAGGGCCTCCCTCGACCGAAATTGCCGTAAACTAGACTCCGTACAGCGTTCTATGCTCCTTGCCGTAACAAGGGCGTGCCGTACAGTAAGCACCCCAGCTCTACAGGTTCTAGCTGGATGTATACCCCTACACCTAGAGGTAATAAGAGGATTTTATCAACGATTGAAGAAGAGTATTCCCACCGAAACTGCAGGCATCACTCTTAACCTTGATAACAACAGGAAATGAAGAGAATCTCTGAAATTATGTACAGGACCTGGCAAGAGACATGGGACACCACCAACAAAGGATTGATAACCAAAAAGTTTATTCCCTCTGTGAACCTCATCAGTCCAAAGCCTCTTCCTTGGTACTCACCAGGCCTCCATATTACATTTCTATTGACAGGCCACGGACCCTTTAAAGCGAAGCTAACATCCCTAAGCATAAAAGAAGATCTGCTGTGTCACTGCGGGGCTGAAGAAACGTGATGTATGACTGCCATGAATATGACGAGTTCCGGCTAAGGTTTGCCACTAAAATGCAAGAAAATCTCCGCATTGCGAGCACTTGATTATAATGGACGAGCAGTGCTACTTCGCCTTTACCGAGTTTGCGCAGTCTCCACTGCTAGACGGGTTAGGCACCCAAACACCACCCACTGAAGGTCAAAGTAAGACACTTCCTGGATATGACAGTCCTCTCAGGAGAAGGAATAAAAAACCTCCTTCCTTCCTTTATCCCAGGAGTGACAGAACCCACCAGCACAGCTCAGCTGCTGCCATTAGGCCTCCCTAGCCACGCTCCCATGCGTGTTCCTTTGCCTCCACTGCCCGGCGGGAAGGGGAGTTCATCCCTGGTGTCCTCGCCACCCCTCTTTTTCACTCTGGTGGGGCATGGGCCTGCTCCACTGACTTGGGGTCATCTTCCCTATGGACCCCGTATCTATCTTTTCCCCCCAGTCTTCAGTCTCCCTCCTCTTCTCTAACTTACAACTAGCGTCCGAATCAACTCCAAATTTGCTTGAGCCCAACACCCAAAAACTTAACAACATCAAATCGCCCAAATAGTACTCCCTTTTTGGCTGACCCCTATCTATAGCGTGTTTTTTTTTTTTTAGGTCCTTGCCACTGAAATCTCAGGAAATTAGGTGGCAGCTCTGCACCATAAAACATTATAGTTAGTTAAAATTGATCCACTATGTTTCTTTACCTGTAAACGTTTTTGCACTTTTCTCTTCTTACTCAGGGGATGACTTTACTTTCTTCCCCTTGCTTTCTGTCCACTTTTTCTTTCCTCTCCAGTTCCCTTACTAGTCACTGTAAATCCTAGTTCCTTTCCTTGAATACTTTGGGGCTCCTAGGCTTGCCTGCTTGCCCCAGTAAGAGTATCTTTTTGGTTTTTGGTGATTGATCCTGGCTGCCTCCACGTGGCTTGGGATGGGAGTCAGAGAGCAACCAGGTGTCCTCTGCCCCCTGGCTGCTAAATGCTAGGCGCCGGCACTCAACATTCAACACAACCCACACATACACTGTACCTGTATGTATAGTATCTTATGTAGGACGGCACCTGAACGAAAGTTCAACTCCACTTTTGTTCACTGTGATAGTTAAGCATTGCAACAGGCCAGAAATGTGTGTAGTGTTATGTTTGTGCAGTGTATGCGTTGTTTAGTGGTTTCTGGCCGTTTTGTCACCAAGCAGGTGATCACCTGGAAAGCCTGCCCAGTGTCCGTCTACACCACAGGGAGGTGGGCCACAACTGCGCATGTACCAGGGCCAATCTCAACAGTCACGCTCTGAATGTCCAAAGCGAGTTTGGAGCCATTCAAAAGAACACCGTGCCAGCAACAGCGCGCGCGCACACACACACAGCCATTCCCAGGAGACAGGACAGCAGAAAACGAAGAAATAAATAAAGAAATGCATTGTACATAAATACACATTTGCTGGCATTGGCGCTATGTCTTGTCAGATGCATCAGCAGCTTATAGGGGAAACCCTGGAAACCGCTGTACGATACACAAATACTTTAAATCCCATTAGATACAAAACATGGCGGAGTTCGTCAAAATTGCTGCCACGAACATGTGACTTGGAGCTCTGACAAATGGGGTTCAGTTCTCTTCTCTAAATGGCGTCTCGGCCTACAAGCAAATTCCAAATGTTATTTCATCTGGAGACAACGAAGAATGCAGTTTAATCCCTCCAACATCAGAGAAAGGGACACTTAGATCATTATTCCGCCCTCCCCCCACACGAGAACACTGTCCCATCCAACGGGGGAGGCAGTGTTCTCGTGTGGGACGGAATAATGATCAACTACCACACTCCTCTTCATATTTTCGATAGGGGTTGTGTTGGTAAATTATGTATTAATGCAATAAAAACATGCACACAAATAACTAAAATTTTATTTACTTTTTACTATTGAATTCCAATTTATATGAAGATTATCTGTCTAAATTAAACTTTCCTCATATATAATTAAATAAAACAATAAAAATATTGAAAACTGGAAATGTTTGAATAATCATTCCTTCCTATGAGAAAAAACTTTAAATCGAATCTTTTCTTTGCGTTTTATTTTCTGATTCAACCAGAAAGAATTTGCAACTATTCAGATTTAAGAGAACCCATTGTTCCGGATTCAATATCAAATTTACATTCCCTAAAGCAAGGATAATATCCTGTGTCATCACGCTTCTCCATAGCAAGTAACTGCAAGCTCTCAACTACGTCATCACCAAACTTCTGATTCACATAATCCCTATAAAGCGATGGTTTAATTATCTTCGCATCATTTTGATACGACAGATGCTTTGGGGGTAACTTCAGGATGGTAAGATGAAAATTCTTCGCCTTTTCCACTACAAGAACACCACATCTATCGTAGCAATAACTCACAACGTCGGTAATATATCGAAGTTTTTCTAAAGCATCTCCTTTTACCTGTGCATACAGAACTCTATTATTAAAATGAGACAGGCCTTTGAATGTCAAAGCTAGACGCTCCTTCAACTCCGTGTTCTTCAGTAATTGTTTGCTCGAATTAAGAGCCTTTTCAGCAGTTTTCAAGTCGTCGGGTTCATCGAGGTATAACACCATCAATGTAATATGAAGAGTAGAGAGTGAAATTGTACTGGACTCAAGATTAGGTTGCAAACTAATTAGGTGCTGTTGTACTTCTGCAACGGCCTGGTGAATCGCTGGATTTGATATTTTGATGCCTATGAAGTAATTCGGCTTCTGCCTGGAATTAATTTTCTTCGTAGTGTTTTTATTAATACTGATATATTCAACCTGCAGTTTCTCTTCTGCTTCAAAAATATCGACAACAGCTTTTGCCGACATTACTGGACATCTGACAGGGGCGAAAACGTCTTCCAAAAGTGTGCATAAGTTATCTTTTGTCGGCTCAATACCATTCTTAATCAGATGGTTTTTACCCCAATTGTAAGTGCCATCATACACCCAATGCTTTGAATAAATGGTCCGCAAGTGCATCCTCATCATCACCTGAAGGGTGCCTTTTTGACAATTCAAGAAATCAGATGATTTCATAATGGCCGCTGCGTCACTCGAAAACAATTCCAAACATCTGTCCATCGTGAAATTTAATTTCATAAGTTTGGAAAATTCATAAACTTTACACACGCACCCGTTGTCAACTGTGATGTAATCCAAGAGAATATCTTCGCTCTTTCGTTTGAGAAGCATAATTTGATATTTTTCTGCAACGAGAATCACTTCCATAGCTGTCTCCATCGAAGCAATGGAAACCTCTGCTGTGTACAGGAATCTGCAAGAAATATGATCATCAGTGGCCAAGAAATGGAGAGGATATCAAATAAATATATAAACAAAATGCAGAAATTTAAATTGAGTCGAAAAGAATGGCGTAAGATCTATTATCTTCGCTATGAGCTACAAAGATTATTCTAAAAATGTGATGAACATCGCATCCACCACACAACTATTCACTATCTAGTTTAGAAGTAAAATATATTTTGACAGCTTTAGCTTCGTAATAACTAGTTTCCATTTTTTTGTGAAGTCCTTAATTCCAGGGAAGACCACTAATTATTATTAAAATAGAAACAAGAATTAATGGAACGAGGGAGCAATAAAGCACCAATTCTTGGGATAAAAACCTTATTGGAATAGATCTTCTTGCAATAAACAAACTTTTAAAAATAAACGACTAAGAACTGCTTTATTCGAAGAAGGGTTACTGTGCTTTGTTGGATTGCACGAAGAATGATTTGTGGAATAAAGGAACCAGAAGAAGCTTCTTTGGATATAGGATCTTGGAATGCAGGACCTTGTTACAAAGAAGGATCACCAATTTTTTTTTTTTTTTTTTTTTTGTTTACAACCACGAAGGACAGGAAACGATTATAGAAAAATCATAGAATGTTATGATTACACAACGAAATTTTTTTAAAATTTTGACGTCGTAAGGTGCCATTAAAGTCTACGATTTGGGAGCGTAACATTGAAATTCCCAGTCAGGGAGACTGGAAATTTGAATGTTGTCGATGGTGTTTGCACGTCGATTGTGATTGAGGATGAAACCCTTAAATGTTAGACTAGACCTTCTCCTATAAGGTCTGGTTTCATCTGAATGAGTATGCAAACTCTCAGAATATTCGTTTATAGTGTACGGAAAATCCATATACAACTCATGAAACTCACTTGCACTCTGAGAAGAATGGTGTGTAGTGGCTCTTCTCGGGAATGCTAGCCCTCTTTAAATCACAGAAACCTTAATCATATGAATCATCACACTTCGTGAATTTCTAAGACACTTCACTGTGCTGGAGAAGATTGTTGAGGCGTGGCTTCAGCAAGATAGTGCAACGTTACACTTGGCGGTTTCTATTCCATGGCTATCGCTCTTCTTTTCGGATTAGGGAGAACCTCACATCATTACAAACAATATGGACTCCACCACAGAGAAGTAAGATACTGAGTGGATATTTGCTCAGTTACTCCCAGCCTCCCAGTTTTAGAACATGAAACTAATGTGGCCATCAAAATCCACA
The DNA here is from genome assembly GCF_048544385.1 of Mastigoproctus giganteus. Lineage (NCBI taxonomy): Eukaryota > Metazoa > Arthropoda > Arachnida > Uropygi > Thelyphonidae > Mastigoproctus > Mastigoproctus giganteus. The sequence goes on from NC_143584.1 coordinate 225,037,402, forward strand.
GAGTAGTAAGCGCATGCTGAACGCTAAGAAAGTTGCTACAACGTGGTTGCTAGTCTTCTCGAGTAGATTAGTGTTCGTTGTCCACAGCCATTTTTGTTTTACATAGCTTTTTTTTTAATATTATTATAGTAATCTGTTGACATTGTGCACAGAAATAAGTGTTTCGTGTGCGATTGTACCGATTTCAGAAAGAATATTTAAGATAATTTATCAGAATTGATAGAACCAAGAAATGTTTAATGAAATGTTAAATATATATTGAATGGCTAATTAATAACTAATTACATTAATTTATATGAATGTAAATTAATGTAATTAGTTATTATTTAGCCATTCAATATATATATATATTTAACATTTAGTATTAGCATTAGTAGAGGCATATGAGCAAGAAAGCAAGCTTATGCAGCATCAGCCAAAAAAAAAAAGAAAAACTCCACTTCACCCCTCCATTCTTTCGAAATACCTGTCCAGCTGCTGAGCCTTAAATTTATTTAGCCTATCAACTTCCACAACAAAGGGATAGAAATCTGTTCCACCAACCAACCACCCGCTGGCTAAAGGCAAATTTCCGCATGTCTATCCTACATCAGTCTTTCCTCAATTTGAATTTATGCCCTCTCAAGTGATAATTCTGAGCAAGAGGAAGAATCCCATCAGCATTGAGCATGCTCAAACCATTCAAGAATTTATACACCTCTATAAGATCACCTCGCTGGTGCCTAGTCTCCAGACACTGTAATTTGCAAAATTTAGGCCTTTCTTTGTAAGAGCACCCCTTTGTTCCATTCACTAATCTTGTTGTCCTTCTCTGTACTCGTTCCAGCAGCTCTACATCCTTCTTGAAATGAGGCCTCCAGACCTGTATACAGTACTCTAGGTGTGGCCTGACCATTGCCTTATACAAGGGAATAATCACCTCCTTATCCCTGCTAGAAACATTCCTATATATCATTGACAAGACATCATGAGCTACTCTTGCAGACCATCTACACTGCTCAGAAAACTTCATATCTGTCTGCACAATAACCCCAGATCCTTTTCATTCTCTACCAAGGTCAGTGTAGTATCACAGAGTTCATACGTTGCTCTGGGGTTGCTGTTTCCCATGTGTAGTACTTTACATTTGTCAATGTTAAACTTCATTTGCCACCTCTCAGCCCAGCCCATCTGCTCAACCTTACCAGATCCTGTTGCAGCAGCATAGTGTCAGTAGTGTCCTTGACAACCCTGCCAACCTTTGTATCGTCTGCAAACTTGGATATTAAGCTTGGTAACCATCATCAATATCATTTATAAATACAGAAAACAATAATGGACCCAACACTGAGCCCTGAGGGACTCCACTAATAACATTAGTCCACGATGAGCAGTGTCCATTGATTACCACTCTGTCTTCTCCTTTATCCATAGCAGCAATTTGCCTCCAATGTCACACTGCTCCAATTTGTGCAGCAGTCTTCCATGTGCAACAGTATCAAAAGCCTTTCTAAGATCCAAAATATATGATATCAAAATTATTCTTTGCATCCAGTTCTTTTGTGACTGCATCATAGTATCCAATCAAATTAGTCAGGCAAGACTTCCCCTTAACAAAACCATGCTGTGTCCGAGCTATAACTGAAGCCTTGTCTAGATGATCCTGCAGTGTTTCTTTAACCAGTGCCTCCATTAATTTTCCTGAAACAGAAGTTAAACTCACAGGTCTATAATTATTTGTGTCAGCTTTTGATCCTCCTTTATGAATTGGGGTCACATTTGCACATCTCCAGTCTATGGGTACCTTCCCTGATTGCAAATAAGCTCTCATAATTATGGCTAACGGTTTCCTTACTTCTTTTGCTGATTCCTTTAATATAACTAGATGGAAATCATCCACCCTGAATGTCTTTTTTCTGTTTATCTTCAACAATTTCTCCTCCACTTTACTCTCAGTTATTACAAAATCATCTAGATCACTGCCAGAGTTTAGTTCACCTCTGGCATTTCCCTTACTGAATAACTCCTCATGGGTGAATGTAGATGCAAAATACTCATTTAGTTTGTTAGTCAACTGAACAGGATTTTCAACTGTTGAACCATCAATATCCAGTGGACCAATCTGAATCATCCCTTTCCTTTAGAGTTTACATAGGCAAAGAACTCTTTTCTGCTTTTCTTTGCATCCTTTGCCAAAGATTTCTCATAATCTGCCTTTGCCTGTCTAATCTCCTTTGCGACGTGGTTACAGAATAGCTTATATCTATCATAGGCTTCCATGTCACCCATTAATTTGTATGTATGTATGCCATACATTTTTATTCTCTGCCTTATGTCTCATTAGTTCATCTGACATCCATTTAAGCCTAAACCTTGAACAATATTTCGTAGTTGGTATGTAAAGCCTAGTAACTTCCAAGATAAGTTCTTTGAAAGCTTCACATTTTGAATTTGCTGTTGGTAACATCATCAGTTGGTCTGACTGTATAGAATTTAAATACTGTAGCAGACCATCGTAGTCGCCTTTACAAAAGCAAAAGCCCTTCTCTTTACCCCTATTGGTAGTTACCTCTTTGAGTAAATCCCACTTCAGCCCACTGTGATCACTGCCACCTAGTGGTTCATTTACCTGGAGATTCTTAATGCATGAAGAATCACTACTGATAATGAGATCAAGAGTATTATCCCTCTTTTTGCCTCCCAAAAATGCTGATGTAGAAAACAATCTTCCAATAAATCCACAAAAGCCTTTCTAGTGTGTGAGTGACCAACCCACAAATTCCAGTCAATATCTGGAAAATTAAAATCCCCCATTATAAGACTCTCTGATTTACTGGCCCACTCTATTTCCCTGTAAAGTTTCTTATTATACTCATCAGAGTCATTAGGCCTATAGCACACTCCTACTCTCAAGTTTGATCTTCCAATGCTTATGTCACACCAAACTGACTCGACACTGCACTGTCCAGCGATGTCGACTGGCTTCACTTCCTTGGTGTTTACGTGTTTCTTAACTAATAGCATAACCCCTCCTCCCCTCCTGTCCTGTCTATCCTTTCTGTACACGTTGTACTCCCTAAATTCCAGTTCTGCCTTCCTTATAACTGTGTGATACCACGTCTCTGATATCCCAACAATATCTGCCTTTGATGTTTTGAGCAATACCTCAAATTGATGAAATTTATTTACCAAACTCCTCCTCCTCCTAGCTTTGGTGTACACGCAAGTATACATGCATCTGATCCTTTGCTTTGCTACTCTAACAAGACCCATGTGTTTACTTGTACCGCAATGACTCCCAGCCATCTCTGAAATATTCTACATCTTATTTTCCAGGCTGCTGCTCATTCCAAGAGAAATAGTGCAAGAATCACTTTTACCTCTGCCAGTGGCTACCTTTAATCTATTAGTCAGTGTATCGATCCAAGCTAGCAGTTTTCTGACCCACCTAACACTGCCTCGATAGCATCAGCAAATATTCTTGCACCCTTTCTATTTAAGTGTATCCCATCCCTGTAGAAGCAGTCTCTCCTGTTAACAAGTACAGACCAGGCTGAAAAAAATTCTACCCCTTGAGCCTTGCACCATCTCTCCAGTGCCGAATTGATCGATAAGGCTCTCATCATATACTCCCTTCTATCGTGTCTGGGCTGATTTGCAGAAACTTTAAAATTCAACCCTAATTCACGGCTTTTATATCACCTTTTGTCCTTAAAAGATGATATCCGCTCTACAATGTCCTCAACCTTTGCCCCTGTCAGACATACCCTGGTTCTGTTCCACCTATCCTTTTTACAAAGCATGTTCCCCGTTTCCTTGACAATAGAGTCACCAACAACTACTAGTTCCTTTGGGACCAGCGCATCCTGCCTTGAGGGTTGCCGCTGTGTTGCGTGATAACCAAGTGCAAGCTCTGGCGTTGATGTGGGCAGCTAAGAGCTTGATGGGCCCCTCAATTTAGTTCCTTCGAGGGCATCCACCCTGTCCTTCAAGGTCTCATATAGGCCCATAACAATGCTGAATTATCGCCTGATTTCGTTACACTCTTTGCATCGCGCACACACAAAGACATCCCCCATGGCAATATCATGTCCCGTACCCGATTGCTCCACAAACATCAAGCAAGCAGTGCATTTTAAAAGGCTGTGATTCAAAGGGCAACTGCCCCCCTCAGTTCTCCTCTGAGCCACAGCACTCCCATTAGCTTGAGCCTTTTGCTTTGCTGTTCTGATTTGAGTCCTGATTTCGATTTAATTTCAATAAAATTTCAATTTCAGTACAAAATTATAACCCTAAACTTGTATCCCAACACAGTTATAACACTATATATCTATATATATTTTTCAGTATCAAGTATTAATTATCTATGAGTTCCGTTTATATAACTTCCATATCTAGTTATGTATTAGTTAATTATGTTACGTTTGTAATCTAAGTCGTTATATGTATTTAGTTAAAAAGTATAATTTAATTGACAATGAAATTTAATAAGGTTAATAGATTTTACTGATTAATTGAGAATATCATATTCATATAAATCAATATTATATGATATACTATACTAATTACATTATAATATTGGTACCGATTTCCGAAAGAATATTTAAGATAATTTATCAGAATTGATAGAACCAGGAAATGTTTAATGAAATGTTAAATATATAAATCGAATGGCTAATTAATAACTAATTACATTAATTTATATGAATAGTGTATTGATATTAATCGAATTGATAATGTATGGAATAATTAAATTATTTCATTTCATAAAATACTTTACGAAATATCCCAACAGTAAAAATAAGGGTAAAAGATGCTGAAATATGTCAGTATCTTTATTGTTTCTGAAATCAAGTCAAGTCAGCCAGAGTCTCACCGACAAAGTGAAAGAGTTATAATCGCGCAGGTACTGTGAGGATATGGATATTTATGATGAAAATGTATTGGAATATGTCTTAGGTTGCCTAACCAGAAATATTTTAAAGAGCAATAATTGTGAAACGTGTAAGGATTTATTATTAGGCCCAAAGAGAACTCGATATGGACAAATTGTTGTATTTTAAAGATGTGAAAGAGTATGGATTGAAATGACCATCATAGGAATTGTTGAATACAATTAAAACAAAAAGTGAAAAATATGAATTTGGCTTGCGTGTCCAGTCAAGCATGAAACTCCCTTCAAAAACTATTGAAACATTTTAAACACGTGTAACTGGGAAATGCTAAGCGTGTGCTGTGAAAGATAGAGGAGAAAATTGTGTCATGATTCTTCTTTTTTAGAGATCACTTGCATCAAAGCAATATTAACTGATCAATACTGGATTAACTGACCATTCTGAACTACTTTTACCTTAATGATAAACAGCATATAGCTCCATAATTCGATTTGAATTCTTTGAATTCCACACTGCTGAACAAGCATCTTAAGGATTGAGACCATTGATACGAAGCCTTCGGTTTCATTTCCTGGTTGAGATCTGTTGATTGATGAGGATGACCAAAACTCAGCATTGAAGAATATGAAAAATCTTTATTTATTAATGTTAATTGCAACTGGTACATATGACTGTCGTCTTAACCTCCTTCTAAGCTAAATTTTTAGCAAAATGTCTGGCCATTATATCCTAAAAAAACACATACAAGTTAGTACAAATGCATTATATTAGTACCCAACTGAATTCTGAATTAGCAAATTTTTTGCAAAGGCTGCATCGTTTAAGTTATATCTCATATTATGAATACCTTCACAACGAGTTGCCATGATTTATCATCGCAACTCGTTGTGAAGTATTGGAATAACAATTAATCGTGAGCATCTCATACTAATAATCATTGAATCGACGTATTGTCCATTGAAATTACAAAACTTTAAAAATTTCTCCAGAACCTCTTCGCAATGTTCCAGCCTGTTTCTACGTGCTCAAATTGGTGGTTCCACTGCGTATTCGTTTTAACATGTAACCGGAATTAACATTGTCGTCAATGAGAGTGTCCACTCTTTATGTTACTACTCTGTGGCCACCACATTCGCCAGATGTGTTCGTGACTGTGTCACTCTAGTTGTTTTGGGCTCCTACCTTTACTTAAAATTCAAGTACACGACGAAGTATAAAGTACTGTGTTTGGGACATTCTGAAAGCTAAAGATGTCCGCTACGCAACAGAGACAACTATTGGACCAGTATCTTTGAGGTAAATTTACTTTATATAATTTTAGATTGACATAATTATATGTTTAGCAGTATTGAACGGAAGCACGTGGAACTTAGCTTGAATGCCACCCTACAACAGCTAAGTGGTACTCACAATTAGGTTAATCCCTAGTATACTCTGTACTTGTTCGAATTTCACAAGCTGAATGGGATTGCCTACATAAATAACAACAAAATCTGTTTACAGCGCGCTTACGAATTCACCCCGATTGATTAGTGTATATATATTTTTTGAAAACATTTAAGTCAGCCTGCAAACCAAACAAAATCTCCTGCGATTCTCCAAAATACTATACTTGTGGAATCAAAAATTTGTAGTACTCTTCTGGAATTTTGCCCTGAACTACAACCATGTCAGATTTCGACGTTGAATATATGAACAGAGACCGCGCAGACGCACTAGAAATGCCAATCTACTTCATGAGAATGATGAACCTATGAGAGGACCTTGGGAGCTAGCAACGGATACATCCAGCGGATCGGATACAGATAACACTGATGACAAGGAAGAACCACTACAGGGGACCCCCCCCCAATTGACCAATTCTTAAAACTGCGCGACATCCTTGAGAAATATATGGCCAAGAGGACAAACAGAATCACTGCTGCCACTCGCACAAGCATTATTAGAATATGGTCGAAAATGGAGGGCATTGTTTGCCATTTGCATACAGATAACGAGAAAATGTCCAGAAAATTAGACCTATTCACACAAGAACGGGAAAACAAAATGCTACAATGCTCCCGTTCTTTTGCCGAAGCGTTGAGGAACGACATTTCCTCAACGCTTCGGCACGATTCCCAACGAAGAGGACCCTATGCAAAAAAAAATCCCACTAAGGAATCTGACAAAAGGACAGCTGAATCGCACGTTAACCTGGTGAAGCCCACAGAGGCTGTGCAACTAGCAACTAGGGACGCAGTCAATCATGTCTTAACTAGCAATTTCAAGGAGCAGATGAAGATCAAAAGCATAAGAAAAACCACGATGTCTGGTGTTAGCACTGAAACGGATTCTAAGGAGGAGGCCCTTGCTATACTAAAGAATTCAGAAACCCTCACAATAGGACTGAAGGCGGGAACGCCAAAACGAAAAGGACCTGCCATTATCCTCTTCGATCTAAACAAGAGTACTACTCCTCAAGAGCTAAAGGAGGAAATATACTACAAAAACCTTAGCGCGTATACAGCAGAGGACGACGTTGATGCTGACATTATACCGAAGCATATCACAAAGTCTAAGTCAGCTGCTACAGTTAACTGGGTGGTCGAACCTTCCCCCAGAGCAAGGAAGGTTATTAGCCAACATGAGAGGATCTACAACGGATGGAGAAGCCACCGATTCAAGGAGTACGTTCCAGTTCCCAAATGTTTCAGGTGTCTGCAATTTGGGCACACATCACACACCTGCAACCAACGAGTCTCGACGTGTGGTCACCGTGCCCAGCACGGAGATGAGTTTAAAGAGTGTCCCAAAAGGGAGGAACCAGAAGTTTGCACAAACTGCACACGTTCTAAAATACCCCACCTGCACTCCGTCAGGGAGGCAAACTGCCCTATATATATATAATTTAACCAATTATGGATAGACGGTCTACCCAAACACCAACACAGAAGAAGCTGAATTTCTTGCAGATTAATGCACAGCGTGCCAAAGCTGAAAACCGAGGAAGAGAATATTGACATAATTATGCTCCAGGAACCTTATGCCTTCAAGGGTAAGGTAACAGGTTATCCAGCTTCATACAAAATCATTCAAGGTAAAACAGATGCACCACGGGCCGCAATCCTAGTCAGTAACACTGAAATGTCTGTAGCTAAAGTAGCTCCACTTTGTACATCCCTTAGCGTCTGTGTTCAAGTTCTTACTGCCATGGGTGAAGACATAGTGAAAACAGCTTATCGCACAGCCACTGGAAACAGGGAGAAGCTTGAAAACGTCATCTTTGCCTCCAAAAAAAAAATTCAAATTACTGTATTATATTAGGGTTATCCGTAATTTAATACATAAACCCGTATTTGTGTCTGTAAATTGCGTGTATTTTCTGGTTGTTTTGCCTGTTTTGCTGGACGAAAAAATCCCAGTTTCTATGAGAAAAACCTTTCCATCTACTTCTGAGACTGACTACCTAAGCCACAGAGTGAAAAAAGCCCACTAAAGTTCCTTGCATCATCGACAGGATTTCAACCCGGGCCTTTCACCCGGTGTGGGGTGGACGGTGACGATAACAATGTGCTACTTACGCAGACTAGCCTTCAAAACAGCCTGAATTCGTCTAGACATGGATTGAACAAGATGCTGAAAGCGTTGAGCAGGAATAGAGTACCATGCAGACATGACTCTGTCACGCAGTTCCTTGAGATTCAACGGAGGCAGACATGACTCTTTCACGCAGTTCCTTGAGATTCGAAGGGCTGTTCGCCTGCAGCGAACAGCCCTTTTCAGCTCATCCCAAAGATGTTCGATAGGATTGAGATCCGCGGACTGAGCGAGCCACTGCAGCAAAGAAAACTCATTGTCATGTTCCTGGAACCATTCCATAGTGATTCGGGCTTTGTGCACTGGCGCATTATCCTGCTGGAAGTAACCATCTGACTGAGGATAAACTGCCAACATGAACGGATGCACTTTGTCAGCAAAGATGTTTAGGTACAATGTGGCATTCACACGTGAATCTATGGGTATCAATGTACCCAACGTGTGCCAAGAAAACATTCTCCACCCCATAACACTGCCCCCGCCACCTTGCACAGTAGTCGTCAGACATGACGGGTCCAGGGATTCATGTTGTTTTCGCCAAATTCTGAGCCTTCCATCAACATGATGCACCAGGTACTTCAACTCGTCAGACTAAGCAACTATTTTCCAATCCTCGATAGTCCAGTGCTGGTGTTGCTGTGCCCACTGGAGGCGTGTTCTTCATTGATAACAAAGGTACGCGATGTGGCTGTCGGCTGTTGTAGCTCATTGGTGACAAAGTGCGACTAGTGGCCCGTTGCGGTATTTTGTTCTGCGCACCAAGGTTGTATTCTGATGTAATGTGCGACATTGTGGCCCCTCTGTTTGCTTGCACAATTCTAGCCATCCTCCTCTGACCTCTCTCACCAACAAGCGACTTTCTTCCACAGGAGTGCCGTTGAGAGGATGTTTTCTGTTCGTTGCACCATTCTCGATACAGCCTTGAAACTGTGATTCGTGAAACGTTCAGGAGAACTCCCGTTTCAGTGATGCTTTGTCCATCACATCTTGCACCTACTACCATGCCACGTTCGAAGTCCGTTAGGTCACTCCTTTTCTCCATTCTTGCTACAGTTTGTACGTGTAACTGAGAATAGAAAGGTTGTTCTGCTGCATTTATATCCACAACTGTGGTCATGGGACTTGCAACGTTGTGGGAGAAACCATTTGTGTGCACAGCAGAGGTGTACCTAATAAAGTGGCAGTACAGTGTATATAAAATCCATACACCATTAAACCTCTGGCATTGGCAGTATTGTTTCATATCCATAAAGTATACTATGCGGAGATGGGGGAAAATTCTGGTGCCATTTGACACTAAACACACTCTACACTCGCCAGATTTGCTGTCATTAGACTTCGTTTTGTAGGGCTACGAGAAAGATGGTGCGTACATCGAGACAATTTGTACAATGATCTCTGCATTTTTATAAAATTCGAACGCAACACACCCAACATCAGTCCCAATACTGAGGGACACTTTTTGAATATGCATCGTTGTGCTCAGTTATGTTGTAATTACGATTATGATGATTTTCAACATTTTATAAGACAAATTAAATAACGTCAGAGAATAAAGATTTGCAAATAAAGAATTGCGCTTGCAAATGTTATGTCTCTTGCACTCTTTTGCTTGAAGTTATTCACATTTTCACGAGTTATCATTGAAACTGATCGCTTTGTATGTTCTTGTATAATTCACACTCAAAACAACTGCTGTCGGATGCAGGGAGTTAAACACCCCTATTAACGACAAACAGAAGCAACAGAAAAAATTACTCACTTCATTACAATTCCGAATGCATCGGGTGCCACATCAGGAATAAAAATAATATCGTCCTCCTCCTTTTCGGGCCCGTAGAACATGGATGCAAACACGCTGCTCCCGAGGGCAAGTATCAACTTGTGGGCAGAAACTCGCGTTTGTCGCTCCCCTTCGCCAACTATGAAGGTCACATCAGAGAACTTGGGGTTCGAAAGCAATAAGGGAAGTTGTTCTTTGGCAGTTGCCATGATTACCCTTGAAACTAGGGAAAGCAGTTAGAAGACACGTAATTTCGATTTGCTGAGAGTTTTTTATATCAGTTACACTTAAAATGCTTTAATTGTCCAACAACTGTTTTATACAGGAGACCGAAGCGCGGGGAGTGGGGTGCAGATTCAGACTGAGGTATCTACTCCTCTTCGCTCTGGCCTCATACGACTAACTGTGCTTAGATTTTGCTAATCGAAAATGTCACATGACATATTTCACAATGTGAAGCACGACTGACCTCCCCTCTTTCTCCATTCATTGTTTCCTGTGCACATAGATTTGCGCAGTTAGCTACTGAACTCTGATAAAAAATTTATAACGATGAGCTTTATTCGAGCAAAGTGCAAGCTGATTCCCTCAGCATTTAGGCCTGATTAAGAGCTCGCCAGTTAGAGTCAGCGAGAAACAGAAACTAAATGACACAGCGCACAGCACACCTGACAATAACAAATAAGAAGATAAAGAGTAGAATTGAGTTATCTTTAAATGGAGCACAGATTAAGAAAGTCAGCACCTGCTCTGACCTTGGAATGAGGGCCTTACCTTCAAAAGGCACTTTCAGAACACCAGAACAAAAACTCTCGCTGCCATTTGGGCTGTAAGACAGGAGATAACTGGGATTCGGAATCAACAACTAGTGACCCAATACACCCAAAGATGTAGCGTTCCTATTTCCCTCTATGCCTCAATTATTTGGTCTTCTGCCGCAAATACCTATATTAGGAAGTTTGTCAGCGGGGAATACTGGGTGCTCAGGTGGTTGAATAGGATTGCCGGGAAGCCCTTTACAATTTAAAAATCCATTCTGTATACGAACTTAAACGTAGCTCCATCGATACAGATGGTCACCACGCCTAACATCAGCACTCTTGCGCAACTTCTGACAGGGAGTTTAGATGCCCCACAAATTGATAATCTTGTAGTCAGGCCACACCCTGCGACCCGACTCTACTACCTCTCATAGTCTCCCAAGCGCTGTACATCACACGGAGGGATTACGGCGGATGTTCTCTGTCAATACTCTGGAGCTCTTTAGAGACTTCAAAATCGACCCGAACAGGTACTGCTGTGAGGGGAGGGATATTTTTATGTTATTTATATTCTTTTTATATATTATTTCTCACTTATCTCACAGCAGATTACTACCCTTATTTATATTTATTTAGATTTTTCTTAGGTGGCCTCACACCTACCAAGGCCCCACCTTTTGCCACCTGACTGCTATACTCTGTATCACTCAGAGAAGATTCTCAAGATCTTGGGGGTAATTTCTTTGGTTTCCCCTTAATGAGTTTCCAGAATTCTCTCGCCAAATTGTGGGAGAGCGAATTCTTAACTAGGCAAGCAAGGCGTGTGTTATTTAGAATAAGAGGGCTCAAAGTGAAATAAAACTTTTTACATACATATATACAATATAAGATACAAGTGAACTAGATAGCATATAATATGCTATCTAGTTCACTTTGTATGTCATACAAAGTTTAACTTTGTATGACATACAAAGTTAAATCAGAGACACCTTGCATATATTATTCTTATTCCAATTTCCCTTCATTAGTTATTTTGATTTGGCAATTATATAAAAAAACATGATTCATTCTTCCTGCCCTAACTAACTCCTAACACTTGTTCATTCACTATACTTATTTCCTTTACTCCTCGATACAATTCCGTTTCATATATTAACAATCAAATCTGCTACATTTATCATTCAGCTCTGTGTTCTCACCACACTGTTACAATATACTTGTTAACCAATCTTCAGTATCCTAAAGTCCCTACTTGTTATTAGTCGTTTAGATAAACCAACAAATCTTCATCAATTAAGATACTATATTCAGATTTGCTCATATAACTTAATTATCTATAACTTTAAAATATTCAGAATCCTTCTAACACATTATAGCTATTTATACATTAATTTCATCTGTTATTCATTCCTTCGTTTCCCTTGCATTATATATTAACCCTCCTTTTTAACATAATAAACTCTGTTAGTATATCTACCTCAGAGATAATTTATGTTTCACTTTACTTTCTAGTGCTGACCCCCTTTTCATTTATTACCCTACTATTTCACTAACCATCCATCTTGTTAACTCAGTGTACTTAATATATCGCTCACCTACTTCTTTCTCTTCTTCTCCAGGGAGGTTTCAGGCTTCTATTTTAGGCTCTCCAGGCTAACTTCTAGGGCTTTCCTTCATCTTCTTTCTCCTGAATCTCTTTCAGATAATTTTCCAGAACTCTTGGCTGCATGGGTCTGGCGTCCTTTCTCCTGGTTTGAGTACACAACTCCTCCTTTACTATGGATCGTTCAGATGTATCTTTCTCCAAGGGATCGTTACCTTTCCTGGTTCACTTAACTGTCTTTCATAACTTTTTTGCTTATCATCCTAAGCCTCCCCGTTACTTTTCTACTCTTAACTATTTTTCCCCTTACTGTCTAGGGCCCTTTTTGCACTCCCTGCATTTCTGCACTGCCCGACTTACTTTTCTCCCTCTCCGGGTCCACAATTATCCCTTTAGCCACACTCCCTCTTACTCTTGCCACTTCTGTCTCTCACTCTGATGACCCCAACTTTTTCTCCGTCGTTTGAACATCCTTCCCCAGGACTCTCTACCAATCCAAAGAATTCACCTAATCGTCCCCTCTTTTCTATTCGTTAAAAAAATTTACCATAACTATTTTGTTCCGTGTGCAAACCAAGCCTTGTTCCGTAATTTTCTTGTTTAGTTCTCAGGGTACCACAAACCTTTCATGTCGGCCGTCGCCCCCCAGGATAGCCATTTTCGTGTTAGATAAATAAACTGATAATAATAATAATAATAATAATAATAATAATAATAATAGTAAAGACTCAGGTGATACCGAAGCAGAGGTCGAATAGAACCTTGGAAAAGTCGCAGACCACCTGAATCGGCACATGATACCACATTACCTCGACAGCAATGTTTCAACACTGGAGGCCATACACACAGCCGTGAATTGTGTTGCAGTAGCAGCCACGAGGATTAATGGAAAAGAAGCGAGAGACCAGCAGCAGAAGAACCGAAAACAGAAGGAACCTCCAGCTTGGAAAGAAGATTATAGCAGAACATAGGAAGATTAAGGGTCAAGATAGGTCAATTGACCCAGTACCAACGGGGCAACAGGAGTAAGAAATTAATTGGAAAAGTGAAGCGCATCCTCAAGAGAGACAGCATCCACAGCAAACATGAGACAAATAGGATAGTACTTGGACACATTGAAGCAAAACCTCCTTGCACTCAGCAAGAGACTACACCGATACAAAGAGAGCTCCCAGAGGAAAATAAACAACCGAATCTTCGATGAGGACCAAAGAGGCTTCTACAGGAAACTCTGAGAAGGCGGAAAAGAAGGGAACAGACCGCCCAAGCAGAAGACGATTGAGGAGGTCTGGGGAAACATATGGAGCAGGGAAGTAAGACATAACAGCGGAGCCCCTTGGATAGAACTAGAACGCAAGAAAACGAACGACGTACAAGAAATGAGAGGGTGGGAGATTCGGGAAGAAGAAGTAAAACAGACGATCAAGAACTCTCACAACTGGCGAATTCCAGGAATAGATAACGTCCACAACTACCGGTACAAGAAGCACATACAAGCACCTGGCATAGCAGTTCGCATGAATGATAAGGCACCCAGAAACAATCCCGGAGTTTCTCTCACTCAAGGAATCACATATCTGAAGCCTAAAGACGACGATACAAGAAACCCGGCAAAATATAGGCCAATCATATGCCTCCCAACAACGTACAAGATCCTGACCAGCTGCATAACCAGGAAGATATCAGACCACTTGGAGAGCCAGAACATAATGGTTGAACAGCAGAAAGGAAGCAAGGAGCTATTTACCATAGATTCCGCGGTTATGGAGCAAGCCTACAAGAAGCGCAGGAACATGTACACAGCTTACATCGATTACCGCAAGGCCTTCGACTCCGTGCATCATAGCTGGCTAATAGAGGCGCTGAACATCTACAAAGTCAATCCAATAGTGACAAACTTCCTAGGAGAAACGATGGGTAAATGGAGTACCACCATTAAGGCCGAAAACATCACAACCAGCCCAATCCCCATCAGGAGAGGAATCTTTCAGGGAGGTGCCCTGAGCCCATTGTGGTTCTATCTAGGACTTAACCCGCTATCAACCATGCTCAACAGTAGCAAATACGGATATAACTTCAAAGAAGGAAGGAAGAAAGAATCCGTACACCCTCACCCACATGTTGTTGTTGTTATTTGGTTTTTAGGAGTTAGCAACTAAGGCCATATTGCTCCGAGGATATGCAGTGGTCATTTACTGACCTTTCCGCATCCTTCGTATTTGGTGGTCACGGGCTCGAACCCCGGTCTAATGAAGAAGCGTGTGCTACGCACTGCCATTCCTGCCCACCTGGCTACGGAGGCGCCGCTCACCCACATGATGTACATGGATGCCATCAAGCTGTACGCGGGAATTAATTAACCAAAACTATCGGTTGCAGACAGGTAAAGAGATCGAATCCATGGCAGAGGGAGAGCCTTCAAATACTTGGAGAGGATGCAGGCTCAGGAGTTACAGCCCCCTGAAAGCAAAGCTGAACGGAGGAAACACAGTTAAAGTCATCAACACCTATGCAGTCCCAGTGCTAACATACTCCTTCAGGGTCATAGATTGGACTAACACCGAGCTGTAGGATATCATGAGAAAGGGAAGGGCAGTAATGACCAAGAGCCACCAAACCACCTGAAATCTGCAGTGAAGACTGACAATTGCCCGGAAAGAAGGAGGAAGGGGCCTCATTGAGCAACAAAAGCCAGCGGTCGTTAACCTGAAGGATTACTTCCAGAAACACACAGCAGCACTCTACCAGGTCATAACGAAGATAGACAAGCGGTATACCTCCACTCAACTTAACCGAGGAGTCTCCCCAACCAGGAAGCACGAACGAAACTAGAAAGTCGGGTGGAAAAGACACTCCATGGCAGACACTACAATGATCTCCACCAAGATCACAGATAAAATTGCTTCCAATGCATCGCTCACGAGCGGGACGCTCTTCCCCGAGACTGAAGGTTTCATGCTTCCCATCCAAGACCAGGTAATCAACACCATATAAACTATAGAAAATACATTGCCAAGGAACCCAGAATGTCCAATGACACATGTTGACGATGCCACCTGGCCTCAGAAACAATCCAACACATCATCTTGGGATGCAATGTGGTCACCCAGGCTGAGTATACTCATAGCCAGGACTGCGTAGCCAGGATAATACATCAGAAGCTAGCAAGAAAATACCAGTTGATCGAAGCAAGTGTACCATACTACAAGTACGAACTCCAGGCAGTACTAGAAACCCCAACCCACAAGCTGTACTGGGACCGCGCCATAATAACGGATAAGACCATCCCGCACAACGACCGGACATAACCGTTGTGGACAAGAAGGAAAAGGCTACCTATCTCATTGACATAGCGGTACCCAACACTGGCAACCTGCAGAAAACCCACGGGGAAAAAATCGCGAAGTACACGAACCTAAGACAAGAGATGTGGCATATGCAACAAGTAACGACCATCCCGATCATCGTGTCAACCACAGGTATGGTGCCAAAGACCCTACATAACAGCCTAGCAGCAATATGTCTCCCAAAGCACACCTACAAGGAACTCCAGAAAGTCGCAATCCTGCACACCTGTAGGATAGTCAGAGAGTTCCTCGACCAATAGTAACACCAGACATAACAATAACCACCCTGTGTACTTGGTAGCAATACTCGTTACGTGGTGGAACCCCCAATCAGGGAGAAATAACAAAAGAGGGATAATAATAAAAATAAATAGTTTCTTCCAGGCTAGATTCTTTTTCTATCAAAAAAGTCATTCAGAGGTAGAAAGCATTCGTACTGCCTGTTGTGTACACACCTCTTCAAGCTTATATTGAAAAGATGCTGTCCCTTATTGTGAGTATCGCCACGCCTTTCCTTGATATGAGAGATTTTGTCCATTAATTATTTTAAAAATACCTGCTAAGTTCATCACAAATTTCTGCAACAAGGTTGTATTTAGCAAACAGCGAGAAAGGTAAAACGGGTGATCAATAAAAAAGAGAATAAATTTCCAATAACTTGAACAAGAACTTGTCCCTTAGAAAGCCGACTTATTTCTGTATGAAGTAGTAGTCTTGCGTGGTCACTGCCCATTCCTTCGCAAAGTAGCTTAACCACTCTGCTCTTTAGTGGCTAGATTTAATGTGGTTCACTATTTTTAAAACATCATCTAACACTGTTTTCAGTTCTCTTTCCCATCGTTTTGGCGACAAATGCTTGTAGATGGACATAACTACTGGAACAAGAAGGCGCCAACTCTGATACTCGCCAGTACCCCAGCCCTTTTCCTGTCATTGCTTTGGCCCTATCAGTGCACTCATCAACACACTTTTCTCAACTGATTTCGTGTTCTATTACGCAACTATTTATGACATTAAAATTTTCTTCTGCATTCATGCGACTTTAGAGCTCGCCATCCAATATCAGAGCAGTAAATCTTCCTCGATTTTGTTCCAGAACAAGTTGCAAAGAAAAAGCAAAGCTGGATTTAATACCCGACACCAAGTGGTTTTGTTTATTTGCTGACAGATTTGGAATGCGATGTCTAATAGTTTTATTAGATAACTGAAACGTTTCAATTTTCTTTTTAAACTGTTCTTCAAGCACAAAAGTTGCCTTTCCCACCGCACACGGCTTAATTAGGGTTTCTGCAATTGTATGGGCTTCTCCTGCAAGTACAATACCGTAAATAATCCTGTAGGAGGTCTCGGTTGTGGTTTCATTATCAGTTTTTGAAATTTTTGTCATAAGGCAGCTCTGACAGTTTAATCTCTCAAACTTACGCTCGAAAAAAAATCTTTGTCCTCGTATTCAGGGTGATCATTATCACGATGTCTACAAAGTTTGGCAGATAACAACACAATTATTTGATAATAGTTTTTCGCACTGGTTTGTCCACTGCAAAGAGCAAATACAATAAAACCAATTAGAAGAGCAAAATTAAGAGGAAAAATTTAGAATATTTAAAGTAAATTTCAAATATACCATGAATTTAAATGCCAATAAAGAATTGATTTCGACCAGCAGCCATGTGATAATGCGGAGGCCAAATAATGTGAAATATCAAGGAACAGATGACCATTGAGTTCCTTGTCATCAGAAGGCCACGGGACAAGGGTGGTCATAGAAATTGCTGCATTTCAAATGTTGTACACATCTATGCACGAACAGAAGTGAAAAACTAATGTCAGCACAACAGATCTGCTTAACTGTGGCCCAATATGGTGAAGAAACAAAAACAATATTGCTTAAGCACGTACCCTTCGCCAATCCAGACTGCCGACAAGAGAATGAAGTGAAGTCTAAAATAAGAAACGAGAAGTAAACCGAAAAGAGATGGCAACATACGAAGCGCAAAGCAAATCAGTCCACAAAAACCATTTTAAATCAACAGTAAGTTATAAAGAAAAGTAGAAAGAGGCAAAACATAAATAAATAAAGGAGAAAAGAAAGAATGCGAGGTAAGTATAAGAGGGTGCAATAGCATATCCTTCAACATGTTGCCTTAAAACATAATGTGAATTAAAGTAAAATAAAGATAATAATGTCTTCAATTATCCTCAACAGGGCTGACCTCACTGAGGCCATAAACAGTCTTCCAAACAAGGCTATGGTCGACCCGGACATGTGTGTATATGTAAAGGGCGGCACCTATAACGTCTGTTCAACTCCGCCTCGTGTCTCTATGAAGAACAGCATCACTACAAATGGGCCAGACGTGTGTGATGTAGGTTTGTGTGTACTGTGTGTGTGTGTTCTGTTGTTGTGTCTGGCCGCTTGGCTATCCAGAAGCATCAATCACCTGGACAGATGATTGTGGGTACTCGTCCACACCACGGGAAGTGGGCCAGTCCCAGTAATGCACGTACTGTCTCAAAAGAGACTCTGACCTATCTGATATTGCTAGCAGGTGGGCCATTCCAGAGGGACAGATGAAATAGAGGAAAAAAATAAATAAATAAATAACCACCCGTGGTGGTACAGGTTATGGAAAAAAAAAATAATAATAAATAATTTCGTAAAAAAATAAAATAAATAAAATAAAATAAATAATTTAGCATAAAAAAAATAAATCGATGCGTGGGTTATGATTACAAGATTGAACGTGTTGTGTTAATTCTGTACCCGATAAATTAGATTTGAGCTATTAAAGTGGTATAGGGCACGCGTGTTAGAAATTTTTGAAGTCCCAAATTTAGCTGTTGTACTACCAATGTAACATGCTTGACAATCTGATTGACATCTGATCAAATATATAATGTTATTATAATCCTGTGTCGCATACTCATATGTTGTCCTTTATGAATTAAATTTAGAACCTAATTTATGATAAGGTGTAAATATTAACTCGATATCTGTATTCTTAAAATCTGTCGAAGCTATCTAGCATATTGTTGATGGTATGGAAGAGCGATATGGGGTTTGTGTATCTTATTCAAATGGTTATTAATCTTGTCAGGGCTATTAATACTATTATGGACTTTAGCAATGGTTTCTTTTATTAGTTGTAATGGACATTTCCTATCGATAAATTTTTTAGTGAGGTTCAGGGTATGTAGACATGTAGACATGTATAGTATCTTATGTAGGACGGCACCTGAACGAAAGTTCAACTCCGTCTTTGTACACTGTGATGGTTACAGAAAGCACTGTAACAGGCCAGAAATGTGTGTAACGTTATGTTCGTGCAGTGTGTGTGTTGTTGTGTTGTTTAGTTGTTTCTGGCCGTTTTGTCACCAGGCAGGCGATCACCTGGAAAGCCTGCCCAGTGTCCGTCTACACCACGGGGAGGTAGGCCACAACTGCGCAGGAAACCATGGCCAACCTCAACAGTCACGTACTGAATGTCCAAAGAGGGTTTGGAGCCATTCAAAAGAACCCCGCGCCAGCAAGCCGGCAACAGCGCACGCACACACACACACACACACACACACACACACACACACACACACACACACACACACACACACACACACACACACACTCCCAGGAGACAGGACAGCAGAAGACGAAGAAATAAGGATGAGAATAGCATAAAGTAAAAAAATAAAATAAATAAAATAAAATAAATAAATAAAATAAAATAAAAATAAATAATA
Organism: Mastigoproctus giganteus; assembly: GCF_048544385.1. NCBI lineage: Eukaryota > Metazoa > Arthropoda > Arachnida > Uropygi > Thelyphonidae > Mastigoproctus > Mastigoproctus giganteus. The sequence goes on from NC_143584.1 coordinate 225,057,084, forward strand.
ATAATAAAAATAAAAAAGTAAAATAAAATCTTTATCCATTTCTTGCCCACATCTGTATGCAGTGCTGCCCAAAGTGGTCCACAAGGAGAAAAGGTGTATTGTCAAACAGAAGTAGTAATGTCATTCAATCATGATCGGCAGGAACAAATTCTAGATATAATTCTGAATTCTGTTAAACTGGAGTGGTGTCAGAAGTCTCTGGTCGATGACGGTATCACTGAGCAGAGGTTTAGTTGAAGAGAGTCTTGATAAAGGATGAGTCAGAGAAGTGCAGCATCTGTTAAAATCTTTGCGTGGTCTTGAAAGCCACAACAATTTTGTATATGACGTCATCAGGACGACGAGGCAGCGCACAGTTGTATTATGATTTATGATGCATTTTCAGTTTCATTTCTTGAATTAACATTGAGGTTGAGAGCCTTCCTGCGATTAAAAGCAGCATTGCAGAAGGTTTGAAGGGCCTGGAAATTGTTGACAGAAATGAGTATCTTCTCACCTCCGGGACACAAGTTTGGTACTGTTGCCTTAAGAGCCGATCTTAGATCCTCGTAAATGGAGCATTCAAAAAGTACGTGAGGAGAGTCTTCCGGTAGCCCACATCGACAGGAGACTGTATTGGAAAGTCTGAATTGGTAGAGTTTTGCGTTAAGCGAACCATGCCCAGTTAGTATGTAGGAAGTAAACAGTGAGGGTGAAAACCATTTTGTGGTGGATGATGAGAGTAGTGCAGTTACGTCGGGAACGAAGTTTTTGGTGATAGCTCCTTTTTCGGTAGAATTCCATCTATTCTGCCAGGTATTCACTAACAAATTCCAGCATCTGGTTCGCTCCGTTTTGGGATCAGTCTGAGGATTAACAATGATTCCCTGAAATTCCACAGAAATGCCTTTGCGGATGTAAAAGCAAAGCCCTCTAAACACAACATGCAAGTCAAGTGGTATGGTGCCTGCAAGAGTCTGTAAAGCTGGAGTTGATACTGTTCGGCAAACGTGAAGTAGGCTGAGGAGAAAGCAACGTTGAATAGTGGATAACTTGGTTTGTACTGTTTTGAGTGCAGTACGTCTAAACCAAAGGCTGGCAGCGTAGGTTGTAATTGGGATTATGGCAGCATTATAAAATAGATGTAGGGTTTTAGTGTTCAGTCCCCAGTCTTGTCTGGTAATTTGGAGCAGCATTGCGGTAAAACTCTTAACTTTGACAGACAGATGTTGAATGTGCGCAGTAAAGGAAAAGCGGTCGTCGATGATAACTCCTAAAAATTTGGTGCTTCGGACAAGTGAAAGGGATTTCTTGTCAAGTTTTACAACTGGTGGTCTGCGATAGTCTAATTTGTGTTTAAAAATTATGATCTTCGATTTTGTTGGGGATAATTTTAATTTGTTCTTAGAGGACCAGGACGATAGTTCAAAGAGTACTTTATTGGCATAGAGTTCTAATTCAGATCTTGAATTTCCATTCACTAAAATGATAATGTCATCTGCATACGCAAGTTGTTGCACATTTTGAAATTCAGTCGTCCTAAGCAGCCAATCATCGAGAACTAGGTTCCAAATCAAGGGACCTAAAATTGATCCTTGGGGGCAACCACGGGAGACAGATCTGTTAATCTTCGTGCTTTTAGTGATGACGGTGACGGTGCGATCAGCAAAATAGTTTCTAACAAGTTTGTAAAGCTGAAGAGAGCAGTGATTGGAACGGAGTCTGCTGAGGGCACTTTCCCACCATAAATTATCAAAAGCGCCCTCAAAATCGATAAAGATTGCCATAACATACTTGGAAGTGGAGCAGTCAATGAGGTGGTGGAGTTCTAATAAGGCGTCTTCGCATCCAAGCCCTTGCCTAAATCCGTATTGAAGAGAGGATGTGGAGCTTGTGGCTCCCTGCAGTGTGGTTATTTTATTGGCAATTAATCTCTCTAACACTTTTCCCAGGTGAGAGAGCAAGGCTATGGGGCGGTAGGATCTCGCATTATCTAGTGGCTTACCAGGTTTATGTAAAATCTTAAGAATGGCGTGTTTCCACGGTTTGGGAAACGTTCCAGTATTTAAGCAGTTGTTGAATAATTTAAGTAGAACTTTGGGCCTTAGGTCATAAAAGTGTTTGATAAATATGTTGTCAATCAGGTCATCGCCAGGACATTTGTTTGACTGAATTTTATTCAAGATTGAAGTAAGTTCTTCTGCAGTGAATGGACTTGTTTTTTCTAAAGGAAGGTATTTTTGGTTTAAATCACGAATAGATAAATGATGTGAAGTGTCAATAGTGAGATCATCGTTAGGCAGCAGTTGGTCCAAGATGGCATTTATGGAGTCTGTTAGTGTAATAGTTTCCATACTGTTGGAGGTAATGGAGTTAAAAATGTCACCCAAGATCATTTTATTTTTAGCAATTTTATAGATGACGCCCCAAGGATTATTATTCCCAGATGTACGGACAAAATTGTGCCAGGATTGCAATTTGCTTTCATAAATCAATTTTACGTATTTTCTTTTGAGAGTTTTGTATTCTTCATGTAATCTGTTGACTTCTTCTTGAGGCCAAGTACGCCGTTTACGCTGAAAATTTCTTCTGGCTTTGCGGTTCAGGGTATACAACACTAAGCAGGCACACGAACTTCCGTGCGCCATATTTGAAAATAAACGTATAACCATAACCATATCTGAAATGATATTCTCGCCGTCGTCTCCTTATATACAAACTTCCATATCGAAACCACGCTACTAGCTCTTAAAGAACTATTAACTAAAGACGACACTTTGACAAAGGTACTAATTTAAATGTTAATGACATTTTATAGCTCACGTCACTATTACTTAACGGCAAGCAATTTAGATTTAAAAATAATATCTATGAACAAATTTATGGCCTTCCTATGGGCCTCGGTATCTCAGCCCCTTTATCCGAAATCTACCTCGTTTCTATTGAAGAAAAAGTACTTCAACCTTTCCTCTAGGTATCAAATTGTATATGAGAAACGCGAACGACGTCCTTTTAATAGGTAATGAAACAACAACAACTATTGACACTTGATTTAATACAACGCATGACAGACTCAAATTTAGCCTCGAAGTAGAAACCGACGCCCAAGCCATGGCATTAAAGAATAGACATTTCTTCAAATTACGAGCACTTAGGGGTTATTCTTCACACAATCGATATGTGAATCATAGTGGATATCAAAACACCTGTAACGCCTATAAGAATTCTTACACCTTTCACAATAGAAAACTACCTCATATTAATGACACCACGGTGAACAAGCAAACTGATAATGTCCATTTACACAATGGTTCATTATATAGTATCGGTGTAAATACACCATAGTTAACCCATAGATTTGAGCTACGATTGTAGCGTAGAAGGCATCGTTTTAATTGTATCTCATAATGTGGTTGCCTTCACAACAAGATAGCTACTATTGAATTACTTCAAATAAATAACGCTTCTCTAGTAGAGAAGGCTACTGTTATTTATTTTCAGCGTACCACCACCACCACCCAGACGATCGTTTGTGAATTTAATGTGAAAAAAACCCATTGGACCAGATCTATTAAACCAAACAAATGAATTATAAAATTCAAACCTAAATCATGAAAATTCTAAATTTAGACGATCGTTTCAAAGCTATTGTGAATTAAAATGTGAAAAAACCCATTGGACCAGATCTATTTAACCAAACAAATTTTGAGTTACAAAATTCAAACCTATATCATGGATCTGTTTTGATGAGAACCTAAGACATCTAGATTTTTATCAAGAAAACTGAATTTTGTAATAAACGAAAAAAAAAAAAAAAAACCCAGGTTCTTTTTTTTTCTCTTTCTCTCTCTCAAATAACTAAAACCAGTACTTTAGATGAACGTCATCTCCAACCAAACTGCACAGAAGAGGTGGCTCTCCCCACCTTTTCAGAAACTTATCAGACCCTAAACGCCATTTTTCCAACTGTAAAAACCTTTGCATGGAAGCAGACATTGTTTGTTTCAAGTCCCATAGAGATCCCCTGAAGGTCCCAAACCTTTTCCGTTTTCGAAGCTTCCACATATGATATTTTGCCTCTGTAATTAAAAACATAGTGAACATTTTTTTTCTTGCCCAAGGGATGATCGAATTGCGAGTAAATTACCTCCTCTAGTGTGAACTGTCTTATCCTCAAAAATCTACAAATTCTCTTCCAAACTTCCTGCGCGAATCGACAGTAATAAAATAAATGGTACACTGTTTCAATTTCGGTACAAAATTCGCATAATCTGTTGCCTGTCTGACTAAATCTATACATGATATCGTTCACTGGTATGTTTCCGTAACCAACCCTCCACGAAAAGTCAATACGCGAGGGGTAGTTTCCGACAATTTTTAGATTTTTAAAAAAACAACTGCGCATTATGGTTTCCTAAATTTGGATTTTCTGAGTTCAAACAATGTCCAGTAGATTCGTTTTAAACCACCCTTAAAGGGATCTGTATCTTTCTCCCTTAACTGCGTGCACTTATCCCGAATTTTTTTTGTAATATATAGGAATTCTCTCTGCTTGAGGCCCTAGATAATTGCCGCCTTTAATTAAGGCTGTATTAAATCCCATAAAATATTTTATCAGTACCGCTACTAAATGGTTAGATTGCACCGTATTAGCCACGTCCAGCAGTCTGTTACAGCTACACCTCAAATTAATTTTTCGAATACTTATTCCTCCATCTTCCCGCGGTAAAAATAAAAATTTCATGCCGTTTTCCTCCCCATAGAAACTGAAATGTTGGAACTATTAGACTTAGAAAAGCAAAAAGTAGAGGGAAAGTTATAGTAGGAGCAGAAGAGGAAAGGAAACGATGCAGAAGAATGAAAGGGACAGTAACTCCTTCAACTCACACCACTCAAAAACTCATAAATTCCTCGAATAGGCAACGCTTCTTCAGTAGAGAAGACTGTTGTTACCTATTCTCGGAAACTCCGCGAATATCTGGCTCACCTGGCGACCGTTTCAAGGATATTGGCCTATCATCAGTGAGCGGGCAGGTACCCATGTAATACAACAAGCCATCACAGTTGCGAAGTTATATCCACATTATGAGAGATGCCAAAAGGGTGTGGTGGTAATGTATTTGGAAAATTAAATGGAGAGGGCATAATGCTTATGGGTTTTGATAATTAACTATATACTCTTAATACTGTGGAACTGGAAGAGTGCAATTTCTGTACCACCTCCGCGATAGAGTGACCTATGAGTTCGGCTCCCACTATCATCCCTCTTTCAAAGTCGGTTAACTCACGACGTTTATCCATACTGACATCGAATTACCATTACGTGAATGCAGTGTACCTATATACCTGATAAGCGGTGGGTTCGTCGACTAGCGAGAGGGAGGGAAGCATCGCGTTGCCCAGGAACCAGGTGACCCATGAATTCTGTCTTTTCAGTGTACTGTTTTAGTTTCTATTCTACGTATTAGTTTGTTCTGTTTTTTGAGCAGAAAGAACTGATACAACCACATTCAGTAACAGAACAAAAAAAAAGATTAATTCAGTAGTTTGTCAACGTGGTTTCCAGTAGTCCTCCGATTTGAACTGAGTACAGCGAAGAGTTTGAAGTTTCCACCGAACCACTGTGGTTGTCGTTTATTTATTTATTTTTATTATTTTTTATTGTAGAGTAGAAATGACAGATAGAATCCGGAAAACATAATGAAACACCGAAACATAAGATTTGATCCACCTCCAGCTCTTCAAATCAAATCTGATTTGAAGAGCTGGAGGTGCATCAAATCTGAGCCACTTCCAGGTAACTCAATAAAATTGTATTGATATCGAAGGCGATCATGGTGATTGCAAAGACGCCAAAAGAACAATACCATGCTCACATAGTGACCTTTTATAAGGAGGGCTGTACATCGCAGTGCATGCAAGGCGCAGTCGAAATTTACACAGGCGGACAAAAAAACTGCATCAACTTAAAAAATGTAACATTTGCAGGGAAACGTATAATTATATATTTATTTTATTTTATTATTATGTTATCTTTATTATTATTTTATTTTATTTTATTATTATTTAATCTTTATTATTATTTTATTTTATTATTATTTTATTTTATTATTATTTTTTTATTATAAATGTTTTATTTTATTTACTTCTGCTTCATTTTTATTCATTTCGGTTCGATTTTCTTTTCCCCTCTGGAATGGGCCCCCAGAAAATCCTGGCCTACCTACCATCTGGCAACATCAGGTGGGTCAGAGTCTCTCTTGAGACAGTACGTGCTTTACATGGACTGGCCCACCTTCCCGTGGTGTGGACGAGTACCCAGAATCATCTGTCCAGGTGACTGATGCTTCTGGATAGCCAAGCGGCCAGAACAGAACAACACAAACACACAAACCGACGTCACACACATATCTGGCCCATTTGTAGTGATACTATTCTTCACAGAGATAAAAGGTGGAGTTGAACAAACGTTCTAGGAGCCACCCTTTACATATACACATGTCCACATGTCGCGAAGCAAAAGTATTGCGTCAAATAATGCTTCTATTGCATCAGACGGTAATTGTAAGGTATTGCATCAGCCGTTTCTATAAATACAGCATTGGAAGGGTATACACGCTCATTAGTATCCTGTTTTGCAGAGTTGTGTAAGCATGGCTCCTTATGTTCAGTTGACACCAAGAAAAACAAGTGTAGCTGTTGCTCTGTCCCAGGAAGAGCTTTCTACGCGTGCTATCGCTGATAAAATAGGCTGCCACCAGTCAACAGTATCCCGGGTGCTGAAATTAAAGCGTGAAACCGGTGATGTGAAGAGAAGACTTGGATCAGGCTGTAAGAGAGTGACTACGCCTTCCCAAGATCGATATTTGAAACTTCGCAATCGCTATGCTTCTGCTCCTGATCTAAAACTGGACTTTGAGATGGTGTTGAAACAAGTGCACGAACTGTCCAAAGACGGCTCGCGGAATGTGGTCTGCATGCCTATCGGCCCAAGAAGAAGCCCTTGTTGACCCAAGAAATGAGGAAGAAGCGATTTTCTTGGGCTAAAACGCATGTTTCGTGGACAAAAAAGCAATGGGACATCGTCATCTCTTCTGACGAATCGAAATTCAACCTGCATGGCTCGGATGGGAAGCGATATGTCAGAAGACAAAAATCGGAGGCATACCATCCTGACTGCATAACACCGACTGTAAAGTTCCCTGCCGGTCAGATGGTCTGGGGAGCATAACAAGCAAAGGGGTAGGACGAATTAAGTTTATTAATGTAACGGTGAATGCAGAAACCGACATTGCTATCTTGGAGGAGTGTCTGAAACCCGTTATTAGACATAATCACGCAGACATCCAAAATTGCATTTTTCAACAGGACTCAGCACCTTGCTACACAGGAAAATTGGTAAGTTTTATGCTATTTAGATGTAATGATGAGTTTGTCTTAGCTTAAAACATACGCCAATGCTTTCCCTCGTTTTTCTCCCTTAAAGTGCAGTCATACCTCAGATATGTTGGCATTACAGTGTTGGACTGGCCCGGCAACAGTCAGTTCACATTTGAATCCTACTGAAAATTGCTGGTACTTAATGTCGTCTGAAATTGCTACAAACTGAAATGTCCAACAAGTAGGAGCCAACAAGTAAGATTCAGCTGCAGGTACCACGAAATTGGGCAAACGTATATCCAGAAGTTATTAACTCCATGCCAGATGGCTGCAAGGCTGTAATTGCAGCTCGAGAAGAAACAGAAAAATAAATATTGAGGACTTATTTTGTTGATTTGCAGTACATAATACTATCACGTTAACTTGTCATTTCAGTTTGTACACGTAAATGAAATAAAATGTACGTTTTAGGTTGTCATGATTGCCATTTGCATGGTTTCTCATATTTCTATTAATGAGGCATTTTAGCCTTTGGGAAGATATTCATGGCAATTAGGTACATCAGGTGGAGTCTTTTCATTGGATTTCATTCACAGAGATATACACTGAGTAATCACTGAATTATGACCACCTACCTAATACTGCGTAGGTCCTTATTTTGCCCACAGCACAACAGCTGTCCGACGTGGCATTGATTCAACAAGATGTCTAAAATTGTTCAGATGAAGCCAACAAGTAAGGTTCAGCTGGTAAAGTTTGAAGTCAATAAAACCTACAAAGCCAAATTGCAGGCAAAATCTGGACTAAATCACCAGGATTGCTGTGTAAATTGAGAAGCTTTTATCGGAAATTTGTATAATATGAAAAATTAAATGCAATAATATAATGAAAAATAAATAAATCTGTTATGTTAGTCGCTGAAGAAAAAAGATAAAGAGGTCAACCTGTGTATTTAACTCTTCGATTATTAAGATCTGTTATTTCAAAGTGAATAGAATTAACTAAATGTATATATCTATTTAATAATTATTACAATAAATAATTATATTGTAAAGATCTGAAAATTTGTATAAAAGTGTATAATATACATTTCAAAATAACTGTACACCCTCCTAGCCCACTAGCTGTACATTGGTGAACCTTCAGTTAATAAACTGATAATAATAAAAAAATAAATAAATAATGTCGGAAGCGTATGGCAGGTATGGCCAACCAAGCTGTGTGTAGTGTGGCCAGCAATGCAGGTATGGAGGTGATTGGTGTGTCCAGACGCCTGATATGCCTTTCCATAGTGTCCCACATGTGATCTATTCGATTGATATCGGGGGAGTTCTGAGGCCAATCGATATGCTGGAAGTCAGAACTGTGTTCCTCAAACCATTCCTGCACAACAAGTGCCCGATGGCTCGGCGCATTGTCATCTTGGAAGACACCATCGCCATTCGGGAAAAAGTGTAACATAGCGGGGTGTACACAGTCAGCAAGCAGTTTATTCGGGAAAAAGTGTAACATAGCGGGGTGTACACAGTCAGCAAGCAGTTTACGATAGCGGAGACCACTGATACATTGTTTCACATGCACCACGGGTCCAAGGTCCTGCCAGAGAAACATGTCCCATACCATAAAACCGCCTCCACCGGCCTGCACTTTTGATACCATGCATGATGGATGAAGAGCCTCATGTTGTTGTCGCCAAATCCATACACGATGATCCAAGGTGTGGAGTAAATAACGTGACTCATCCGACCTGCACACCTTCTTCCAGTCTTCTAACGTCCAACTTGCATGCTCTTTGCACCAAGCGAGTCTTTTACGCCAATGAACCTTGCTTAAGAGAGGATGCTGTAGGGTTGTCTGCTGGTATAGCTCATACATGCGACGCATGGTCATGCCAGATATTGTTCCGAGTTGGCCCATGTTGTATTTGGTAGTGACTCTTCAACAGTGCTGCGCCTGTTCGCCTGTACGAATCGTCGGCAACGTCTGGTGAAGGAAACAGGAAATGCTGACCCTTGGGGTATAATCTATACGCTTTCAAGAAATAAATTTTTGTATGGTGAAATTTACAATACGGTAATTAGAGAGAACCAAGAAACTTCGGACTGGGAATCTACAGTCGAAGGGATAGTGAGTAGCCTATAGTGAGTAGGAAATAAATAAATAAGATCTTTATTGTACCGGTGAACTGTACAATAAAGATCTTATTTATTTATTTCCGGAAGACTTGCCGTATATGGACAGCCCTGACCAATCGGAAATTAGACGCATTAATCGGGAATATAAGGGGACAACTGAAATTGCCGCTCCTGGATACCCAAATGCAGGCTTGCATTTGTGGATGGACTCTAAGTGGAGATAATATTAATCTAAGTGTTAATGTTAATGTTTCTAAGTGTATGTATTTGCTATTTACATGTAAATAATTGTATAATGTTGCTTTTGTTTCAACAAGTATACATTGTTCCTAGTTAAAATTTTTTTTTTTTTTTTTTTCGCTGGCCTCCAAGTTTGGGCATCTTTGGGGGCGGGATTGCTGGCACCTACCAGTATAGCACTACTTCCGGTAGGTGTGGGATTTGTGCATTACAGCACACACAGAGAATGGTTGATCCAGGTGTTGGTTAATCCCTGGTGGCGAAATGGCCTGACATAAAAAGTCCCATAAATCCTTCCTTTTACCCATAACGCTCGGAATTTTATTCCCTACTGAACCACCGACACGTTATCTATGCTACGTAGTTCGACTAACTCCGCACTCTCGTACTTCACGTGGTGTCATCGGGTCACATTCGGTTTAATAGGGGTGGTCATAATTCAGTGAGCACTTAGTGTATATTCCATCTAACAAATGCATTTCGAATATTTCTGCAACCCACAATGCAGCGCAAAACACATTATTTTTGCAAAATTTACAAGTAATGCACTTTTTTTGTCCCCCACTGTAGTTCCTGGTGTCACCCATGCATTAGAAACTCACATACAGTGGTATCGTTTATATTAGTTTAAAATAATTGAACGTACCTTTCTGTAGAAAATCCTCTTTTACAATCCTGATTATTAAGGAATAAACTAATTAATTTGAAAATATACATTGAGTCTGCGTTTGGTAGGATTTCAAAATTTAATACTAATTTCCACATATTGCCTTTTATTAGAATATACACTACCGTATCTTTAATATCCGTATATACACCTCCGTCGATAATTGGTCACATTCTAAAATCCCAAGCACCACCTGTCAGACATAATTATGCTCGTAGACCCTTCAGGAGACAGCAGTACGATGGCGAAAGATGCCGCGATCGACCGCCGAATGATTACAGGGTTCCACGTATGCACTCAGTTTGCATGTGATATTTCAACTGCACTAAAAGTCCCTAGGTCGACGACTGGTTTGATCTGCACATTGAAGCGGACTGGTGCTGAAACCCTCACAAGACAAAAACCTCTGAGAGTGACGGAACGTGACAGGAGAATCACGAGGAATCGCTCACTCGGAGCGCATCAACTTTTTGGCAGGGCAAACACAGGCCCTCACTCAGTTGATTGGAACACATTGTAACACCAATGTAGAGTACAGGATGCTGCATAATATGAGTTACCATGATCATGCAGTCCACAAGTTACTCGTCGTTCCAACTAATGCCATACGTCGTCCAGCTTGGTATAACGCCTGCAATTTTTGAACCGTAGATGAGTGGAAAGCTGTTTTGGAGCGAAGAATCAGTTCAGGGTCTATGGTGGATTCCAGAAAAAGCTACCTGTTCCACTGTATCGTCCCAACAGCGAAGTTTGGTGGAGGCAGCATGATGGTGTAGGTCTGGTTTTCATGATTTTGCCTTGAATCATTGATTATATTGGCCAAAATCACGAATGCTGAGGTCATGGACAATAATGGTCTACTTTTATTGTAGCAGCACATTTGGGTATTCTGGACTCGTCAATTTAGGGGAAAGCTGGACCTGCCAGTCCAAAGCGCACTGACTTCAATCTTATGAACCTCTGGGATGAATTGAATCGTCGGGTGCGTGTGAGCAGACACTGCCCAAAAATTACAGCTGAATTTCTCGCCGCTTTGAAGGCCAAAAATATCGCCGTACATTTACAACAAACTGGTGGAGAGTGTTCGACGGAAATTAGAAGCTGTCAAAAAGGCGCACGTTATTAGTCTTCCTCTAAATAAAAGATATTTATGGATGATCCGGTTATTAATTGGTAGGGCAGTGAATATGTCAAATGGACAGATCGTTGACATAGTGTCGTTCTGTAATAAAAATCAAAGCCAAGTTGCTTTCTAACACCCAAAGAAAGGTAACGTTTTACATCGGTATTTATGTCCATTTTATTGAGCATTTGAAGGTAAATTCGTACATTTATCAGAAATAGTGTAAATTCAAATTGTCCCATATAATTGATGATTGTGCATCTTTCTGGAAACATTCTTGTGGAAATATTTTTGAAAATTACAATTTGCTCTGTTCTGTGTATCTGGGAGAAGTAGACCTTTGGTTTCTTGCTGTGTCTAAATGCAAGTTAGAACAGAGGAAGAAACCAAAGATTATAATTGTAATCTACTTGTTATTATAACCGCAGCTTTTCCGTTGATTTTTCTGATAACAATGACGTCACCCTACTGAGGGGGAGTAAGAATATTGCTAATGAGCTCGGTATTATCCTGCACTAATGTGCTTGCCGCCGAGTCCTCGGGTTGCTTGTGCCATATGAGAACACGAAAAAATGGGACTTTCCAGTTTCTTTCAAGCTCTAAACTGAATCTGCAGTCGCTCTTCTCATATTCTTTCTTCAGAACGGCGGAGGGATTTGGACCCATCTCGATTCCTCTAAGTTCTGCGGTAATGTAAATTTTGTCTCCATTTCTGCAACTAACTGGGTCAGACTTATATCTATCATTATCCCCTCGTAATCTCGCGATAGAATAACCATAATTTAGTTTCATGTAAATTTTATCGACAGGGATTTCCTTTCCGTCCATAAATATATCGAGCTCGATACAAGTTATCATTAATGAACCCGCCAAGATTTGTAATACAAAAGAAACGGTATTATTACTTGAGCAGTTTTTGTTGCTTGGATCCTTAAGATGTTCCAGCGTTGCACATTCCTCAGATGAAAGAAAATAACATATAATCAATCCGTGAGAAGGAAAACTCCTTGGATATTCCTCTTTACTTTCGGTTGATGAAGGATCGTGAAATTGAATCTGAGGTTTTACTTTTCTGTACAGCAGAGGACGCATTTCTTCGTACGTGAACAAATTCGTTTCTAAAATATCAACGAGTTCTTTTCCCAGCATGAAACGAAACTTAATATGGATGAAAACGTCTTCCAGAAGATCGCGTAAGTTTTCTTTCGTTGGATCAACAACTTTATTTAGCAAGTGTTTCTTACCCCACTCGTGAACAGCGTCAAACAGGCAGTATTCGGACGGGACAGTCAAAGAATCCATACTCATTATAAACTGCACGGTGCTTTTCTGACAATTTAAGAAATCATCTGACTTTATAATGGCCTCTGTGTGTCTTCCAAAAAGCACCACACATCTGCTGATTACGAATTTCATATCCATCAGTTTGGCGAATTCATACACTTTACACACGCATCCGTTGTCCCCCGTTATGTGCTCCAATAGATATTCTTCGCTCATCCCTTTAAGGAACAGAACTTGATATTTCTCTGCAACGCAAAATAAATCCATGGCCGACTCAATTGACTGAATGGAAATTTCGTCAGTATACAGGTACCTGCAGAAAAAACAAAAACATATATTTGTTGCTTCAGTGGGATATTAAATTCTATGAAATCATCTGAGTTTAAAATTACAAAAAAAAGTAGGAAAATTGGGATTTTACAACTTATATCAAAGACAAACTGACATGGTTTTAATTAAATATTGCATCTCCAGTAATGGTGGCTAACGATAATGTTTTCTTTAAGCATATATCTTGAGGTGTATACATTTGTTTCTTATTTGCTTGATCATTTATTATCTCTGAATTTTCTGTCACTGAAAATTGATGCTCCACTTTTTAAAATCTAAATAATAAATTCACCATTTTACGCCTAATGGTGTTAAACTAATTCCATTAACTTCGATGTTTCCAAAATTCATGGTGTTTCGGGGTGTTCTTTTAATGCTAATTCCAAAAGTCGTCTACTCCTTCGAAAAGGCCAGTATGTGATTATGGTGTTGATGTTGTTTTGGCGTCTTTGCAAACAACATGATCGCCTTCGAGGTCAATACAATTTTACTGAGTTAGCATGGGTCACTCTATCGCTGATGTGGAACAGAAATTGCACTATCCCCGTTCGTAAGTATCAAGAATGTATCGGCAATACGCTATTTCAGGAATAACATCTCATCGTGCACAGGGCGGAGAAAACTGGTGGACGAACTTGGCAGATGACATCTGCTTCGCATTGTTTCAGCCAACCGGAGAGTGACGATAGCACGATTCGCCGCCAACTTCCATGAGGGAGGGGCCAGAAACGTCCCTACCAAGATCATCAGGCGATCTTTAGCCACCATAGGTTATGGGAGCCGCCAACCCACCAGAGTCCCATTGGTAGCGACTTTAAACAGGACTGTACGCCTCAATTGGGCGAAAGAACATCGGTACTGGACCTTGAATGATTGAAGACGCATCCGATAAGTCCCGTGTTCAATTATTTTGAGCGGGAGGGACGGAACATGGTTCGAAGTGCGTTTCGCAGATTTTACCACCATGGAATGGCCTCCCAGTTCATTGGACATGAACCCTGTGGAGTATCCCTGGGATGCTATGAAAAAGTCCGTTCGAACTTTGGATCCTCCACCCAGGAATGTGACGGACATTATTGTGGTCAGTGGTGTAAGCATGGATGGAAATACCTGTAGAACGCTTTCTTGAACTAGTAGGCTGAATGCCTCGCCGTGTATCTGTCCTTATTCGGGCTAAAGCTGGGTATTCCCGTTAGTAGGTAGGTATCCCATGATTTCTGCCCACTTCGTGTAAAAGAAAGCAAGAAATTATATGAGAATTTAGCCAGTTACAATAAGGAAATTAACCTTTATATGCTCTAGTTGTACCGAACAAAATGTGTCCCTGGGTAAGATGGCATTTTGAATATTGAGAAGTTATAGGCTGAATCTTATGGGTTCATCGAATTTCTGAAGCTGGACTTCAAGGTAAAATCATCCATCGTCAGACAAAGCCGTCTAGCATTCAGAAATTACTTTAGAATGAAAAAAAAAAAACATTAATGAGGGTAGCAAATGATTAAGATATTATTTGTTATGGCTCCCAATTTTAGTTTAAAAGCGATACCCAGCTTCCACGTCTTGCTTCCTACCGCATTTGTTCAGCTCTCTGTACAATGTGTGTGTAGCTTTTCATAAATTTTGAAATTTCTGCTCAAAGCTCCATCGATTCAGAGGAATGATGGTTCAAAGCTCCAACTACACTGAGCTACAACAACACTATTGGGTAAAACTAACAGAATACGTAGAAAACGTGGTTTGACTCGTGCAGCTTGAGATGAAGCAGAACAAAGATTGATATAGTGGTGTACCACAGGATAACAATGAAATGAAGAGACAGCGAGAAACTTCGGACAAATATATGGGACATTTACAAGGGTTGCATAAGAATTGCCCAAAAGTCACCTTACATAAGTCGATACAAGGTGCTCCAAAATACGGTCTGAGCTGGTAGCACAGTGGTATCGTCACTGTTCTCCCCATACCGGGTGGAAAAGGCCCAGGTTCGAATTCCGTCGATGACGCGAGGAACTTTATGGGCTTTTTCACTCCGTGGCTGAGTTAGTCGGTCTCAGGTGTAGATAGCAAGGTTTATCCCCAGAAACTGCGCGTTTTTCGTCCAGCAAATCGACCAGGGAACATACGCAATTTACAGACATAAACGGGTATATGTAATCGTTTATTGGAGACCCTTATATAATAATTAAATTTTTTTTTTTACATTAATCCAATAAGACGCAACTTTAACAAAAATTAACTCACGTGATCATAATTTGGAATGCTTCAGGTGTGATGTCAGGAACGAGAATCTCTCCAACTTCCTTCAAAGGCCCAAACAACATGGCTTTAAAGACGGGACTTCCGAGGCAAAGCAGTAATTTATGACCATTCACTCGTGTTTTTGTTTCCTCCGTTCCAACTACGAAGGTCACATCAAAAAATTCCGAGTTTTTCAGCAACGAAGAAACTCTTTCTTTTACTGCACCCATGGTTACCTACGAAACCAATGTAAACATTTCCTGTTTAGGATACATTCAATAACTTTTCATTTTATTTCGATAAGATTTTTAAAAATATATAAAAATTCAAGATTTAGTTTTGACGTTCTGGTCAAGTTATCAAATGGAGATAACGTGGGAATACCGAAGAAGTGGCGTCATCAGATTTAGGGATGCAGAATTTCAATATGAGGAGAACGGTTTATAAAGAAAGGGCACATAGGATTTTATATACTTAACTTTAAGTATATGAAATCCTAAAACCCTTCTTCACCTCTCCCCAGGAGAGAGGAGGTTAAGATGCATATTAAATCTAAGGCAGTCCATCAAGTTGATGTGGGTGGCTTATGCAACGTTGAGTCAGTTTGGTGTGCCATGAGCACTGGGAAAGCAGAAATGAGGGTAGGAGTTTGTTACAGGAATAATGACTCTGATGAATACAACGAACATACAGAGAAATATAGTGGGCCAGTAAATCAGAAGATCTTATAACAAGTAAATCAGAATCATAATGACTGGAAATAGTGGGTTTGGTCACTCAAACATTAGCAAGACATTTGTGGATTCATTATTTGCTGACTGCTTTCTACAACAGCATGTTCGAGACGCAAAGAGAGAGAGAGAGAGAGAGAGAGAGAGAGAGAGAGAGAGAGAGAGAGAGAGAGAGAGAGAGAGAGAGAGAGAGAGAGAGAGAGAGAGAGAGAGAGCATAATCTCAAGATAAAAGGACCACTATATGGGAGTGGTCCTTTTATGATCAGAGCATATTTAGTGATCAGAGCATATTCATGTGGAATTTACTTACTACTTCTAACTACCATCAAGGGTAAAGGAAAGGCTTTTGCTTTCGTATAGGAAGTCAGTCTCAGAAAGTTTTAAAATTCCATACAGTGGGACCAACTAATGATATTAACAAAATCCAATTCTAAATGGGAAGCATTCGTGGAAATAATCACAGAAGATACTAGGCTTTTCATACAACTAGAAAATGACGTACATAATTTATCTGACTTTAAATCTGCGTACGATAGGATGTCCATCACATTTTTACTTAACATCCCGAAGAACTACCTCAGGATATAGGATAATCACCTCACTGTACTCAAAAAAATAAATAAATAAAAATAAAAATAAAAATGCAGGAACGACAGCTCCTTGTTGAGCACAATGGTCTCTCACGATCCTTTACTATCTTCAGAGGGGTTTTACAAGGTAGCGTGTTATCAGCAGCGCTTTTTGAAGCGACTATGGAACCACTGCTAGCAAATTTCCAAAGCATGAATCTTACGCCGACGATATGAAGCTCTTCATTTCGGATCAGCCGGACCAAGCGCTCTCTGTCCAAAGAGCTGCAAAAAAAAAAAAAGAAATCTCTCGGATAAGCACCTTTCTTCAATACATTGTCTTGAGCTAAAATCTGCCCAGATGATGTTAGAAGGAGGAGGAGGAGAAGAAGAATAAATCCAATGCACATGTATATAAATGGACATCAAATGAAACTTGGCAACTCTCACAAGAACCTAAGTTTAGTCAGGGATTCGAACCTATCTTTTCTGGAACACTTCAAGGAACAAGAAAAAATTCTTCGCAGCTGGTGAGCTCCACAGGAACTGCTCGGTTACGGCAATAGCAAGCTGATAACTAGGGTTTTCCGACCTTGTGTGGTACCGGTGGCACTCTACTCGGAAATCTGGCCCTCTGCCCCTCCAACCCACCTGCGGCAGTTCTTGGGACTTCAGTATACTGGCTTCTTCGATCTCTCAATAGGACTTCAACCCCCCCCCCCCCTCCTACTATCTCTACGGGTATACTGCATTCGCTGCAGGGAATGACCACTTTGAAGAAAATCATAACCACTCGCAACATAGTTATCCTCTCCAAGCTCATTTCGGGTACTCTGGATGCTCCACGCATCGATAGTCTCATTATCCTGCCCACGAATAACGTAAAAATGTCTAACCGGAAAACATCTATGATGAAACTGGCCGTCAACCAAATCAGCTCGCTCAGTCATATGTTCCCAACAATCACGATTGGACTCCTGAACGACCTAAATATCAATTCTGAAGCAATTTGCGTGGACAAGGCCTATAGAGAGTCTTTACTGATACCTACACAGTCCTTCAATTTTAGATCTTTCATTTCACCATCGCTTTACGTGGTTTCTGTGTCCGAGGATGATAACTGTAGGAGTCAGTAGATGGAACATACCCCTTCAATACGCGACGGAAAGTGTCCAGTCTACCAAAAAGCAAAGAGTGCATTCCAAATGAGAATCAAGATAAAGTTCCTCCAAATTAATGCACAGAGAGCCAAAGCCGTCGCTGGACAGATAAGAAAAAAGATTGAGGAAGAAAACTATGACATACTTCTTATTCAAGACACACTTATGCTAATGAGGTGAGGGGTTATCCCCTAACCTATAAGATAGTTCAAACAGGTGGAGAAACCACCTGGGCCGCAGTAGCCGTGCGCAACCCCCACCTCACAGTAACAAAAATTACCCATCTCTGCTCGGCCTGGGCAGACTGTGCCCACATAATTAGCTCTTTGGGTGAGTTCTACGTGGTCTCTCTGTATTGTCGCCCAGGAGAGGATATCACCCCTACCATCCAGTACCTGCACAATCTCAGTATGGTGCTCCGTGGACAAAGATTTTAATAGGATCTGATGTAAACTGTCGCTCCCTCATCTGGCACAGCGAAAGACCCGAGCACAGAGGAGCCCGAAATGGACGCAGACTCGAGGAGTTCCAGACCAATAGCAACCTCACAGTCCTTAATAGACGTAATAATCTTCCCACCTTTTCCAGTACGCTCTGGGAGACGACGATAGACGTTATCCTCGCCACCAGATCCTTCGTGGGATACATTACAAACTGGAAAGTTTGTGAAGGATGGATAACTTCTCACCAAAGCGCCATTACATTCAACATGGAGAGAAAATTACAGCGTACAACCTCTTCCAGGCAGATACTTCACCGTTACTCAGTGCAAAAGGCGGATTGGCCGCTGTTCAAGGACGCACTACGCGATTATGCCAGAGCCCTCCAAACTGTCACTCTGATGAATTCCGACTTGGACTCCCACCAACGTAAAATCACTGATACTATAGTTAATGCAGCCAATGTCGCCATTAAGCGGAAAAATCCTGTACCGGGTGCTGTGCGATGGTGATGCCGAGAACTGCAGACCTTTAGAAAAGAGGTCAACCAAAAGAGGCGTATCTTCCAGAGAGCCAGGAGGTCCTGGCCTGCGGCAGAAGTAGAATACCTCAGGAATCAATACAGGGAGGGAAGGAATTCCTATACAGCAATGATCAGGCAGAGGGACAAACTGTCCTGGGAGCACCTTGTCTCCACTGTGGGCAATTCTCACCCATGGGGGATTGTTTATAGGATAACAACTAGAAACCTCCCTAGGGGAGAGGTCATTCCCGCCATGAAGACACTGAAGCTCAGATGACAACGACGTGGTAAAACTCCATCCGTAATATCTTGGATATCATCTTTAAGCAACTATGCCCGATCGCACCACCGAAGAACTTCAACTGGAGAGGGAAAATGCCCTGTATCACACCACAGTAGTAGAACCACCCTTCACTATACAGGAGCTCACTGCTGCAGTCTACAAAATCAGAAATAAGAAATCTCCCGGAAAAGACCTAATTGAGCCAGAAATTGGCAAAAATGTCTTTGAGTATGAACCTGATCTCATTATAAACCTCTATAACCACTGCTTGAAACGTGGGGCATTCCCAACAGATTGGAAAACTGCATTAGTCCACCTAATACTCAAGGATCCGTCCAAACCACCAGAACAGCCAGAATCCTATAGGCCCATTGCTCTGTTGTCCATCCTGAGCAAAGTGTTTCAGCAGCTCCTTCGCCAGAGATTAGAAAGCCACTACGAAACCACAGGGCTGGCTGCTCCATATCAATTTGGTTTCAAGCCAGGAAAACATGTGGACATGTGTTTATGTAAGGGGCGGCTCCTAGAACGTCAGTTCAACTCCGCCTCGTATCTCTGTGAAGAACAGTAGCACTACAAATGGGCCAGATATGTGTGTGACGTCGGTTTGTGTGTATTATGTGTGTGTTCTGTTGTTCTGTTCTGGCCACTTGGCTACACAGAAGCATCAGTCACCTGGACAGATGATTCTGGGTACTCGTCCACACCACGGGAAGGTGGGCCAGTTCCAGTAGATGGGACACCTATGGTCTCAGAGTATGAGACAAAAAAAAAAATCCTTCTCTGGGGCCCACTCCAGAGGGGGAAAAAAAGAAAAAAGAAAAAGAAACCCGAAAGGAAGAGAAAGAAAAGAATAAAAATAATTAACTAAGATAAAAAAAATAATTAAAAAAAAAATAAAAAAAATAATAATTATTATTTTATAAAATAAATAAATAAATAAATAAAAATAAATAAATATATATACTAAGTATATATATATATATATATCAAGCCAGGAAAATACTAATACTAATACTAATTAGTATTAATACTAATACTAATACTAATACTAAAAAATCAATTGTTGATGCACTGGGAAATATTATAGCCACAGCCAAAAATTGCAACAATAAATACTTCTTGGTTATTGTTATTATTTGGTTTTTAGGAGCATTAGCAACTAAGGCAATATTGCTCCGTGAATATGCGGTGGTCATTCCCTGACCTATCCGCATCCGGTGGTGACGGGCTTGAACCCCGGTCTAATCAAGAAGCGTGTGCTACACACTGCTGCTCCTTCCCACCGGGCTGCGGAGGCGCCTAATACTTCTTGGCAATATCCGTGGACTTCGCCGGGGCATTCGGCGCCTTATGGTGGCCGAGTTTCGTGGGTCGACTCAGACGAGCCAACATCCCAGAGAACCTATATAACTGCATCAGTAGCTATCTCTCAGATAGAAACATCGTGGTGAAGACCCCTGCAGTCACGTTTCAAGACGTATATACCGAGGCTGCCCGCACGGTTCCGTTCTAGGGCCTCTGCCCTGGATGACTTCTTGAACATCGACCTTGGAAAATTTCAATCACAAACGTACGCGGATGACCTAATCTTGATGCTGGGTGCAGACTCCAGGGCCCAATTAGAGACCTATGCAAATCGTGCGCTGACAGTGCTACAAGAATGGACTACTCATAACCAAATGAACATCTCACCTGCTAAGACCTGCTTTGTGTTACTGAGGGGTACGCTTGCACCAACCAGACCGCCACAGATAAAGATCCATGGCACTACGATAAAACTGCAAGCCCAAGTGAAATATCTTGGAGTAGTCATTGACAAAAATCTATCTTTCCTACGGCATCTTGTTAACCTACGTAAGAAGATCACAAACTACACTGCCGTAGTGGCCACGGTAACCCGGCGGGAGACTGGGGCCTCAAAAAGCGCACACTGGCGCTCATCTATAAGGCAGTTTTCATCCCTGCCATCACGTACGCCTCCGGGGTGTGGTTCGCAAAGACGCAAACCGTCGTCAATCGCCGAAAGTTAGAAACCATCCAGCGCTCTATCCTCCTAACAATAACAAGAGCTTGTCGCACAGACTCATCCCATGCCCTGCTAGTCCTAGCAGGTGGACTACCTTTAGACCTAGAAATTGTCCGCACAGGTCTATTCTATCAACTCTCCAAAGGAAAATCAGAAACAATATTAGACTTCACCTCTGATCCACTCAACAATAGGACTGCAGAAGAAGGCCTACAAACCACCTTCCTTCTCACAGGGCACGGTTTCGTTCGTGCAAAACTGACTTATTTCCATATGACAGACAACCTTCTGTGTAACTGTGGAAACCTGGGACCACATTATGTACCACTGCCCGCTTTACGAAGACTTTCGACTCATTCTCATTACCTTCCGCAGGATCAAGAAAACCATCTTCTGGAACCCAAGCAACACTACCGCGCCCTTTCCAAATTTGCCCAAGATCTTTTTGCCAGGCAACGAACTTTACCTCAATCGTAAATCTCCTCAGGAATGCTACCGTACAACTTCTTCCTTGATTCGTCCCAGGAGTGACACAACCACCAGCAGAACTCAGATGCTGCCACTAGGCCTTCCTAGCCACGCTCCTTTGAGTGGTCCTCTTCCTCCACTCCCTGGGCGGGTGGGGGGAGCCTCTTTTCCCTATGGTGGAGCACGGACCTGCTCCACTGATTTGGGGGTCATCTTCTCTATGGATCCCTTATCTCTGTCTTTTCCCCACAGCTTTCAATTTCCCCACCCCTCTCTCTAACTTATAATTACTAGTGTCCGAATCATCTCTAAATTGCTTGAGCCCTACACCCAAAAACTTAATAATATCAATTCGTATAAACAGTACTCCTTTTGGCTGACCCTATCTATAACGGTTTTTTATTTCATTTACTTTTTATTTTATTTTTATTTATTTTTTTTCCATTTTTTTTTCATTTTTTTATTTTTATTATTATTATTATTATTATTTTATTTTATTTTATTATTTTTTTTAAGGTCCTATCCACTGAAATCTCAGGAAATTAGGTGGCAGGACCTGCCAAAGTAAAAAACTATAATAGTGGTGTACCTGGTCTGCCTCCACGAGGCGGAGTGTGGACAACGTTGAGTCTCATTAGGGGCCCAGCGGCTAAATGGCCAGAGGAACAACGGTACACGACACTACACATGTACAAAATCCATACACTTTTAAACCTCTGGCATTGACAGTGTTCTGTTTCACACCCACAATGTATAGTACGCGGAGATGGGGGGGGAAATCCCTGGTGCTGTTTGACACTAAACACACTCTACACTTTACACTCTACTCTGTCCGAGGGTGATGTGGGCTCCCTCTCCTGTTGCGGACAGCCTGCAGCATCTAGCGGGCATCCTCGCCCTTTTCTTGGACAGACGCTGAATGTATTTAGAGCATTTATGTTGAACATAATCTGTCTTATAACCTTCTGTATTTAATTATTGACTTGATCTCTGTATCTTTTATTTAACCCAATATAGATATTGTATTGATCTCTTATAGTTGCCTTTACCTCCTAGCATCTGATTGCTGCCTTGGGGTGGATCTAACTTTTCTTTACCCGATTAAATAAATAAATGATTAGGCTTAAATGAAATGTCAGATGATATAATGAGACACGAGGCAGAGACAAAATTACACGAGATGCATATAAATTACCAGGTGATATAAACTATCCCGCAATCAAGTCACAAAAGAGGTTAGGCAGGCCAAGAGAGATTATGAGAAATCTTTGGCAAAGAATGTAAAGAAAACCAGCAAAGACTTCTTTAATATATAACAGTAGAAGGAAGGGAATGAATCATGTTGGTCCACTTGATATCGAAAGTTTAACTATGATGAACCTGCTAAGGTTGCCAACAAACTAGAGAGGTATTTTGCGTCTACATTCACAAGTGAGGAATTCTTTAGGAAAGTAGATGCCAGATGTTTATCAAACCCTAACATGAAGCTAAATGATTTTGAGATGACTTTGAGTGGACCAGAATTAACCGTCATCGCTAAACCAGAGTATTACTGAGCATTTCGACGACAGAAAAACTCAAAACAAGTAAGGTTGTGGCGACATATCATTATCAAATTGAAACATTATCGAACGTTTTGCTCATTTTATACTTCATCGTGATACTCTGCTTTCATAATTTCTGTGTGTTTGGTGGTTTCGAGAGACTTCTTTCATCATTCTTCGCACTTTGATTAATGACCAACAGTTGTATTTCTTCAATGGATTCTGCGAATGTTTCGAAAATCCGAAATCCTTGAGTCAGATCTTATTCATTGATGAAGTGGGGCTTCACTGGAGATGGCATTATGAACTTTTATGAATTTATGAATTTTTGTAACTAATGTTTTGGAGCAAGAAGATCTTTATGACATTACTGAATCGGCACATCGGAAAAAAGTCTCCATTAATGTGTGGACAGGTATCCAAGGAGACCGATTGATGGCAGACTGAACGGTCTCGTGTACTTCCATATTTTGCAACACCAGTTACTTATCAGTACTTTTGGCGGATGTACCTGTTCCGGACATTCAGCACTCGTGGTTCATGCATAATGAGGCACGGCTTCATTTTCTTCAACGAAAAAATTCAGTGCAACGAATTATTTTCAAATTCCACTAATGCCTAAAATGTACTGGTTTATAACGAAAGAAAAAACTTTATGGAAAATTATGTAATTTGAATACTTACGAAGCGTCGAGCCAAAGGGAAGAAGCTGCAAAATAAGTACTCATAAATTTTTAAATTCACAAAAGGAAACTGAAAATTCTCCAATAATGATTATTTGGCCCGTCTAAATTGGGAACTGCGTAGTGGTTTCCCAATTGAACGAAGCCTTCGAGGTGGTAATTGGAATCTAAGGGGCTAAATCGTGTCCGAGAACCTGCTCGAGGAAAACTCAATTGTTATCGGGAGTCATCAATTTACCACTCGAAATTATTGTCCTAATTTCGCAAATTAGAGAAAGTTCACAGGAGCTAGAAACATTCTCTCTCACAACGTTATTCACACCCACAGCAACTGTCCAGATTGCTCAGGAAACTGCAAACCACAGTGTGCAAATAAGCGGAGGCCAAGAGGCGCCACTTCTTCTGAGCAATCTGTTCGGTTGCTGATAATATATATGGAAATCTAAATTAGAGGTGGACAGGAAGAAAATAAAAATAAAAATAAAAATAAAAATAAAAATGAAAATAAAAATAAAAAGAATAGTTCCTTTTCTTCGTAATAAAGCGTATGGATTCTATTTAAAACCGAGAAAGAAAATGCGAGTTTCTTACCTTTAACGTGTGCGTACAGGACGTTCGATGGAGACATTAGGATAGGTCGTGAAGGTATCGACCACTGCTTGATATTTACGTCACTACCACCGGTTGCTATTACTACGTGATGAAGGAGAAGTGATGTTTCGGTTTTGGTTTCGTTTAGAGGAAACGCCCGAACAATTGCGAAATTTAATCCGAAATCGAAATTAAATGTCGAGTTAATAATTACACCGACAAAATGACTTTAACCCAACTAATACACCTTCTGTTTTCAGTCAATTTTTATATTTTGGTTTCGAAAAAGACTACAATTTTGACATTAACCCATTTCTACACAGTATAGATTTTTTTATTTGCTAGTATCTGTAAAGTGGTTGTGTTCCCTTTATATAACTTTTATTAATATTACCACATCGATCCCTATAGTAAAGTTCACGTGTTTATATATGGATAAAACATAGTCCATTACATGGGCCCCCCCCTTCTCTTTGATTTACATTTTATTCTACGCCAATTTCTGTTCTATTTTATTTGAATGTCTGTGACCACAACCACACTTGCTTTCTTCATTATGTTTTAATATATTCTATCATTTATTTTATGTTAATTAATTACTCGATTTTAATTTAGTTATTTATGTTAAATCTGTTTGTTTACTATTTCATTCAAGGCTTATTTGAATTTGGTTTAAACCAGTCGATCAACTGCATTGTTTAAATTTGCATTTTAATTTGTTACTTGTTGGATCATACAAGGATTCCATTAGCTCTTGATGGATAGTCAATGACTGAAATATGATCCTTTTTTGGAGCTCACGAGCACTGGTCTTCACTTGAAGAGGTGATGAATTCCTAAATCTTTCCTTTTAGTATTCATTATTTATTTACAAAGAACAGTGTCATTCTTTACTAGGGTGGGCAAATACATCCCTCGGCCAGGAGGTCATTCACTGACATTTTTGGAAGTGTTAATTTACTTTGTTTGTCTTCCTCATTTTTTTAAAATTTATTTTTAAGATTGGCATGGTATATTAGGAGCAAAATCGCACCATACCACGTTCAGTCTTAAAAAAAAAACCCATAGAAATTTGCTGAATTTGTAATGTGGTTTAGCATTCCCTTTTCTACAAGGACTGTTCAATAGATAATGACCGTTTTTTTTTCATAACATACTTTTAATAATAATCAATTTTTGATGGCCTTTTCGAAGTAGACGCCAAATGATGAAAGCCATTTTTTGACATGCATTTGGGAATTGCCTCAGATGTCTTTACAACTTTTCCTGATGAATGGAAACGTTTTCCTTGCAGCTCCTTGAACTTATGAAATAAAAATCACAGGGGCAAGGTAAGTGCTGTAGATCAGATGATGAACACATTTGATATTGATGCTGGCTAAGTACTTGATGACAGTACGAACAATGTGAGATCTTGCACTATCATGAGGAAGCGTCCACCCACCTGCATGCAGTTGTGATTGTTTGTGATGAATGTTATCCCAAAGTGTGTAGTGCAGTACTGTAGTACACTGAGTGGAGATAAAAATCATGGGACACCTTTCGCCCGGATAGGGCAGTCACACGGCGAGGCATTGAGTCCACTTGTTCACGAAAGCATTCCACGTATTTTCATCCATGCTTGCTGCACCACTGTCCATAATTCCGTCGTATTCCTGGGTGGAGGATCCAAAGCTCAAACGAATCTTTCCACAGTATCCCAAACACGCTCCACAGGATTCATGTCCGATGAACGGAGGTGGCCATTCCATTGTGGTAAAATCTGCCGAATGGTCTTCGAACCATGTTCTAGTCGGTAAGGGTATCCAATCCACGTGTTGGACAAGATTTTGTAACTCCGGCGAACGCTAAGTTTTTAATTATATTTAGCCGTTTTATTGACTTAATTGTTATATTAAATTATTTTCTATAAGTACCTTATAGACCTAGTCAAGCTCCTCGGTTTATTTTGAATTTAGATAGCGATTTTGTAAGTCAATTAAATACTTAGTGTCCACAGATTTGCCGTTCGTAACTTGCGGCCATTTTTATACGATACAGCGTATATCCCGAACTAGATAGCGTAAGATATAACGTAAAACTAGATAGCGAAACACGTAGCACTGTATTAGAAATGTGAGATTAGCTTAGTTTAGAATAGTATTATCAATCAATTAATCGTATATATTTATTAATGTTATTAAATTTCATTGTCAATTAAATTGTACTTTTAAATTATATACATGAATGACCTAATTAAGCGACCTAGATTTAACAAACGTAACATTATAAATTAATATACAGGGTGTTTCAAAAGTGACGGTCAATAATTTAATGGTGAAATGTACAAACTACAATATGCAAAAAAAAAAAGCCCAGTAAACATGGGTCCTTAAGTGGATCGTTTCGAGATATTGCACATTTCTAGTTGGGATCCACCACTGACGTGTTTGTTTTGAATAGCTTATGCTCATTCTCTCCATTTCCCCTCTCTCTCTCAATGCTCTGAGACGTAGCAGGCATACTAGTACTCGTCAAAGGATAGTCCACATAGAAAGAGGTTACAGCAACGAAGAGTATGCAGACATGCACTTCATGTATTGTAAAGCCAACGGCTGGACTCGAGGCTTCAGGTTTGTACCAAGAAGCATTTCCCCGCCGAAAGCAGCCCAACAAGCCCACATTCATCAGAGTACATCAACGCCTTAGAGAACATGGAGTACGAGGAGGTAGGCCGAAGCATAACACCTGATGTTGAGGAAAGGGTGTTAGAAAGAATAATTATTAGATTTAGGCCACCCCAATAATGAAATTCATCTGCCGTGCTGGTTGTCTTATGTCTGTTAATTGCGTGTTCTATGGTCAATTTGTCTGTTTTGCTGGAAAAACAGACAAATCGACCCATATTTGTCTTGTTTTTGGGGGGGAAAAACCTTGCCATCTACGCCTATCTAGCCACTAACTCAGGAGTGAAAAAAGCCCATTAAAGTTGGCGTCATCGATGGGATTCGAACCCGGGCCTTTTCCACCCGGTGTGGGGAGGACGGTGACGATACTACTGTGCTGCGCGCGCGGACCGTTAGAAAGAATAGAATAAAATTCAAGAATTTCGACAAGGAGGATTGCTCTGCAAGAGCGTGTACTGAGTCATGGCATTATGTGGCGAATTTTACATCGTCAATTACTGTACCCCTACAATATCCAGCGTGTATAAGGTCTAAGCAAAACAGAGTACCCTCCCAGTGGCGGATATTAACAGAAAATGCGCATTATCTCGAAAACGGTTCATTTGCCGCCCGACGTTCACTGGGACTTTTTTCTTATTTTAGTTTGTACTTTTCACCTTTAAATTATTGACCATCATTTTTCAAACACCCTCAATATAACTTTAAAGGAAATACGAAGTCATATAACGTAAATCGGAGATAATACTCGATATTGAAATATAAATATATATATATATATATATATATAGATAGATATATTGTTATAACTGCATTGGGATATAAGTTTAGGGTTATATTTTTGTTTTGAAGTTGAATCGAAATCATGACCCAGACCAGAGCAGCAAAGCAAAAGGCTCAAGCTAATGGGAGTGCTGTGGCTCAGGGGAGAACTGAGGAAGCAGTTGCCCTCTGAATCACAGCCTTTTAAAATGTACTGCTTGTTTGATGTTTGTGGACAATCAGGAAAGGGACATGATATTTCCAAGGGGAATGTCTTCGTGTGTGCATGATGGAAGTAGTGTGAGGAAATCGGGCACCAACTCAGCGTTGTTATGGACCTATATCAGATCTTGAACGACAGTGTGGATGCCCTCGAAGGATTTAAATTGAGGGTCCCATCAAGCTCTGAGCTGCCCACTTCAATGCCACAGCTTGCACTTGAACTTCACGGAACCCCCAAGGCAGAATACGCTGGTCCCAAAGGAACTAGTTGTTGTCGGTGACCCTATTGTCAGGAAAATGGGGAACATATTGTGCAAGAAGGATAGGTGGAACAGGAACAGGGTATCTCTCCCAGGGGCAAAGGTAGATGACGTTGTAGAGCAGACATCATCTTTTAACGGTACAAAAGGTGATATTGTTGTACACGTTGGCACTAATGATGTCAAGAGTAGGAGACCGGCAGAATTACTTAACAAGTACTTGCAGCCACCATGGTTTTTTTTTTTTTTTGAAAAAAAAAAAGCCATGGTGGCTGCAAGTCTGCCCAGACTCGATAGGAGGGGGTATGTGAATATGATGAGAGCCTTGTCGATCAATTCAACCTTAGAGAGATTGTGCAAGGCTCAAGGGGTAGAATTTTTCCCAGCCTAGTCTGTGCTTGTTAACAACAGAGAATGCTTCTACAGGGATGGGACGCCGACCGGGCTAGCCGGGTGGGTAAAATGCCTGCCTGGCAACCCAAAGGTCGCGGGTTCGAATCCCGCCTCGGGTTTGGATCAAAGTGCTGCAAAAACCTTGGGAAGTGCATTATGGCCACAGAAGCCGATGCACCAACAACTACCAAAATAATAAAAAAAAAAAAAAAACAGGGATGGGACACACTTAAATAGAAAGGGTGCAAGAATATTTGCTGATGCTATCGAGGCAGTGTTAGGTGGGTCGGAAAACTGCTAGCTTGGGGGGGGGATACACTGACTAACATATTAACAGTAGCCGCTGGCAGAGTTGAAAGTGGTTCTTCCACTGCTTCTATTGGAATGAGCAGCAGCCTGGAAAACAAAGTGCAGGATATTTCAGAGACTGCTGGGAGCCATTGCGGTACAAGTAAACACATGGGTTGTGTTAGGGTAGCTAAGAATAGAAACAGGTGCATGTATACTTGTGTGTACACCAATGCTAGGAGTTTGGTAAATAAATTTGATGAATTTGAGGTATTGCTCAAAACATCAAAGGCAGATATTGTTGGGATATCAGAGACGTGGTGTCACACAGATATAAGGGATGCAGAACTGCAATTTTGGGAGTACAACGTCTACAGAAAGGATAGACAGGATAGGAAGGGGGGAGGGGTTATGCTATTAGTTAAGAAACACATAAAAACCAAGGAAGTGAAGCCAGTCGACATCGCTGGACAGTGCAGTGTTGAGTCAGTTTGGTGTGACATAAGCATTGGGAGATCAAAATTGAGAGTAGGATTGTGCTATAGGCCTAATGACTCTGATGAGTATAATAAGAAACTGTACAGGGAAATAGAGTGGGCCAGTAAATCAGAGAGTCTTATAATGGGGGATTTTAATTTCCCAGATATTGACTGCAATTTGTGGGTTGGTCACTCACACACTAGCAAGGCTTTTGTGGATTTATTGGATGATTGTTTTCTACATCAGCATGTTCGGGAGGCAACTAGACGGAGTAATAATCTTCATCTGGTTATCATTAGTGATTCTTCATGCATTAAGAATCTGCAGATAAATGAACCACTAGGTGGCAGTGATCACAGTGTGTTGAAGTGGGATTTACTCAAAGAGGTAACTACCATCAGGGGTAAAGGGAAGGGGTATTGCTTTCGTAAAGGCGACTACGATGGTCTGAAACAGTATTTAAATTCTATACAACTGAAGGAACCAACTGAAGATGTTACCAACAGCAAATTCAAAATGAGAAGCATCTGTAAGACACAAAGTCTTACAAGTTAAATTTAGATATCGATTAATTAAAGAAAGAACGCTAGATAGAGTGATATTGAAAACCTCAAAAGAAAACACTTAAAATCACAAAGATTGTTTAAGATAGTGGGTCTCGCGCTAATGGAATTAATTTAAGAGAAGGTTAAATTTAATGTACAAGCAAATACACCGTGAAAATAAACATTAGAAAGAAATATACGATCAGCGCCCACTACCTGAAGCAGCAAGTGAAGATAACGAGACGGAACAGTGGGGGGTTAATTGATGGCATGGCAAAAGGGACGGAGTGCTCCAGAGATTACAATAGGGGTACCAGGTGTAAGCGTTTTTGTTTACTGCAAAGAGAGCAGGTGTGGTCATTTTATAATAAGGCGAGACGAATCAAGTAAATGGACGCAGATGTTTTCCGGATGGATTCTGAGCTCCGAAATTTCTGGTCATTTCTAGAAGGATCGAGAATTCTCTGGAAAACGGAAGTTCTTTCTACACCTGAAGGAACTCGGCCTTCCTGTCATGTGGAATAGGCAAATGAGAAGGGAGATGACGATGGTCAGATAGAAATGATTGGTTGAGAGAGGAAGGGGCGTTACGAAGTTTCAGGAAATAAAAAGGGAAGACAGTGTAAAAAAAAATGTTTTTTGGGGCGAAAAAAAAAATGTTTTCGGGTGATGAAGTTTTTCGGAGAGGTATATTTTAGAAGGAGTGATGAAAGTTTTTTTCGGACGTACGATTAAAGTTTTTTTTCGGAGGTAGCTCGGGAAACAGTCCCTGGAAGTAATCCACCAGTAGAACCAGTTATGGTGAGTTGATTAAGTTCTGATAGTTTTAGTAAAGTATAGCTAAGTTACAGTAAAGGGAACTTTCTCGAGATGGAACATAAAAGTTCGAAAGCGTCCACCGAGAGATATTTTTAGGAGGACAGCGAGATAATGCTTATGGAAGAACACTGGACCGTCCTGTAGCCGACAGAAAGAAATAAAGTAATGGGAAGCGACTCCTGCTGAATGATCCGGCACAGCAAGGAAGGATATGATACCAGGAATGATCGGCAAAGCGAATAGTGTCCCTGGCAGAAGTTAGCAGTCCAGAATCGGAGAAGAGCGTTTCCAAACCAATGGTGGACCCTGATGCAGAGCAGAAAGTCACAGGCCAAACACTGTATTAGTGGTAGGATTCGAATTCTCAAGTAAGTAAGATATTAAACAACGTATATACCTCTATGTAATTGCAAAGGACTGCAGGGAAGATTAGATAAATATTAAGTGAGATTTAGGGAAACATACAGTTAACTCAGTGCATGTTGTATAGATAAGCAAAGAAATATTGTAGAATTAGTTTAATGAAGGAATGATTATAGTTATGGTTTATTTGCTAATTAATTAATCGAAAGAAGTTAATAATTTTGGACGGGTTAACCTATAAAGCAGGTACAGTTGTATGTTACTTATATAATATTACTGAAGTAGAGAAATTAGTCGCTAAATGCTGAAGTTTACCTGAGAGGATGAAGAAATAAATAAACCAATGTATATTTCATTAACGGGTAATTTGATTGTGTTAGGGTGAGACTAGCCTAGAATAATATGTAAAGTGGACATTAAATTCCAGAAGAAGAATTGTGTTAACCATGAAGAAGAATGTAGGATTGTGCTAGATAAGTATGAATAATAAATAAAAAATGTCAATTGTATTTAAGGAGTTAAGTTAAACTGATTGTACGAGAGTGTTAGTGGCCCAATAGTAAGAAAAGGATGATGGATGGGAGAGCCTAATGACCAGGAACGTAATCCATGCCATGTACCTATATATGAAGTGAATAATGTGTAATGAATTGCTTGATCTTTTATTTGTAATTATGTATAATAAACTTATTGTATCTAACTTAATGCAAATAGTGTTTGGTCATTTCTGAACACACAGAAAAAAAAAAATCCAAAGGAGGAGTGCACTAATATTGGAACTCCCACAGAACCGGAATTCTTCTGTGAGATAACTAGTCAGATGCAAAGTGGGGATTTTTTAAGAATAAATATAAATAACAAATAATAAAAAAATAGGAAGTAATAAAAATATATATAAGAAGAAACCGCACCCCCACACATCCAAAGAATTAATCTTGGAAGCTACTAGGTTTTTGAATTTCATACCAATAATATTGTTCAAGGTTTAGGCCTAAATGGATGTCAGATGAACTAATGAGACATGTTGTTTTTATTTGGTTTTTAGGAGCATTAGCAACTAAGGCCATATTGCTCCGGGGATTTGCGGTTGTCATTCCTTGACCTTTCCGCATCCTCCGTATTTTGTGGTCACGTGTTCGAACCCCGGTTTAATCAAGAAGCATGCGCCCCGCACTGCTGCTCCTTCCCACCTGTTTAAGGAGGCGGCAATGAGACATGTGGCAGAGAAGAAAAATGCATGGGATAAAAAAAATAAAGAGGTGATACAAAAGAAAGCTGGTCTGTAAACAAGTGACAAAGGAGGTCAGGCAGGCAAAGGCAGATTACGAGAAGTGTTTATCAAAGGATGAAAGGAAAACAGCAAAGAGTTCATTACTTATGTAAACTCTAGAAGGAAGGGGGATGAGCAAAGACAGCTGAAAATGGGATTGCACAACTTCATGGCCGTTCCGAGTGTTCTTGCTAACTACGGTTCAACGCGACAGCACCTATAATGGGCACGCGAGTATCGAAACTGGACCTTGAGTGATTGGAAGAAGGTCATCTGGTACGATGAATCACGTTTCTTGTTGCGCCATGTGGACGGCCGTGTACGTTTTTGTCGTTTACCTGGGGAATTGATGGTGCCAGGATGCACCGTGGGACGAAAACGAGCCGGCGTGATGCTTTGGGCGATGTTCTGTTTGAATACCCTGTGTCTAGTCGTCCATGTGCAGGACACTCTGACGTCTACCAACATCTAATCATCATTGCTAACCACGTACACCCTTTCACGGCAACGGTGTTCCCCTCTGGCAGTGCTGTCTTTCATCAGTATAATGCGCCATGCCACACCGCCCTGATTGTTCGAGACTGGTTTGTGGAACGTGAGGAAGACTTCCAGGGATTGCCATGGCCTTCAAATTCCCCAGAATTTGGAGGCCATGGCAGTTGTAACTCCGCTCTGCGGCCTCTCAACCATGGACCTTACAGAAGTTAAAGGATCTGCTGGATATGTGTTGGTACTAGATACCACAAGACACATTTAGGAATATTGTAGCGTCCATGCCTCGCCGTACGAGCTGTTTTGGCTGCACGTGCAGGACCAACGTCATATTAGGTAGGTGGTCGTAATTTTTTGGATCATCGGTGTATGTTACTGATTGCTATAGATTTATTAATTTTACTATTCTTTTTTTTTTTGTGAAAGAATAAGAGAAGTTTACGTCAATATGATACGTAGAACACTTCAGTATCACCAGAAATTAAAACGAAAACAAACAAAAAAAAAACGATTGAAATTTTATTGAAAATTTGTTGAAGG
Source organism: Mastigoproctus giganteus (assembly GCF_048544385.1). Classification (NCBI taxonomy): domain Eukaryota; kingdom Metazoa; phylum Arthropoda; class Arachnida; order Uropygi; family Thelyphonidae; genus Mastigoproctus; species Mastigoproctus giganteus. The sequence goes on from NC_143584.1 coordinate 225,090,580, forward strand.
ATCATTTAAAGATCAGAGAAAGATATTTAATAAATGAAGTGATATTGAAAGGCATCGTAATTACAAATAATTCACAAGAAAGGAGAAGAGCCCTTTACTTTTCAGCATCAGAGAGGTTTGCCATCGAAGAAAATTTGCGATACAGAAGGTGCAAAGGCAGAAGGTGCAAAGGCAGAAAGCAGCGTAGCATTTTTCATAGCCGTGCATTGTGCCTTGGGTAATTTACCATTTGAGTGACATTTTTGAATTTCGTTTTTCAGACAGTAGGATAAGTAAGAATTTCAAACTGCGAAGAACAAAATGTACTTCGATAATATGCAATGCCATGGCACCACATTTCGTGGATAATTTAAAACGTGATTTAGGAAATAGAAACTTCACTTTAATTATCGATGAAACATTTTATAACATGAATAACATTAATGTTATAAAATGTTGGGAATTATAATATGGTACTATTCGCCTTTCAAGAATTGATTTGTGGTAACTTTTCTTGACACAATTGAACTCAATGAATGCATAGCAGAAGAAATATGAATCTTTGAAACATTCACAAAGAAATAATTAATTAAATTTGCACCGACTTATTGTACTTTGTAGTGACTATGCATTCGTAATAGTTGGTATTAAAAATGATGTATAAGAAATAAAGACTGAGATTCCTTGTCTGCTTCTTATCAAGTGTGTATATCATTCACTCCAATTAGCGATGTCGAGGAGTGTCCGCCACGAAACAGATTTTTTTATCGTTCTCACACCCGTCTGTTTTAAACAGGCTAAATAAAGAAGCTTTATAGTTTAATGAATGATGGAGTTCCACATTTGATCGCTGATAAAGCACAAAGTGCATTTATTTTATAAATATCGTTATTCTACAACAAGTAAATTGAAACAAAACATGAAAGAATTTTTTTACTAATCGTCTGTTGCCTTATAATTTGTTTACAAAGTAAAAAAAAGAATAAAAGCACACAAAGTGGCCACACTAAAAGGAAGAGGAAAAGAGAGTCCACAGAAGCAAGCACTAGAAAAAGGAATTTTTCTAGCGCAATAAAATCCGCCGAGTATTTTGCTGTTGTTCTTGATTGTACACCCGATATCGGCCATCAGGGCCAGATTAAGGTATTCCTGCGCCCCGGCAGAAAGATTATTTTCGGGTGCCTTTGCATATCCTAGAAATCTGGGTAAAGGCACCGACTCCGAGCTATAATCAGCTTCTGGAGCCCCTGTGTCTACGCGGGCACGGTGGTATCGTCACCGTCCTCCCCACACCGGGTGGAAAAGGCCCACGTTCGAATCCGATTGATGATACGAGGAACTTTAATGGGCTTTTTTCACTCCATGGCTGAGTTATTCGGTCTCAGGCGTAGATAGAAAGGTTTTCCCCAAGAAACTGGGGTTTTTCTTCCAGCAAAAACAGGCAAATCGACCAGAGAACACACGCAATTTACAGACAAAAAACAAAAAAAAAACACATGGGTAGATGTAATCAATTACGAGAGACTCTAATATTTTTTTTTTCCTGGAGCCCCTGTAAAAATGACGACCCTGTTAGCAATCATATTATAATTAATTAAATAATAAATATTTATATTATACAAATTATTCAATAAATTATTTGATTAAAACATATCTAAGGTCGGCAACGCTTCAAAAGAAACTCACCAGCCTTGCTATCGTATCCATTGAAAGACAGGAAGCAAGGAATTTAAATTTTGAGAAAATATTCAAAGATTTTGCCGATAAATGGGCAAGAAAAATATCCTTCGGATTAGTTTTGTTTATATTATCAGCATTTATGGTCAATTGTTAACAAATTATAATGATATAAAAATAATAAACAATTATTAATAGATTAAGTTTTTCATTATTTCAAAATATTGAGTGATTAATATTGAATTTTTCAATGGGCCCCGTCGGCACGCTCCAGTCGATCCCCACATTTGCTAAGGCCCACACTGTGTACATTCACTATACTGTAAAATTTAGTAAATATTTCTCCTAAAACTCTTCAATTACTGAAACCTTGGTGTAAGCCAAGAATGTTTTCACATAAAACAAAACATCTTTCGTGAGTTCTGGGTACGCACACTGTTTTTATTTATCAGTCGTCATTACTCGTGAAATTCCTCTTGAAAATGTGGACCTTCTTTATTCATGGATTCGGGATTTTGCCGTTTTCAATTCGTATTTCTTATTTCGACTGCAAATTTACTTTGACTCTTTGTTAAAAATGGAACAAAATGAGAATCCCTTTCAGGATATGAACTTCTGAAGTCTAGAACTAAGTCTTTTCTTTCTTCATTTATGCAAATCGTCTCAGTTGCAGAAAGAGGCTTTTGTTGATTGGTATGCAGCAATGGCTAATGCTACTTACCAATCTCATTCACTTAGTTTTCAGTTTTCATGAAGGCCGACCGGGATAGCCGAGTGGGTAAAGTACCTGCCCGGCAACCCAAAGGTCGCAGGTTTGATTCCCGCCTCGGGCTTGGATCAAAGTACTGCAAAAACCTTGGGAGGTGCAATATGGCCACAGAAGCCGATGCGCCAACAACTACCAAAAATCAGTTTTCATGCTTATACGACTTAATGCAGATAACTCAATATAAAACAATGAACTGATTTCATTAACTTAAATAAATATTTATTTAGTAATATATATGTATATTACATTTCATTTTATATGCCCCAAGTAATACATTATATACTGTATACACATTTTTATATTACATTTACAGATCATATTTTATATCTTATTTACATATCACATTTTATACACCATATTATTTAAATAAAACATATTGAGTTTAAAATACTCTATTAAATATCGTTGTAAATACACCGTGGTACACTTATAATGACAAACTGCATGAGCAGTGTGAAGGCATCGATTTAATTGTATCTCATAGTGTGACTGCCTTCACAACTCATAATATATTATGCCTTGAGCATTTATCTTTTATTTAAGTTCTGGCACACCTTTTGACATCTCTCATATTGCGGAAATAACGGAAGTTACGAGAATAAGTAACAATAGTCTTCTCTCTTAGTGAATCGTTCTTTATTCGAGGTGGTGCAATACTTGGTAACTCGTTGTGAAGGTAGTCACAATATGAAATACAATTAAATCGATTACTTTACACTACTTATGTTGTTTTTCGTTATGAGTTCACTACGGTGTATTTACACCCATATTTTATGGTAATAATATCAGATTTACATATCGCATTTTATATATTACATTTCATTTTATAAAGTCTTTCAATTTAGGTAGATTTGGAAGCGCCTGTCTATCTTCATTTCTGGCTGTGTTTTCAGCATTCACATCCAAAGAACTGTCTTCAGGGATTCCAAATGCACTGTCTTCATCAGTACTGAAAGAATATTCTACAATCTGTCGAAAAAAAGAAAATGTGGATGTAAATATTATTACACCAAGCAATGTGATGTTGTTGCTATTTAAAGAATAAACAAAAATTACTGCATAGTATAAATAATGAATTTGTTTCTGATTTTAGTATTTTGCGAGTCCTTTTGTCAATCCTCGTGGGAGCACAGTTAGTGGAATCGCCATCCTCCCCACACCGGTTGGAAAATAACCAAGTTCGAATGCCGTCCATGACGAAAAGAGTTCACATGGGCTTTTTTTTCAAAACGTGGCTGAGTTAATCGGTCTCAGACGAGATAGCTTGGTTTTTCAACCACCAAACAGCAACTCGACAACTGAACACAATTAATTTACAAACATTATAAACAGCCCAATATGGCGTAGCTTGCTTATGTGTTTAAAACACTACAATAAGCTAACTTCTCAATGGTCTCTGTGATTTTTGAGAAATATTATAAATATTATCACTTAGAATAATCTGAAGGAGAGAATATGACCGCTTACACTTCCTTCGAGTACTTGGAGTCTGTTTCATAGCAGCCGATTTCAAAAAGCTTAAGACCAAGAAGTGTTAACGTTAGCTCGCCTGATTTCTTTTTATGAGATTCTAAAATCATATTGTACATGAAACCACTATCGTTTAATGGTAGAACTACATTTGCAATTGAGCAGAAGTGGACACCCCATCGACAGAAATTACTAATCAGTGTTCTGTGACAGGATTCGCATTTATCGACGTATAAGGATCAAAAAAGTTACCTTGTTTTTGAAAAGACATACACTGTGTCATCCATCGTTGAGGGATTGGCATATAAGGCACACTCATTAGTGTTAAGTGTATCTGAGAATTATTTTGATTATTAAGTTAACAGATATTAGTGTTGGTATTAACTCAGCGAAATATTTTGACCATATTTTGTAGGACGAAAGAAGGAAAAGTGAAATTAAATAAATATGGGCCAATTACAATAAAAAGCAAAAGAAGCAACAACTTTGGAATAAAGGATTTTGCGCAACACAATTGAATTAAAACTGAAAGATAACTTTTTCGTTGGGCTTTGGAAAAAAATGTAATATACAAGTATAATATAGTATATCTATCTCAATAACATGTAAACCCTTGCTAAGGCACAATCTAACGTATATGGTGAGATGAGAAAGCATTCAGTAATTATTACACAGGCATTGAGTACATAATTCAAAATATTTTCCACACTCACTTCAGAAGAGGTCTTCCGATATTTCTTGGAGATTCGCGAGGGTGCACGGAGACATCTACTCATATGGTTATCCAATTTTTCTCTTTTTATTTCTACTTTGCATTTTGGGCAACTGACTGGAACAGCGTTGCACTTCTCTTTGTGATTCTGCATAGTTTAAAAGACAATTTGAGAAATTTATTAACTGTGTTTTTCCATCAAAGTATGTTTAAGAGTTTTTCTACAACAAGGACTCAATTGATAATGCATTAATGAAGATGAATCATAATATGGTTCAGTAACAGTTTATGCAATTCAGATCAATCCACATCATTAACTATTAATTCCACACACAAAATGATTATTCATTTATTTTGAATTCCCCCTGCCCGATATTTTTTCCCCTTTCCTTAACAACTTGTTTTATACTTACGTCAATGGCATCCTTGGGAAATTTCTCTGAGCAATGAATACACTCGACATATTTCGACTTGGATTTATCCACGTCGGCGACCATCACACAACGGTGACGAACTAATTTTTTGCGAATCATCCATCCTTGGCATTGAGGACAAATAACCATAGAATATTTACATGTCTCTTCGTGTTCCTGTGGAAATGAACAGTAATATCTGAAATTATACAGTATTTAATGATAGAAGAGAACGATTATCACATATAGATGTAATTTCAGTAGTTTCATTTTATTTAGATTATTTGCTGCTTTAAGACTTACCAAAACATCTGACATCAGGATTTCTTTAGCGCAATAATTGCACTTTTGAACTTCGGAATCGGCCATTTTGGTGGGTGGGTTCCTTGTTTTTCTTACTAATTTTTTTTTTAACTGCAATGATAAAAACAATAATAATTAAAACATAAAACAAAATTCGTTAGCGCAAAAAAAAAGTCTACAGTAACGACGATGGTAAGGGAATATCTCTATGTCACCAAGTTAAAACGCTATGCGCAATACAATCATTAACGTATGTGAGCACAAAAATATCTCATTATCCATGCAAAAAACAGTTGCATTTCTTCTTTCTTTATGTTTTCAAGACTATCTTGTCCTTTAGCATGATTCACTTTCCAGCAGGATTTAAACTGCATAGACAATGTAATGGTCTTAATTCTCCTAACAGATGGCCACATCGTACCTGCCCACCAGCATACGATAATTACTTTAGCCATTGGGGAAAAATACCTAACAGACTTCAATTTCGACAACTACATGAAGCGCATCTCCTCTGATGATCAGAAGATTTGCACTGGCGGATTCAAATCTAACAAAAAAGTTGGTGCTGCGGAAATCTTGTCTGATATCACCACCAACCTGTCGTTGAACTGAATGCAGCAGCTTTACTGCTGAATTGTATGCCCTTAACTTAGCAGTTGAAAACTTATGCATTGACTATCGATTCACAATACGAAGAGTTCATTGTATATCACAGCCATACAAATAATAAACTCATGCAGATTAAGCAAGATGCGCAAATTTGAATATCCATCTCACGCTCAAATTGACAAGAAGTTGTTTTTGCGAGAGTACGGACAATTTCTTCTTGTCAATTTTAATCCTTGCAAGATGGCGGACAAAAATCCGTGATTCCTCGCCTGAGACCAACTAATTCAGCCAATTTGTAAAAAAAAAGTCTATAAAAATTCCTCACCTCATCGACGGTGATTTGAACTGAGGTCTTTTCCACCCAGTGTGGGAAAGAGGGTGATTCTACCAACTAAGACACCCGCAACAGCACTGAAGGCCAGAAGACAATTGAAATCGAAACTTTGCCAGCAGCTCAAAAGGGCACGATAGTCCTCAGTTTACTAAATTTATTTCTAAAGCGTATACTATAACTAGATCAAATACATGACATTTTCGATTTATATAATAATAAAGTTGTATTTCAAGAGCGAAAGAGAAACTGATAGGAAGAAGAGTTGGAATGTCACTTACTTTACTGGTACGAAAACAAACAGTGAAGACTGTTCTGGTTCACTTTCTGTTTATATTTGAGTCTGCTCCGAAACTAAAACTGAAAAAAAAACTGCAGATTCGTGCAAGGGTACCCCCCCTTCCCGTTTGCGATGACGCATAATCAGCTGCTATACAGATCTCAGATACCATCAGTTATCTCATTTGTTGGTTTCCGAAACTCACCTCATAACCAATATCATAACAACATTTGGAGTCACCTTTCCAAGGTAATTTTTATCTAGTCGGTGTTAACAAGGATATTTATCGATTGTCTAACATTTGGTGCCTGTGTATCTGAAAATGAAATTTAAACATCAGATTAGAGAAGAGACTTTTCCCTCATCACAACTGATAATCACATCTGTGATACACAATCTACTAAACTTGATGGAATAAATCAAATTTAGTAGATTGCAAACTTTAATGAATAAATAATTCTTTATTGTATATGCATAAAACACCACATTGATATCTGCAATGTATAGTACATAGTGTAAAATCTAGCCTATCAGTGCGGTGTATATGCAAGTATTATTATTCGTTTATTTTCCCACAAAAACGCGGACCACCCCGACGGCGAATTGCCAGGAGCGGATGTTATTAAGAAACAGAGGGAAGAGGTACCAAAACACCAAACTATTATTTTTAGGGCACCCGAATAATTAAATTCATCTGCAGTGCTGTGTCTTATGTCTGTTAATTGCGTGTGTTCTACGGTCGATTTGTCTGTTTTTCTGAACGTAAAAACCCAGTTTCTGGGGAAAAACCTTGCTATCTAAGCCTGAGATCGACTAACTCAGCCATGGAGTGAAAATGCCCATTAAGTTCTTCGACGGGATTCGAACCCGGGCCTTTTCCACCCGATGTGGGGAGGAAGGTGACGTTACCACTGTGCTACCCGCGCAGACGGTAAAAGGTAACTCATGTACAACAGGTTACAAGTTGATACATGCGGGATCGAACCAGGATATTTATATAGAATTTTACAATACACAAAAGGCTTCGCAGAATATTGGTCAAGTAAAAGTGTCTATCAAAGATTCATTAGCTGACATCAGTTTTCTAGGGTTTTCTTTCTACAACTTATCTGTACTTATCTTCGCAGAATTTTTCCGAATGGGTGCTCAATCTGTTGTTTCTCCCAGAAATTCCAGTTTTTCGTTCAGCAAAGAGAAAATGGACCTCAGATCACACCCAATTTACAGACCATATACACGAAGAAATATGGCCTGAGTCACTAATGCTCCTAAAACTCTACTAGTACTACCGCCTAATTTGTTGAAGATCTCAAAGCTATTAGCAGGAAACATATCCCTAAAAGAGAATTAAGAATTCTCAGGGTTAGAAGCGGGTGGTAAGAGTCAGGATAATCGCCTTTCAACTTCTTCGGTCCGGAGATTAATGATGATACAGTTTGGGCATCTATTCACCTTGTTATAAACCGTGCTAAAGAGAGGGCATTTCTTGCTCTCTTCAAATGTCTCCAGGGAGCGGTGCCAAGATTTGCTGTTGTTGTTATTTGGTTTTTAGGAGCATTAGCAACTAAGGTCATATTGCTCCGGAGATATGCGGTGGTCATTCCCTGATCTTTCCGTATCCTCCGTATTTGGTAGTCACGGGTTCGAACCCTGGTCAAATCAAGAAGCGTGTGCTACGCACTGCTGCTCCTGCCCACCTGGCTACGGAGGCACTCCAAGATTTCCTTGGAAGATGGATCTGAAATAGTAAGAGAAGAAGGAAATATAGCACAACCATGCAAATAATAAACTCATGCAGATTAAGCAAGATGCGCAAATTTGAATATCCAGCTCACGCTCTTTGCGAAAGTACAGACAATTTCTTCTTGTCAATTTTTGTCCTTGCAAGATGGCGGACAAAAATCCGTGACACCTCGCCTGAGACCAACTAATTGTAAAAAAATAGTGAAAGAATCTGTTTGTTCCAATTTTTTTTTCTCTTAAAAGTTACCTTCGTATCAGTAGGTGTAGATCATCTTAAAAAGGAGCATACGCAGTAGGGATTGGGATCAGGTGGATAACTCCCCAACCCAAAGATTAAAAAATAAGTTCTTCATTAGTCGTATCTCCAGTACAAAATTTCTCCGACGTCCTTGGACATATGTGAACTACTTTATCATTTTTTCAGTTGTCGATTCAGAAGTTAATTTTGCGTACATTCCTGGCTGGTTCACTTACACAGCTAAGGGAGGCGAGTGTAAGTTGGGAGGTGCTCTCTCAAGCCCTGTAGAAAACGAGAAGCTAAAGCCAAGAGAAGCTGCTGTACATTAATTGTGACAGGCTGATTAGAATAATTGCTCTCCTCCCAATTATTATTCCAAGAACATATTCTTGCGCGTTATGCATCGTATTCAAACAGAAAGACTTTCATTGGCAAACAGCAAGAATTTCAACAAACACGGTAGGCTTTTTACACAATCTAAGAGATAATGCTTAACCGGTCAATATGAACTGATGAGACTAGTGGCAGTGAAGGAAAAAACACGTGATGGTTATTAAATAAGGTACATGATATGATTATCAGGAGATATGGGATCCTCTCTCTCTCTCTCTCTCTCTCTCTCTCTCTCTCTCTCTCTCTCTCTCTCTCTCTCGCGATTGAGAAACATAATCAATAACAAAATTGGTTTAAAGTGTCAGCTAGGGAGGGACAGCTGTTGAGGTACGTGAATTCGTACCATTAAATTCGTACTTTCTCCAGATTCATTTATTTACTTTTCACTTTAGTACAAGATTTGATTTTCATTCCAGGACATCAATTTTGCTAGAAGGTTGTTCATTCTCTACATTTTTTTCAGTTATGCAATACATCATTCAGATACTGTTCAAAATAGCATATTATCAATCCATATGCAGGTCGTTCGAAAAATGTCTCTTCACCTATTGACTAGTGTTCAAAGGGAAACAAAATAGAGGTCTTCTGTATAACTGTGACCTAATATGAGATAATAAAAAACTGGTTTGGTTAATCTTAAATAAATATTTATTTCATAACGCATATATATAAGCGGATATACAGGGTGATCCTAATTATTGTCGGGGTTTCTGTGGCCTATAATTTTCAAACCGGAAACAACAAAATAAAACTGCTTATGGAATATGAAAGTGTAACTCAAAAAGTTTTATTTGGACGCTGTACTCGCCGCACTGATGTCTGGGAGATATTGACGGCATTACTTCATAATGGCGACTGTTCAAGAGAAGGCAATGTGCGCACTTTGGTTTTTCGAAACAAAGTCCGTTATCACGACTCAATGTCGCTACAGAACTCAGTATGGAAGAGATCCACCTTCAGATAATGCTATCCGACGTTGGTTAAAGCAATTTAAAGAGGCTGGTAGTGTTCTGCACCGAAAAGGAGTGGGAAGACCGAGCACTTCGCAGGAAGATGTTGATCGAATCCACGAAGCGTTTTCTCGAAGCCCACAAAATTCAGCTGAACGAGCTTCTTTGCAGTTAAGTATACCACAAACGATTGTTTGGAGGGTTTTTTCATAACCGCCTTCACCTCCATGCCTACAAACTGCATTGCGCAGGCTTTAAAGCCGAACAATAAAACCCGCCTTTTCCAATTTGCCTAAAACATTTTGTCAAACGTTGAAGCTGACGAACATTACCTTTGGAGATGGAGATTTAGTGATGAGGCAACGTTTTACCTATCAGGGAGGGTAGATCGTCATAACTGCAGAATATGGGGACCAGAAAACCCTCGCGCCATTCGAGAATTCGAAAGAGACAGTCCAAAGGTCAATGTCTGGTGTGCTTTGTCATGTTCGGAAGTTTTGGGGCCCTTTTTCTTTGCGGAAAAAACAGTGACAGCGGTGACCTATCTGGACATGCTACAGCTGTATCTGTTACCCAGTTGGAAAATCATCAGCCAAATGTGGTGTTCAAGCAACGTGCTGCACCGCCACATTGGGCTCTTATTGTCCGAGAATTTCTTGAGATGCATTTTTCTGGGCGTTGGGTTGGCGTGGTGGACCGATCCCGTGGCCTCCGCGCTCACCGATCTTACGCCGCTTGCTTGATTGCTTCCTGTGGGGATACGTGAAGAAATTGTGTACAAGACTCCCTCGATGAACTGAAGCTTAGAATTGTTGCTGCGATCGAAATAGTTACACCGCAAATCCTGGAGAACACTTGGAGGGAAATTGAATATCGCTTGGACATCTTACATGCCACGAAAGGCGCGCATGTTGAAGTTGTTTATCATTCTGCAGTATTGATTCTACAGGTAATAAAACTTTTGGAGTTACACTTTCATATTCCGTAAGCAGTTTTATTTTGTTTTTTCCGGTTTGAAAATTATGGGCCACGGAAACCCCGACAATAATTTAGAATCACCCCGTATTTCCTCCTACTTAATACACTGGACTAACTTAGCAAACACGTAGAAAATTGGGTGAAACTCGTGTGCTTGCGAAGAAGAGGGAAACATTTGGTATGGTGGTGTACCACAGAATAACGATGAAATGAGAAGACAGCAATAAACTTCGGACACGTATAAGGGATATTTACAGGGGTTGCATAAGAATTACAAAAAAGTTCACATCGCAGAAGTCAATACAAGATGGTCGAAAATATGGTAACATGACTTCAGTAAGGCGCATGATTCCCTCCAACTGCTAATCAAGCACAAAACAGCAAACCACGCTCGACGCTCGATATAAGGGTGTTTATAAGATCCTGCGGCAACAAATTCTAGTCTTCCGCTAGCGCAGACCTTAGCTCACCAGGTGACCGACGGAGGAGTTGACTGTGGCGTCGAATGCGACGCACAAAGGCATCCCACACATGTTCGATCGGATTTAAGTCAGGTGATTGTGTTGGTAATGGCAAACGCTGGAGATCTTCAATTTCAAGATATTCTTCCACACAGAACTTTATGTGCAGTGACGTTGTCGGCCATGAAAAGGAAATCTGGGACAACCGCATTTCTAAAAAATCGAACATAGGGATCGAGGATCTGGGTATACTTATCAAAAACATGAAGAGGGATGCGACCATTGATCATTATTCCGCCCCACACGATAACGCCACCTGCACCCTAAGTGTCTCTTTCTCTGATGTTGGAGGGATGGTACCACTTCCTCGTTTTTTCCACATAAAATAATTTCTAGAATCTGTTTGTAGGCTTAAACGGCAATTATCAGAGAACAGAACTGTGTCCCATTCGTCAAGTATCAAGCACATGTTCATAGCAACAGTTTCTACGAATTCTGCTGTGGTTTGGTGTTAATGAGATACAAACCACTGGCTTCCTTCAGTAGAATCCACTTGAATCGAGCCTTCTTAATACAGTCCGGTTGGAAATGCTTTCACCTGTGTCCACAGCAAACGCAAGAGACAACTGGTGACAGGACATCATACGGTCTCCGTCTTGCTATTTGAATCAGATAGCGGTGTGCTCTGGTTGTTTGACGTAGCCGCCAGGCGACCTTGGCCAGCTCTTCTTGTAATGGTTCCTGTCAACTAAAACTTCTTCCATAGTGCTGAGGGGACATTGTGTGATGCATTAAGCCAACGTGCTACTTCCTTCTGCGACTGGCTGGCTTCAAGTCATCCAACAGTTCTCAAAGAATCATCTAAAACGACGATGACTTGCCATTCTGAGTACAGGACATGTGTCTGTCCCACTCAGCAATTCAAAAAACAGAATAAAGTAATTGACTTCTCTGTAATGTGGTACATCGATTTCCATTGGGTACTCGGAATTTGCATGACAGAATGCCTATTATATCAAATATTTGTCTTCGGCAACACTATTCACAATAAAGTATTTATGAAGAACATTTTGTTCTGTTCATTTTGTCGAGCAGTGTAGCAGTAGGTGTAACTGCATTCCTAGGTAAGGAGTGCCTTAGAACACTGATATAAGACCTTTTTTTCAGGGATGTTTTGTGTTTTTATTTTTTTGATGCACTTCTGTTGGAGCTGGTCATTTAAGGTTTTTAGTTCTTAAATGCTTTAATTTTGTAAATCTATTTTTTTTTTAAATTTCTACAATTAGTGATTTAGCAACTTGTTTCAAGCCACTCTAGGATGATCTTAGTCTGTGTTTTGATTACCTTAGCATTCTCATTGATTAGGCACATCTCTAATTCTTTGCGTAGTAAAATAACAGCGTCTTGAGGATAACTTCGTTCTCCAGATAGGAAGATGAGGATACCCTTATTGGGTATCCTCATCTTCCTATCTGGAGATGTACTTCCAGAAGGTGTAATGTTCATCTTGTATAAGGAACTTAAAGATCACCTGGAATCGTCTAAAGTGGAAGATTGGAAAGTAGGAGCATTACGTTGTTTATTATCAAGTTCTGTACGACCCAAACTCTACTCTTGGAGTTACCTCAGCTGATCAAGATTAATCCTGTCGTGTACTAAAGGGTGGAAAGACCATTTTATCGGGCAGAACTGTTCCTCGAACCTGGTCAGTCTCCATAATACATTCCCCAGTTAGTGTTTATGGTATTATTTACATGTGAAGATTAAAATATCTCAGAAGAGGGGGGGGGGGGGTTCACGCATTACATTTCAATGCCTCTGGATGCATAACCCTTTGTTTTCAAATTAAGAAAAAAGTATTAGGGGATATTGTTAGCAATCTATTATAATGGCACATGTATCATGTATGCAGTTAAAGAAGGAGAACTGCTATTTTTTTTTCTTTTCTTTTATTGGAAAATAAATATTACCACGTAACTTTTCTGGAGGTAACCCGCTTAATACAAAACGTATTTTATTCACTACGAATGCAATCAACTTGAAAAGGAAGAAACAAGGAAAGAGAAATATTTTTTCTCAATTCCATATCAGCACAATTCTTCGGACTTTAAACCGATAACTTTCTCCTTTTATGTGGTGTACCACAAGGAAATACTTTGCACAAAGAAAGACTTTCGAATAACATTTATGAATAAAGATATATAGAGATCCATGTAAGAAAACAAAATAACTGTCAGTTCTCTGAATTGTAACTTCAGATATATTTAATTTTGAGGTATAGGAAAGGGGTATATTTCTAGTTAATATATTCGTGGCCACGGTTTGTTTATTTATAATGTGATTTAATTATAGGTAGAGTCACACCTTGATATATTAAAAGTTGTATTCTATGTCCGATGAGTGTTAAAATAATTGTAGTTTTTTTACAAATATGCTGTAAACATTACCATTTATAACTTGTCTCCACCAAATATGTTTCTGCCTGTTTGTGCATTCAAATTGGATTAATATTTCTGGTAGGAACAGGTGTAAAAATAAACGAATTTGCGCCATAAATTCTTACTTTTTCCAGATGTTCAGTTGCTGAATAAATTATGGTTTAATGTACAACTGTAATCTAATATGAAATAATACAAGATTGGTTAATCTTAAATATTTATTTCGTAATGCATAATTTATATACTGTAATTATTCTGTGGTTGTGTGCCGCTGTCTTCAGAACTTTCATCAAATGTCTTCAGGGACTTCCACTGCACCATCTTCAATAGCTTCATCAGGAGTAGCGAAATGTTGTTTAATCTGTAGAAAGGAAGAAAATCATCAAGTGTAAATAACTTTACTCTAAGAGATGGCATGGTGCTGTTATTTAAGAGCACAAAAATAAAAACTGGCAATCTCCATAATGAATTTGTTTCTAATTATTCTAGTAATTTTCAAGTTCACATTTCAATGGTGTCATCATTAAGATATATTGAAAACATTATCACTGGACGAATTCTTACACTTCCTTGGTATACTACTCGTTATGGGATTCTTATAACGTATTCTACATTACAACATTTCATTAACCCGAATTGCAGAAATATATGCCATACAGATAAAAATTATAATCACTGTTCCACGACATTAATCGCTATTAAACACATACATGAAGAACACGATAGATGTTCCTTCCAACGTTGAGCAGTTGGAGTACAAGGAACACTCATTATTGTAATATAGTGTATATGCATCTATAATAATGCATATCGACGCTCTTGCAAGAGCACAGTTCTAAGGAATGTGATGACAAAGCATTCTGTCATTAATTACATAATAATTCAAAAATTCTGCAGTATTCACTCCAGAATTGCTCCTATGATATACCTTGGAAATGTTGGATGAGGAGGCAACTGGACATCTATCCATTGTTCCTGTCTTCACCTTTGCTTTATATTTTAGACATTGGGCTCTGAAGCTGCACTGCTGGGCGTGATTCTGTAGAGTTTAAAAGAGAATTTGTAGAATTTAATAAACTATGTTTCGATCACTGTATGTTTAAGAGTTTAGTAACTTCATAACACACAATACAATGCAAATCTATCCACATAATGAAGGAATAAATTTATCAAAAGGTTTAAACTCACTTTAATGTCAGTCTTCTTAAATTTCTGTAAGCAGAATCTACACCTGACGCGACTGTATTTGAACCATTTCGACCTCTTCTTCTTTACGCAGCCATGATGAAACAATATATTGCGATTCATCCACTTCTGACATTGAGGACAAACGGCTAGGGAATATTTGCATATCTCTTGGTGCTCCTATGGAAACAAAAAGTAATATCAGTCGTTATGTATTATTTATTAGTGGATGACAAAGTATAAGATTTATAATCTTACAAGTAAATTGTATATAAAGGTAACAACAGATCGTCGTTCCCAAACTGAGAAATTTAATAAGAAAAGATACGTCAGTAATAGTTATATTGTAAAATAAAATATAACAAATCAAATAAATTGAACAAAGTGGATCGTTAAAAAATATGGGGGAGATTAAATTAAGGAGAGGGCTAATCGAAGGGACGGGAGAGTCTTGGGAATTGCTGCGCGAAATATAAACACTCAACTACAAGTACCGTAAACAAATCTGAAGGTCTAAAACGGGTAGCAGAGCCGTCAGTAAATAGGCGAGAAAAAGGGGTCGCTGGAGAACAATAGAAAGGTGAGCCGAATTAGTTGGAGCATC